>NC_135998.1:25436395-25741895 GCF_048128805.1 Centroberyx gerrardi
TTTATCCATATTTTCACAGTGAATTGAAAAGCAGTAGTAGACTATAGTAGGCTAGTGGTAGACTATAAGAACAAAATGTTATACTGAGTAAGAACTATTCTGCTGCTGAAATCATCTTTGTCATTAAACTGGACTATGTGGGACGAGTGTGCCAAGAGTTTCAAGTAATTATTAGTTTTTGTTTCAATCTGGTGTGGAGAACAGTGGAGTTTAGCACATCAGGACAATTCAGATGGTAGTCTGATTGTTCAAACTTTCTGGCATTTATTGTATTGTCCTGTTTGGCAGGACCACCTGTCTAGTATATAGGCAGGCAAAAACAAACCATAAAAAGTATTTGCAAATACTACTGGCCCAGGTCTGCATTAAACATCAGATGACTATCATCTAATTGGATTGTGACTTGTAGAGAGAAGCCAGGATGAAGGCAGGAAATGTATATAGGCCTGTCTTGTTTGCTATTTGTTAGTGTGACAGTGTTGATGCTTCACTTTACACACAGCACCGATCATTATCTCCCCCAGAGTTACCATTGGACCCTGGCCTCTAAATCTTTACTGCCTCTAGTCAGAATTCATAGCTCTGTTCCCATCTGGCTCCTTATCACCATTCATATCTCTTTCCACTGGGACAGACTGAGGGAAGATGAGGGAGGGGAGGGAGAGGCGTAGAGGGAGAGAGAAAAAAGCAGAAAGAGAGAGGGACTTAAAAATCCACCTGCACTAGTAGCTCATAAAGTAGAACCCTCTGTCAGGGCCTGGTCTAATAGGCAGAACTGTGTCAGGATGGGGGCCCCTAAGCACAAGCTGCTGGAAGACATGGTAAGATGGGGTACATGTAGAATCAGGGTATTTTATTAATCTTTTTTGTGGCCTTGTTGTGTGCCGGGAAGTACAACCCCATAAAGTGACTCCTGGTGTTCTAGCCACTCTTGAAGTGAAGAAGAGGAAGGATAAGGAGTGTTCAATAATTGAAAAACGCTTTATTAGCAGAAGGCCCAAAAGGAAAATTAAAAACGTCAACATGTTACGACCAGCATGGTCTTCATCAGGGCATCAGGAGGTGAACAAAGGTCAGGCCTTACCTATATCTCCGTTGTGACCAATAGGAAAATACAGGTTGGATCACATGATCAATGTCATCATTTAGACCTTGAAAACTGAGAGCATCAAAAGAATGGATCCAAAAATACTCCCTTTGATAAAGTTTTTGTCGCCTACAGTAGGAGTTTTTCTGTATTTGAGGCCTTCGATTCTCAACAAGCAAAGATCACTGTTGTGCGCCTCAGCAAAGTGTTTCGCTGTTGGGTAATCTTGGTTGTGGGTTCTGATTGTATATTTATGCTCAGCAGTCCTATAAGTCCTATATTAAAGATGTTGTCGCACACAAGATAGGTAGATAATGAAGGTAGTGTTACAACTAATAAATTATTGAAGTATGTATGTTTTTTTTAGTTTTAAAGTCTGTGAAAGTTGTTGTCTGTAGTGCAATGGTTACAGTTCATATATTTAGGGCTCTGTTTTCATGACGGCGGGGCTTTGCTTCGCATAATTGCATTTTTGCTGTTGCTAGGCAACCGTAAAATCAGCTACTGTCAATCACTTAGCTAGCGTAGCTAATGACATTAGCTAATATTGTTAGCTAACTAAAGACGAAAAATAAAAAGGTACAATCCATTTCAATCATGGCACTGATTTGTCACCAAGCCTTTGTCTCCATGATATTCTCTGTTCATGAAAACATATAACTCAGGGTGGGCAGAAACAGCCACTACCAGCTACTCCATTTTCTTTGTTTACAACAGGCGTAACGGCAGAATCAAGACCCGCCTCTATTTTCATCCGATTGGACAGCAGACAAAAGAATCACAGTCACGTAGGATGATTTTCTGCTCAGAGCACATCAAAGTAGGATCATTTTCAACTTGAAGCGCACCAGGCGAGTCCTCAAAAAAAGCAAGTCGCCCCAAATGAAAAAAATGCGAGGCGCCTGGAGTGCAAAAGCAGTGTGCCAAACGCTTCAAACTCATTGTAACCAATAAGAAGGCGCTGCCATCAGCTGAAAGCGCGTCCTGTCTAATCAAAGCCTTAGTAGGCTATTCTTTCAAAGCATGCCTTTTGCTCTCACAGTATAATAATTTCCCTGTTGCTATTTCTGTTGTACTGTCACAAGTACTCACCATTGCTAACTCGGTACAGAACCTTGTATATGTTATAATATGACAAACATAGGAGGTATAGCAAATTGGAGATTAATGGAACGGTTAGTGCCCCAGTCCACGAGACGGTAAACTACAAAATGAAACATGGAGCAATGGTGGCATGGCCTATGAATATCTCTTAGGGAAACTGTTAGAGCTATACTGTACTGGAAGATGCCTCAGGAAAATAAGTGCAGAACAAAATGTTCCCCATTATTGTAAATCAATGTCAATATCCCTTGATCTCTAACACTACAGTAGATCTGGCCATCTCCTATTTTTAACAGCCCACACTGTGGATGAAACTGCTCGTTCACCTCCCTGAGAAAGCAACAAGCAGCTTCAAATGGTGAAAGCATCACATTCTCGCCATGTCAATTATGCATAGCACACTGGAGATCAGGTACTGTATTTTCACCATGGGGGTCAGCAGCTTGATATCAACGTTGTGTCATGGCCCAGAAAGATGAGATGTTGTTTCTTTTCTCCGGCACCAGTATATTACTATATCTTCTCTGTGAGATACACACATTTGCACACACTTGGCATACACTGTCATAGATAATAGATTGGCTTTCAAGACCCTCTGCCAGTCTAAGTTCAAAGAGTAAACAGTATTCCGTAGATTTAGGCCGGATGCCGTTGTCATGTATCAGACTTTAAAGGTAGCTAGTCGTCCTGGAGATAGCAATATATCAGCACACTGAGTGCAAAACACTGCGACTGATACAAAAACAATAGACTCCATCACACTAACTTATGTGGGGTAAAACAACAACCTACTTTCTCTTTAAAAGACACTTTGGTCTTGGCACACGTTACTTTCCCATGACAGTCCTGTTGGGAATTGAACCCTTTTCCCAGTCTTTCTTTTTCTTTCATTTTATTCTCCCTCACTCACTCATTCACTTTCTCTCTGCCAGCTCTCTCTCTCTCTCTTTCTCATGCATTCCCTCTCTTTAACATGCTTTCTCTCTTTATTTCGCCTCTGCACTTTCACTTGAACAAAAAGATCGAAGCTGAAATGCAACTATCTGTATTATAATATACTGCAACCTGGTTGCCAGGTTGGTGTGAAACCCCTAGAAGGGTGCTCTGCATGATGATGTGTGGCTTTGCTGCGTGGACGTGCTTTGGCATTCACAGGTCTGGGATAGAGAGGATTTCTCTGAACCTGACCAGGGATTTAGCGAGCGTTACAGAGCAGTATCTGCTACTAACTCTGTTCGTGTTACTGCTTAGGCTTAATACACAGGCAGAGGTGGGCTAACGTCCTACATGTTGAGGAAAACAGCATCTCATTTCAGCTGAGAAACCTCGAGCCGTCCGTCCAGGTCCTACTGTAGGAGGCAATGAAACAGCTGTATCTCAACAGTGGCTATTAAAGTCTGACTCAGGTGGTGGAATGGCCGCTGGGTTCAGTAGAGAGTAGGGGGGCTGTAACCATTAAAGCAGTAAGCTGTGAATTAAATGCAGACAGGCTCAACAACAGCTGCCCTTACACTGTTTGACCAGAGGGTATGAGGCAGAGGACAGAGACCAGAGGGTATGAGGCAGAGGACAGAGACCATGTCTTTCCAGAGGCAGCTAACTCAGCGAGGGAGATATACTGTAGCTTTGTGTTCTGTTGTTTTTCTCAGATCTAGGCTTAGCTCAGTTGTGCCTTCTAGGGGATAAAACGGCAGACAAGGAGAGGAATTGAGAAACCCAGGGAAGAGAATATCCATTACAGTGTCTGTGAATAGCTTCAACTGCTGTTGCCATAAGCATGATGAAAAAAAAATGTCGCACAATATACTGTCTATTCCAACTGAATGAATCATGTTGTGTGTCTCAATCTGTAAGATGTGTAGCACAGTAAAAGGGTATTTTTCGACACCGTGTAATGGCTAAATATTTCATACCTGCATCAGATCTTCTCTCTGAGCAGATCTCAACTGCTCAACTATTCATGACAGCTGAACAAGTGCGAATTGTATTTGTCTTTTGACTTCTTTGTGTTCTAAATGCTTTTAGCCAAGTTTAGTTAGGTATACAAATTGCTAAAGACAATGACTGCGTTTACATGGACTTGAGTATCCCGGTTATGAGGCTTATCCCGGTTTTGATCATATTCGGGATATGGCGTTTACATGGAACACAGAGAAATCTGGTTATTCATATCCCCGTATACATGATAGATACTAGTATCCCGGTTACTGATTTCTGCATGCTATTTGCGCGGGCGCCTGTGATGTTTACAACACAAACGTGCAATTTTGAAATCATTAATCTGATATTCCTCTGTAACTGTTAAACTTAAATTAATTTGACTGTTTTATTTTGATGTTTGGCCATGTAGTAATGCTTCTTTAGTATTTTCCACTGTGACCTGACTTGCTCCACTGTACGTGTTGGGAAACCGGCGTCCTGTAGTCTGTATACTACAGACTTGAATAGGTCAGCATTTCGATGCTTTCTCCCATCTAAACTGCCAAGTATATTTAATTCTTTCATCACCGAAAGACAAAACTCCGTTTCCTCATCGCTCCAGAAGTGAGACGCTCTCGTTGCCGCCATTGTTTGTGTTTTTCTGCTACGTCACTTGGCTGAAGCCGCGCCTGCGCAGGTAGTCGGCAGCGGTCAGAAACCGGGATAAGATGTATACATGCAACAGTATCCTGGTTTCTTTCGGAGTACTCCAGCTAGCATAATCGGGTTTCTCAAAACCGGGATAAGGGCTTATCCAGGTTTCTGAAATCGGGATATGATGTTTACATGCGCAAACACAAAAACGGGATACTTCAAAAACCCGATCATAACTGGGATACTCAAGTCCATGTAAACGCAGTCAATGAGAGTTCCCTCCAAATCTGTCCCCCAGGGCAAAGTCGAAACTAATCATTTTCAATATGATAATTTTGAGTGATCATCAGGGTCCCAACTCTTTACAGTGTTGGTGGGAAACATGATTTACGAATTTCCCATGATTTGATGTATTATCAATATCTGGTTATTGAGAAGGCTTTGGTACATGGATAATATCATAGTCTAGTTCTTCAAACCATTGAAATACCGTTTGTGACTTGCTGACAGGGGTATTGACATTCTGGAGGACACCATCAGGGAAGAAATCACTAAAGAAATGCATCATGGGATGAAGGTGCACATTGAATCATGACGTTGGTGGCAATGAGAATTTCCTAGCCATCGTAGGGATGAATCAGTCCATATGAAGAAAAATCAGTTGTTCTCAAAATATTTTTAACCCCCTATGAAAGACCTCAAATAGAACTGGGTAAAAAAAAAACACAAATCATATATGAATTGAATTGAATTGAATTGAATTATTAGCAAATTACATTATTTGGTAATATAACAAGAACATTGAATTGAAAGCTGGCACATTTTAGTGTAGCAGTTTAACCTTTATTTGCATGACTTGTTCTTTCAAAATGTTACTGCACTGCACAGCAAAGTAAAATGTGAGCACTTAGACGCTGGCTCTTTTGGCCTGGCTATCTTGTATTTTCACAGCATGCACTGTACATGTGACTTTACACTCCAATCACTTTGCTGAGATAGCAACAAACAGTGTCAAATGTTGAAATAATTGCTTTTTCTTGACGTGGTTTATGCATAGCCTGCTGGAATTGAGATACTGTGTTCTCACCATGGAGTTCAGAAGCTCAAAAGCAGCTTTCTGCCATGGCCCAGGGACAAGAGATGTTATTCATTTTCTCATACATCAGAATATTACTGTATCTTTTTCATCTATTTGATACACACATTTTCACACACTTGACATAAACACCCACAGTTCATAAATAATAGAGTCTCCAGGCATTGTGTCAGTCTAAGTTCAGAGTAAACAGTATAATTTCTTGTTTTCTGAAGATTTAGGCCAGATACGGTTGTCATGTATCGTTGCTATGTAGCTAGTAGAATCCCCAGTGAATGCTCATTTATTATCATTATGTGGTTATTATGGCTAATGTCATTGTTTTGCTCTTCAAATCATTAAGCGGGCAATGGTGCTTGTTAAGTGCATTGTCAACCTGAAAAAATTGTATCTATCAATAAAGAAATGCATCATGAGAACAGTAACAGAGGACACTCTGAATGGTGCACATCACCACAATTTCTCTTATTTTGTTGTTATCATTGCTTTTAGAGAGTATTTGTTTTTTGTCTTTTGTTTTTTTTATTTTTATTTTGGTTTTATCTGAGTAAAGTGGTTTAAAGGAATGTTTGCTGTAATGTATGAGCTACAATTTGAGAATTTACTGTATTATTGACAACTGACAGAGTTTCACAGTACATAATGACACACAATATTTTATTTTATTTTATTTTATTTCAATGACAGAGAGAACCAGCCTTATAATTCTATGCTCACAAAATGGCCTCATAAGTTCAAGATCCACCAGCTGTTTGGGGGAGATATTGTCAGCTGGGGCATCTTGCAGTTTGGAGTAATCCTGGGATGATGATGTCTAACCCTGAGCTGAAATCGACAAACAAATAATAAACAACAAACAAACAAAATCCTGGCATAGCTGCCAGAGGCGTTCCAGATGTTCCATGACAAAGTGTAGGTCCATGCTGACTGCATCGTCCAACGACTGATTCATCTGTAGACAAACTGCAGGGGGGCAAAGACTGGGTCTGAGATGTTTTCAAAGTAGGACAGTACAGTACTTATGACCTGAAGTCACTGAGGCAAGTAGCTTTATCTTTCTTGGAAAAAGAAACACTAATGGATAAATGGAAGTAGGTCGGTCCTTTGCTCATGTATAGCCAGCCGTTAAAGATGCTGGTGAACACCGAAGCTTCCTGGTCAGCTCGGTGTCTGAAGGATCCAGGTGAGACTCCATGAGGACTAGCAGTGTTCCTGGTGTTCTGCAGATGCAGTTAATACTTTGTGATGAGGAGTGATGGCAGCGGGCCAGGCGCTGAGCACTGAAGTTTGAGGATTCCTGGTGGAGGAGGGTTGCAGGGGTGTTGGCTGTTACACTGGGGGGGTTGGGGGGATCCTGTCACTCAACCAGAGAAGTATTGAGAATGCTGGCAAATGTAGGGGAGCGGTGTGTTTGAGGAGGTCTTTTCCTGTAGCTTGTGAGAGCGTTGAACACCTGCCATGCTGAGCCTGAGTCATTATTGGCAAACTGACTCAACAGTCTGGTTCTGTACTGAGACTTGGCAACCCTGATGGCCTTGTTGAGCTGGATTTTAGCCAGGCAGTATTCTTCTCTATTCATTAAGTCTCTATATGTTAGTCAGTGTATTGTATGTTAGGAATTTTGAATGGAATTGAATGCATAACATCGTATCAATTTGGAATTATTTATTACAATAATATAATTTCAGCACATTTTAGAATTCATTCTCAGTACTCGTTGCAGTGTATCTCCATGGGTCTTCATCACCCTTTTGAGAAACAGTGTTCTATATGTGTAGATCTGTAGTGTGTTTATTCTTAGTGCACATGCTACGTGATGAGAGTGTTTTACCCATGCCCTGTGGATGTTATGATGTTGTGTCACTGGGTAAAACACAGTTCCTCACTTTACTAGCATCAAGATCTGCCTTTAATGTGTGTGGCTTTTGCGTTTGCCATAAAATAGGAGACTGATGAAGGCTGACAGTAATGGACAGAAGATCCCACCTAAACACAAATGGAGGAGCTCTCTGTGGAGAACATATCCAAGTTTGTCCTCAACCGTCCGTCCTTATGTAATTTGTGTGGCTGTGAAGGCTTGTACAACCCTGTAGCCTACTGTAAGTCATTGCCTGAGAAAGTATCAAGAGATCAAGAGGGAAATGCATGGTGGGAGATAATGAAAGGATAATAAGTCATATATTATTACCCAGAAAATTTAACATCCAAGAACTACATTTTTTTTTTTATTTCAGTGATATTTCTTTGATGATTTTTAATGGTTCTGATGCATCTTCTTCAAATTCATTAAGTGGTATCAAAATAACCTTTCAATGCAGTATTTGAGAGTTTTGTTAAGAACAAGGTGCATGGGGCTTTCTGAACAACATCATTAGAGAGCGGTACAGTGTATCTTCAAATGCAATACAGCACTGTTCATTCCCTTATCCCTTTGCAATTGCTAAGCCTTTTGATAAACCATGAGCAGACAAGGCTCAGATGGATTTCCAATATAATCGTCACTAACCAGATTCTAACCTCCCTCCAGCTAGTACTGATAAACTCCTCAGGATGATTTTAGGAAGCTGTATCAAGTCTTCACAGACACTAAATCGGAGGCCCCTGTTATTTAGAGGGGAATAGGCTTTCCTTAAAGCTCTCAATGGGACCCATTCCAAAGACAAAATAAAAGAGGGAAGGTTACTATATCTGATAAATACAGGTAAGCAAAGTAAAACAGAGATTACAACCTGCTGTATGTTCTGACCTACTGCAGATGGTAAGTTTACTTTTTAATACACCCTCAGGCAATATTATTGTTTCCCTGGAAATACTGTAAGAGGGAGAGAGAGATGGAAAGGAGCGATAGAGTTGAAGAAATTGGTGAAGGACGGAGTGAAAGAAGAGGAGGGGAGAGGAAGGTGGAACAGAGGGGATATCTGTGCCTATACAGACTCCAACTGAAAGGATGATACCCCGATGGAGAGAGATAAGAGGAAGAGGGGAGAAGGAAGAGAAAGGACAGTGGTAATGGAGAGGGCATGAGCTCAGAGAGAAAGGGAGAGTGAAAGAGAGGCTGAAAAAGGATACAATGTGGGTTGTCTGGAGAAGCAGAGGAGAGCGGTTCCTGCACATTCTTTGATGAAGAGATAGTGATTGAGTGAAAGCGAGTGAAGGCAGGGTGGACAGAGGAGGCTGGGATACCCACTCCTGTTGATGCTCTGTCAGAGGCTGGCTCCAGCGTTGTGTATGACAATCACAGCCGGCTTGCTGGGAGACATCATCTACTGTCAGGAGAAAGAAATAAAGGTGGAGACTGGTGAGGATGTGTGAGGGAGGGAGGTGCTACTATGGAGATATTATAGAGTAGAAAGCATGTCAGTGTCAAAAATAATTAGCTAAAGAAATCAAAACCAAACAAATGAAGTGGTCCACAGAGTGAAAGCTACTTGTGTATGCAGAACAAGCCCCTAATAAGCAGACACGTGTGTGTTTTACATAAACATAAACAAGCCAATTGGGGGAGTGACGCAAATGAGGACTCACAGCATTTTAATGGTTGAATTATCATGCTTTTTTATGCACAGAGTAATAATGTGTCCCTTTGGTTCCAGGATTAAGTATGACACACACACAGCTGGGACCAGACTGAAGATGTTGCTGGGAGCATGTTCCGCTTGTCTAGCAGGGTTCGTCTGTGTCTGGCCCTTAGCCAACCCTCACAGCCCCCACATGCTGAGCTGTATGCCGCAATGTCACATCACACAAACATTTCCCCAAAGCTCGGTTCACATCAGACAGACGCTCTCCTAAAGCTATATCCATCCACCTCAACCCACAGCCCACGCAGTGTCACCCCATATGTACACAGCTGCCTCATGAGGATCCCTCAAACAAATAGCATTCTGATAATCCCCCTGGCCATGACGTTAAGTATGACAGAGACATCCTGGGCCTGGTTGAGCTGAGCTGAGCCCAAGCTCTACCGAGCCGCTTGGATCAGGAGCCACTTGTAGCTGGCTCAGGCTGGCTCCCTTAGGGCCTCTTCATAGACTCAGCCAAGGCGAAACAATGGGCCAAAGCCTGGAGAAATCACACCACAGGCTCCATGCCAGAGTGAGAGACAGAGAGAGAGAGAGAGAGAGAGAGAAGGAGGGAGAGAGAGGTAGGGTGATAAAGGAGAACTTTGGAAGTGAGCATGAGCATGAGTGTATCTTTAACTCCTTCGTGGAGGCAGCGTTAGAGACATATTGAAGAAAGAGGTGGGATGTAGAAGGAGAATGGAGGGGCAAGTTGAAGATGGTCCTCCTTGAGGTCTGGTTTCAAGGCTTCATGGCACTCTGTCAACAGCCACTGGCATGAGCCAGAGGGGAAGGCAGAGGGAGAGCAGCAGAGAGACAGGCAAAAAGAGAAGGAAGTAAACAGGCAGTTTGGGAGAGGCACAGAGAAGGAGCTGGGTGAATGTTTGCGTTCCTGAATGTAGATTTCCGGAGAAGTGACCACATTTCATTATCATGATGACCAAACAGAACAGTTATTGGGAAATTTCTCTAACACAGTGCCATTCAGTGTCATTTCAGGCTACTTGAAGAAGGGACTAAGCTCTTTGATCTCTGCCTAATGTGAGGGAATCTGGGAGAGAGTGTGTCTTCCTGATTACTCCCCTTTCTCTATCTTGCCTTCAGCAGAATCGCCCTGGCTTTCACTCAAAAAGATATTAGCCACACATTCGTGTGGGAGGATTATTTGTTGCCAGTAGTCATGGGTTTCTTTGTTTGAGACCTTTTCTTCTTAATGCACACACACACACACACACACACATTTTTTTGCTAATTTGTTTGGTTTTGCCATAGAAATGTTCTTTCAAGCTCTTAATGCATTTTACTGTCCCATAGCAACATGGAGTGGGCTCATACTGAAAGCATCACTTTTTGTCTTTTGTGTTGTTGTTGTTTAGTGGTCAGAAATGTTCTCAGAGCAACTTCACTGTGTGCCACATAAAGAACTTTAGAGTGAGTCTGCAGAGCCTCGGCTCACTCCATCCTCTGTGAGTCTGTTTGTCTGCTTTCAACATAAAAGCACTGCATCCGGAACAGTAGATTTGTGTTTAGTCCCCATATAATTTTCTTCTCTTAATCACTAATAAAGACGAGGAGGTCTGATGGTGAATAAAATTGTGATTCATGAGATTGCATGCCTAAGCCATTCCCCCAGTCTTCTTAGGGCATTTAGGCTGTCATCACACAATCCAACAGCAAAATCGCTTGTCAAGGAGCACTTAGTCTAGAGATTACATGATAAGCATCAAAATGAAGCTGTTAGATTAGCAGCCTTGCATTGCACACCCTAGAGATGTCTTCAACTAAAGCCGCACCTGATAGTATAGGGGGTTACACACATGCACATAATCCACACCTGAGAGCTTCCCACAGCCACAGTCTTACTTTTGCCCACCAAGCAGTTCTACTGGTGCAGTTACATCCAAACAGTAGTGGCAGTGGCAGTATTTAGGCCACAAGCCCACTTTTCTACATGCTGGATAATATACTACATAATACTGTGAGTCAGTAAGTGCAAAGGATTGGAGTGTCTTTAGAGAACATCACTATTTCTGTTTTACATTACTTCATTAGGCTCTTCTTGATAACCTTTCAATTTGCATTATTGGTTTTCAGTTAATCCCTGCCCATGTCTAGGCTGCCGTCTGCAATGTAATGCATGATGGCTAAAGCCTGCGGAGGGAAAATTCCACTGCAAGTATGTGGCTGCATAATTAAACACTAAGCCACAAGAGGCCAAGCTTTACAGGGATTGTAGAACAGCTATTGCAACGGATGTTGTTAGGCACGACTTCTTAGCTGCTCTAAAATCACTCTAAAGTACGACCTCTCCTGGCTTATTGCTTTTAAAATATAACTCACCATTGTAGTAACAAAATAATGCAAAGGTCCCATAAATCTTATATAATAATCAATAATAATTCCATATTCATATTAGTAATAATTAAATGTTATTGTCCGCCAAACAATAGTTGTAGTATGGTATGTGATTTTTACTTGGTGCATTAATATTTAAAATGAATTATGCAGTCACAGGTGTGCATTGATCAGGTATTTTACAACAGCTTTGAACATAACTCAACCAATCAGAAGTGAGGACCAGTACTATCAGTTTTATAATATATTGTTTTCTCAGCATTGGGTCCGTTTGGAAGCAGCAGTGAATTTAGCTTTCTAGTGTGCTAGAAAACAGACATCACAGAAGTTGGTTTTAAAAGCTTTGAAAGCTGAGATAGACAGAGCTACCCTATTATACATTAATGGTCCAATACTGTCTGTCATTTTTTGTGCATAGTCTGGCATAATTGAAATAGAAGGCTTTTAAGTTCCCATCCGTTGTCCTGACAATACGAGTCCAACGCCTTGCTCATTGTGGGCTGAATCATAGACAATGTAAAGATATTAAAGAGTGATCTGTGTGACATTAAGTCAAAGTTCTGCTAGAAAAAGAGATTTTGATTGGTGTTCAAATGCAGTATTTAATGATATTGTTTTGCTTCTATTTTCTACCTGAAATTACAGCTCCTTCAAATGTTTCCCAAGAAAAAATCAACAAGCGGTTTATGTTTGCTTCCACTGGAAAACATTTAGTATCACTTCAATTCAGAATCTTTTATAAGTGTATTTACCAATACTGAATGAGAATATGTAGGATCAAATAACTACTACAGATGTCATTCTGCATCATTGGCCGTCTATTTGCCAAGCTAAAAAAGGGTTGTTTTGCCAAAAGGACAATAATGTGCATAGATATTGATTTTTGGAATTAGGTGGTCAGGCCTCCAAATTTGAACTGATTACAGAAGGGCACAAATTACGAAGTAATAAAAAAAACAAAGCAGCCAAAGTGTATTTGGACTGACTCTCATTCTCTTCTCAATCTCTTCCTGGGGGACGGTGGATCTGTTTGCCGCTGATAATCTTATCAGCTTCGAATTTCACTCATCGCCCTGTCCCTACAAATCTTCATCTGCGTGATTGATCATCTCCATGCTATAATGAAAGCTAATCTGAGCGCTCATCTCCTGCTGTGTGTGTGTGTGTGTGTGTGTGTGTGTCTGCAGGGCTGAAGATTCGTGAGGTGATGATCAACGTGTCACGTCAGCAGGTGGAGGACTTCCACGGCCCGGAGGATTACTGGTGTCTGTGTGTGGCCTGGAGCCACCTGGGGACCTCCAAGAGCCGCAAGGCAACTGTCCGAATCGCCTGTGAGCAAGTGCATGTCACTTTGATACCAGATTGACCTCATTGTTGCTGACACAGTTATTGATATACAGTATATGCCGACAAGTTCATCCAGTTTGTATGCATGTATGTGTGTTCCTTCAGACTGATGTGTTTGTGCACAGTAGTTGTTCCTCTTTAATCCAGACTCTCTGTTCTCCTCCCTAGACCTGAGGAAGAACTTTGAGCAGGACCCCCAGGGCATCGAGGTGCCTCTGAAGGGCATGATTGTGCTGCACTGTCGTCCCCCAGAGGGAGTGCCTGTGGCTGAGGTAAGGGCTCCTTCCACTTCAGACTCATACATTTCCTCATGTGTTGCCTGGAGAGGAGAGCAAGAGCAGTCTCGTGACTGTTTTGCTTGTGAACCCCCGTTTTTTTCACGGTACGAAGTTGGGATACTCTCCAGCTACGGGATTCAAAGACGCACCTACGCCTTTCTCTTCGGTTTAGTAAGCCAGAGCTGCAATTGATGAGCGGCACGATGCGATTCCCTTTAGTTTCTCGCTCGCTCAGGCTCCTTCTGTTCAACTCCGAGCGGGGATAGTGATATACTGGGAGCAATATCTATCCATGTGCATCACTGTGTTCTCCGGTAAAAGGATGTGCAGTTATGACTTATTTAGATGTCATGGATTCATTTCACTCTCACTATCTCTCCCTCTATCTCTCATGGATTCATTTCACTCTCACTATCACTCTCTCTCTCTCTCTTTCTCCCTCCTCTGTGTCTGTGTGTGTGTGTGTGTGTGAGAAAGAGAGAGCCTGTCATCCTCATTTAATTTTTACTGTGAATCTAAATTCAGGCTCTTATGGTCAATCCTATTGAGTGGTGTGTGTGTGTGTTGCTGTGCTGTGATGTTGTGTGTCTTCAAGTCGTACCTCAGTAGATACGTCAATATCAAGGTGCGTGTGCCCGAGCATCTGAAGCTTTGCATTTACTTTAGATCCATTAAAGATAACAGGTGGCTGTGCACACACATGCTGTAACACACATAAAAGTGTGTATGTGTGTGTGTGTGCGCATGTACGTGTGTGCACGCATGCATATGTGTAATGAATGATTCAGCTCGCACAAATGGAGCATCGCTGTACCACGGGTTCCTCCATGCATTGTGGTCATCAAATAGGCAACTCCTCATGCATTCATTAATGCGACTCCAGCTAACAAAGAGAATGGTGACAGTAAATAATGTAGGGACAAATCCAGCTCCCACATCCAGAGGTGGGAATGTGGCCGTACCTTTCCCTTTGCATGGATTTAGGCATGGCTGAGAGCCTAAAGCCTTTTACCGGCACTGTGAAATTCGTCTCCGAGGGAAACTGAGGCTCAACAACAGTTTGAGTTTGAGCAAATGAGGTCATGATGCAATGTGATCTGCTGAACTCTATTTGTATTCTGAGCCACATTTATTTTGGTCATGCTGTTTATTTGAATCTTGTTTCATATTTATGCAATTTGCATAGTATCATGGTGCAAATTAATACATTTGATACCGAGGAAATACAAATAGTACATAGTCCTATTTGAGTCGACGATAAATGCTCAGTAGACTAGATTTATATATGCATATGAAATGAGCACCAACTTTGCACGCTGTTTTAAGACATAAAAACTGTACAGCCAACTTCATGTTATAAAATCCCCTCATGTCGCTGCTCTGCTCCTGTTCTCAAAGGAAATACTAACAGAGGGAAAGGGAAGAACTTTATCCGCACACTTCCTTCTATTATGCCACCCGGGAGTTTACTGGGCTGCTGTGTAGGATGTCAATGAAAATCACACAATGCCGTTCTATCTGTCCCAGTAGTGATAGAGGCAATAATCGGTGCAAGTCAGACCACAGATTATCTATCATGGTGAAACAGCTGAAGTCTGCTCCAGCTTATTGGCGACTAGAGCCAAGATGGTTAAATCTATTGAATTGGCTCCACCTTTTATGGCAGAAAGAGAAAGAGGCTTAGAATACACATTGATTCGCCATAATGTTAAAGCCAACATGACACCACTGACTCGTATTGTGGCGGAGAGAGATGCAGTGAAAAAGGCACTGAAGATCTATTTTTTCCCACATAGCTCTTTAGTTTGTCTTAAATAGAAGAGATTTTAGTCTTTACCAGTGGAGACCCGTGCTGAAAACCAAACTGGAGGAGTAAGATAAAGGCCAGTGAATAATAAAAGTAGCTCTGAGAAAACAGTTAGAATTAAAAGACCTATATAGCTGTCAGGAAGAAGATCACACTGATTATTTGATGTGAAAGGCAAACTTTAGAGGTGGGAAGAAAAAAGGCCTCTCAATAACTTTAGAAGAAAAAAAAAACAATCATTAGACCCACATTAACTGCCCCAGTATTCTTTACCGAGCATAATTAATCATTAAGTCTCTCATGCAAAGTCATTTGAAGTGCTTAAAATGTAATTATTCACTGATAAACATAACATTTCCAGAGACGGAGCGGAGATAAAGCAAGGACACGGCGAGGGTTTAGCCACCCCCACCTCCAGAATATGTCGCTGTCAGATCTGGAGAGCTCATTTGTTTAATGTGATTTCTCGAAAGTCATTGTTGCATCGAGGAAAAGGCCATACGTGATTGAGGCGAGGCGGAGAGGGGGTACGCACGAGGGAAGGGAAAGGGGGAGGGGGCTTGTTAATGAAACTCAACGGTAATTGAATTGGATGGAACAAAACTTACTGCAATGCTTTGTAATTGTCTTCATGTCGCCTTCACTTCCCTTTCAAATTAATGTAAATGTAGGCCATTGCATTTATTTTCAGAATGATGGAGCTATCAGTTATTATGCCTGATGCTGGGAGTAATTGGAATGACTTGATTCGGACATGCTTTGTTGTAGGTCAAGGACGGCTACCTCTCTGCAGCTGAACATGGGCGCTCCAGACTGACATATAAGTGTTGGCTCTCTCATCTCAACATCTTCAAACAGCTTGAAACCAACCAGAAATACCAAACTCTAGTATATAGTTCATGTGCCCCCTGCTGACCATTTGATGCTGCTCCCAATTTATGAGTTTATTTCTCATCCTGTCCCTCCCCTGGCTACAAATGCAGTCAGTTATTAAAAGAGACTGCCCAGTGTCATCCTATGTTAACCGTCAAAGTTAACCGATTTCATATAATTGATCAATTTTCAATTTTCAAAACAAAGCCAGCATTCATGTACACACTGTCAAAAGTCTGGCACTGATGGGACCACTGGATCAGGTGATGAGGTCCCAGCAAGGCAGAACCAGCAAGCGTAATGTATGGCAATAGTGACTGACCACCAAGGTAGTGAAACAGCTCAGGCAGGGCTTTATTTAACCAGCGCCAGCGAATGACCAGAGCTCATGATTACAAGGAGAAAAGGGCCGTATTATGTGGTTACTGTAGAGAACTGGAGGAAATGGAGGGAGAGACCAAGAGATAGGAAGTTACTCTCAGAAAAGAGGAAGCCAGGGGACAGACAGGGTTATTCAGGAAGAAATGCCCCTGACACCCATTATAGAGATAGGAATAGATTGTACAAAAGAAGAACATCAGTGCCAGAACCTAAAACCAAGCCAGAACTAGTTGAAGGGGATCTTAGAAGTAAGATGCAGGCAACAGGAAAGACCAAGGGACGAGACAGGAGGAGAGAGACACACACACACACACACACACACAAAAAAACTACACCAACATGGTGACCTGGACCTCATGCTACACACAACCCCACCACCAGCGGACTGCCGTTGGGCCTGGTCTATATAGGGCTAGGTGTGGTGTAGTTCAACACTGGTTGCTGCTATCTAAGTGGAACAAATTTGCCAATTAAGCAAATCCGTTTCCCTTCCTCCCCAGGCACTGGCTTATCAGGCTCATTTGAGTCTGTCCTGTCCCTGCCTTCTCATCAGCATGTGCATCTCTCTATCGCTTCCCCCTGAAGGGGAGACTCTAGGACTGCCGTGGAATGCAAATCACACACTGGGTTTATACACTTCCTGCAGCTAATACTGGAAAAGAGTGGAAAAAGGGGGCAGAGTTGGAGAGATTAATCAAAGCAAAAACACGGGACAGAAAAAACAACCAAAGGACAAGAAGATTAGTTTAATTTACTTTAGTTTAATGTATTCACTTTGCACAAAAGATAAAAACAGAGTGTAGTTAAAGGATGTGGTAAACTGTACAGGTGAGATAAAAAAATAAAAAAAACCTAAGATACAGGCCTAAAAATAAAACCTCACCACAAAAGAGAATTCTCATACTGTACTACGTCTATGATCATAGAGAGTCTAGAGACAAAGACTGGGGATTTTTTTTTTTACCTCATTTATCTAGGGTAGGGTTCCTTTTTGAACAGCATGATTCTAATTCATAGAATCACCCACCTTCACACACATCCAATTGAAAATATATGGAAGGGCCACGTAAAAAACAAGCTTTCCACTTGTAAAAAAGAAAATGTTTGCATCAATTCTTTGGGGTCTGGGCTGCAGAAGCCCGACATCCTTGACTATGAAAGTACACACAAACAAACACATTCACACTCACACATACATACAAGCACATACAGACACACACATACACACTTGGGACATTTGGCATGACAGGCTGAAATGTAGTAGTCTATTATTTATCATACACTGTAAAATGCTCTTTTGTCTTTAGAAATAAAGACAAAACACACATACACACAGCATAGAATATACAAGCATAACATAAATATAAGACAAACCAAACTACATGATGCATAAAGATAGAAGACACAGCAGTGCAGAGCCAATATTGGAAAAAAAAAATGTAGAGGGATGAAAGTCATGGAAACATGGGAAATGGAGGGGAATCTGAGTGTGGGTGGGTGCAATGTCCTCTTGCCTTTAAATTGGATGCATTAGACCAGGTAGATATCACTGAGGCATGGGCTTCATTTATCCTAGCTGAGGATTTTCAAGAGGCAGGATGTCTGAGGAGTATTGGATCCAAGTGATATTACAATTAATCTGTGTGGTTCCAACCATGCTTTCAGGGAAGAGCCTTTTTAGCTGAAGTATCTGCTGCCCGTACAAGGCTTCTCATATACTGGCTTAAAGGTTGAAGTTTTGTTTCCAGAACAGGGTAAAAACAGCACCCCGATCTATAACAACTGAGGCCCAGGTTCCCTAATCACTACACCTTGTTTCATATTTCTGCAATTTGCATAGTACCATGGCGCAAATTAATCCATTTGATCTTGAACCCTGCTGCCCCACTTAGAGCTCTGAGCTAAAAAGTCTGGTACTATGGTTAAAAACTGGGTGATGAGAGTCTTGAAAATGGTTTTGAAAATGGATCCCAGGTTTTCGATTTCCCTAGACAGAAATTCTGCAGGCTGCGTCGATATCTTTGAAAAATGATGGAGGGGCAAGAGAGAGGGATGCCAACAGAAAATTACATTACATGAGGATCTTTGTTTTTTTTGGTAGAAATTCTCCTCTGGATACAAGGACATACTGGTGGCCATTTGGTTAAATCCATGTTACAGTAATATGCTGTGGTATATCATCATAGCTTGCTTTTATGATGCTCGTACAGTTAGGATGTATCTCAAACCCCAAAATATGTAAGGCCACTCCCTTCAAGCCACGCTGATGCTGAAGAGGGAAGCACTGCCAAGTTCACTGGATGATTGAGGAGCAGTAAAATTCATTTGGCTCAATTGATTTCAGATAGTGTCAGATAGTGAACAAATATAGTCAAAATGTCAAGGCATGGACTTTGAGATATGTTGGCTAGAACAGCGTCAGCATACTGTACACTATAGCTGGCGCCACTGATGGAGATTGGTGATATGTCAGCCTCTGTCCTATGGCTTGAGCCAAGGTTTAGAGTGAGAAACAGTGTGTGTGTGTGTGTGTGTGGGGGGGAGACAGCCTTGTCACATGCCACTTTAGAGGAGGAATTAGAGGAGGGTTAAGTTATTCCATCTGGATTCTGGCAGGGTAACCCTTCATTTTACAGGTCCCTAACAATGTATGAACTATTTCTAATTAGACGTTAACAAAAAAAAATATTACACAGTAACATGGCTAATAATTATACAACAACATATTTGCGTTCATATGTATTTACATAGTACCGGACCTGTAAAGTGAAGCGTGTCTATTTTCTACAATTCAATAGTACCGGACCTGTAAAGTGAAGCGGGTGTAATTGGACAATAAATTATACAATGTGATCATGTTTATTTTCTTTATTGGCATTTAAATAGTGCATTTAAACAGGACAGCAACTTACATTTCATACAGACTAGACCGGGGGATCAATTTTACAAATATTGAGCCGTTCTCTAGCTTTAGCCTATCCCGATGAGTGAAAGATTATGCGTGCTACGAACTTTAGCATCCGCCTGGGAGCTAACATGGCTAACTGTTCTGCAGTGCTGGCTGTGTCAGTGAGCTACCGATTGGCTATAGTAGTTTCCAGTCGTGTGCCTGCGTTCGTTGTGCCTAAATTAATCCTCCACTCTCCGTTAAAACACATCTGTTAGTTAGCTAACATTAAAACAATTTACCAAAAAACGCGCTCAACCCTCAGTTATTTATGTGGGTGCTGAATCCTCAAAAAATATGTAACGAAATGCTCCAGGACAGCACTCCAATTAATTAATTTATATTTATTGCCGCACAGCCGTTTCGGGCAAGACGCCCTTCTTCAGTGCGCTTTTTAGGCAAACAAACTGAAATGGTCACTCGCAGGTGACTCTTATTAGTAATCAGGCTGACGCAGCAGCTTCCAAAAAAATCACAAATTAGTTATATCATTTTTAGATGTACTAACAACAACACTCAGAGGACATAAGGGTGATGGTAAGGTGTGATCTAACAGAAAAATATCACAAAAAACCTCACAACCTTTTTTGTGAGGTTTTTTGTGATATTTTTCTGTTATGTTAAAACATGTAGGTATGCCTAATCTAGATAATGTTTAGGCTATGCATGGATGAAGAAAATTAATTAATTAGGGTATTTTGCAATGTATAGGACTACATAAATATTTGCTTATTGTTGGAATAGCCTAGAGGTTGTTTCATGTCCTCTGAGTGTTGTTGTTAGTACATCTAAAAATGATATAACTAATTTGTGATTTTGTTGGAAGCTGCTGCATCAGCCTGATTACTAATAAGAGTCACCTGCAAGTGACCGATTCAGTTTGCCTAAAAAGCGCACTGAAGAAGGGCGTCTTGCCTGAAACGTCTGTGCGGCAATAAATATAAATTAATTAATTGGAGTGCTGTCCTGGAGTATTTAGTTAGCTAACATTAGCCATGCCCATGTTAGCTTCGGGTGCTTGTGCCGGGGATATCTCTGCATGCATGTCGCTGTAAAAAGAAACACATCTGTCCCCATTCAAAAACGTCTGCACTGTGCGCTCATCATCATCGACCCCCTCGCCAAACAGAGACCATTCGAAGTAAATAAAACATCCATTTGATTCCCACAACTCTGCCTGCCTGACTGCCTGACTAACTGCCTGACTGACTGACTGACTACCTGCCTGCCTGACTGTCTGACTGTCTGACTGACTAACTGCCTGACTGACTGACTGACTGACTGACTGACTGACTGACTGTCTGACTGACTGACTGACTGACTGACTGACTGCCTGACTGCCTGACTGCCTGACTGACTAACTGCCTGACTGACTGACTGCCTGACTGTCTGACTGCCTGACTGACTGTCTGACTGACTAACTGACTGACTGACTGACTGACTGACTGACTGACTGCCTGCCTGACTGACTGACTGTCTGACTGACTAACTGCCTGACTGACTGACTGACTGACTGACTGACTGACTGACTGACTGTCTGACTGACTGACTGACTGACTGACTGACTGACCAACTGCCTGCCTGCCTGACTGCCTGACTGTCTGACTGACTAACTGCCTGACTGACTAACTGACTGACTGTCTGACTGACTAACTGACTGACTGACTGACTGTCTGACTGCCCTGAATTTGCCTTGTGATGCCCTCTGCTGTGATGTGGGAAAAATGTTGAAAGTGAATGGACAGCCTGCTCACCTCTTTAAAAAATACAAACTGCATTTTAATTTTCATCACATGAGACATTTAAAGTCTTGTGGCATTTCACAGGCAATGTTAATAAGTAATTTCTCATTTTAAGGGAAAGTTCCACCACAAACTACATACTGAAATTAAGCAAAGACACAGGTCCCCTAATAACACTAATTCCATGCACATCACAATAATTTTGTGCATAAACCTGGCTTTGTGGTACATTGTAAAAGGAAAAAATGTTGCTTCTTTGCTTTGCTTTAACAAATGATTAATAAAAAACAATGTTGCAGATTGGAGAGTAGTTGTATATGTATCCAATTCATTATTTTTGCTTGCTAGATTGTGATAGCAATTAGATTTGTCATTGAAAAAGTGTTTTAATACGATGTAGCCTGTCATGTAATTTTTACTTCAGGCAGTGCATTTAGTTTAACTCGGTATTTTTCTGAGGTGACAAATTAGCCGCTAAACGTTCAGATATATTTAATTTACACAACATAATGGTCAAATCTTGGTTCCTGTCAAGTTCAATCTCAGAACACCTTGGTAAAACCTGAATACTTAAGGAGCACACAGAGGTTGGGGGTTAATTTTCAATTCAACAAATTCCCCACATAATATGAGTCCACCATCGCAGTTTAGTGGTGTCCGACTTCTTTGTTTTTTTAGGAAATAACTGGCAGTGAATTCCTGGGTGAAATTATATCTTACGAATTAATGCGCTGAGTAGGGATAACACAATTTGTGTTTGAATTCATATGAGAAAACATATAGCATGCACACTGTCTGCAGCATTAATACCACTGAGCTTGGCTATAAATTCTTGTTATTTAGTATTTAGTGACCTTTCAGTTAAAGGGACCTTTTATCAAGCCATAACAGCGTAGGCAATTAAATGGAAATGTCTGGATCTTCCTTTAAATGAAAATCATTTTAATATAGAAAACTAAATAACCCTTCTATTAGTTCAAAAAAAGTCAGCGTCTGATTCATTGTCAATGCAGCTACTACAGGCTGCCCCCCCCCCCCCCCCAACTTGTCCACACAGTCCCCTACTTCCCAGACACCAGACAGCCCAGTTGGCACTCCTAGTTGGCAGGCCACTACTGTACAAACTTCAGGCCGGTCTCCATTAACCAATTTGTTATTTTAGCATGACCCATTCCACCAGCATGCCCTATACTAATGGCAGATCAATCTCTTGGCTATTGATTTCTTAGGTTTGGGATACAGTTGCTCATGTTCACAAAGGGTCAGGGTTAATTGAGCTTTCTACAACCAGGAATTGCATATGGAAATATTGTTTTTAAAATAAAACATGGACAACGCAATATAGCAGGAAAAAAATAAATGACAAAAACAATTGTGTGTGATGGAGAGAAAGAAAGAAAGACAGAGTGGGGGTAGTTGCAAGTGATGAAGCCCAATGCTATAAGGGTATAATGTGAAAGCATAGGAAAAATCCTTTAAGGGGTATGAAATAAGAATTATAACTGGAATGATTTCACAGCAAGATATGGGTAGATTTTATGTGATTAAAATAAATTATGCACTTTTCTCCAGTGTAGAGGGTTGAAACTGACTGCTTCCTTAGTTGAGTAGATTGGTGTTGGCAGCAGTGGAAAAGATAATAGAGCATAGAAGGCTACATGGGGGTTGATTGGACATTGAAGGTGCAAAAACAGAGTGAAAGGGAGGAAATAAAGAGAAGGAGCGATAGAAAGACCAGTGCAGCCCACCAGTGTGATTTCGCTCAAAAGCTGTGGAGCCAAACGGTGAAAAAAAAAAAAAAAAAATGAAATTAAAGGCCCATGATGAAAGACTTCTTGGACCATCAAAAGGAGAAAAAAGCCACTTGTGACAACATGACTCCTGATTTATTGATTTCCCAGCTCAATTTTTTCTTTCAGGGTGCTTTGAAAGAGCAAAGCAATCTCTGAGTGTGTTGGCCGTTGTAATATTCCCTTGGCAAATGGATACTCCCCACACACACACATGCATACGTACACACACACATGCACAAACACCACAATACAGCCCCATGCACAAACACATAGAGCTCCCAATGGGCTGGAGTTTTTAATCCTCAAACACACAGCCATAAATCAAGCCCCACTCCCTGATGCCCTAGCCAGTCTCTCTCAATGAAAAGCTCAAGCCAACGGCACATTAATAGCAATTTACAGGGCCAGTCAAGCGAGCAGAGGAGCATCAACACAGTGTCCCTTAGTTTGTAATTCATTATTATTTTTCACTCACTACATGGCCACCGAATTGGTAATGATAGAAGATGTGACCTACCTACTGCATCACTCCCTCTGATTGGACATTAGTCTCGTGAATTACCTTTCCCACAAACTGAACTGCAAGCTCTTATGTGAGGAAATGCAGTAAGATCACAGAGAAATGCTTAATAAAAAAAGATAGGGTTGAGCACTTTATGTTTCATTTAGGGCTATTTTCAATGAAGGTCACCGGGGTTACGTTTTTTCACGTCTTAAAAATACTTGATCCGACATTTTAGAGCGAGAAGAGACTTAATGATTTACAGCACTGTGTCTTCAGATCATTCAGATGCATCCAATTAAGGCATAAATCCATTTCAGACCCTGACATGTTTTAGTTGAGTTTTGCATATTCTCTTCTGGTTTCAGGTAGAGTGGCTGAAGAACGAGGAGCCTGTGAACTCTGACGGTATCATCGATACAAGAGCCGATCACAACCTAATCATCTCAGAGGCCCGCCTCTCCGACTCGGGGAACTACACTTGCTTGGCGAGCAACATCGTGGCCAAGAGACGCAGTGCCACAGCTACTGTGGTGGTCTATGGTAAGATATCCCATGGAACCCATTGCCTCAGGTTAGCTTCTTCTTCTTTTACTGCATTTTCTGTATTGGCATTACTGTGAAATATTGCCAGTAACTCAGAATAAAGGCACATCTTAGTGTTTTTTCTCCCTGCATTCTTCTTCCTCAGCCATACTTCTAAAGAAATTTTCTGGTAATGTCAGCCAAACCTGAAATATTGTTTTGGCTGCTTTGTTTTGTGGTTCGCAACACAAAATATCAAAACTATCTACCTCAACCAGATTCCCCTAAGCCATGAACATAAAAAGCACTGCTTCTAAACCAGAGTATGTGTGTGCCTGTTTTCACAGTATGGTGTGATGGGCAGGTAATGGGTGAGTTATCCCTCATGTGTAAAAACAGGTAGACACAGGCGCAGTATTTACAAGAACTCAATTAATGATGGAACGGCTTTGACGCGGGCTGTCACAGCTCCCCAGCTTTTATCTGCGAGCGCTAAGCACCTAGTGTGGAATGCTTTGTATAGCTGCAGGCCAGTAGACTCTGTTACCAGCATTTTTATAGCCCTGTTGGGAGCTCAGCAGAGACAAAGCAGAATACGTGAAATTATAATGTCATACTAACACCACCTCCATTCACACAGGAGGAACACCACACTAATTGCAGTGTTTCTGTGCTCATTTTCCTCGACCTGTAGGTCTGGTTTAGTTTTTTCACAGAGAGCATTTAAGCTGTTCTTGGAATTCCTCCGATTTCTTTCTGAGACCGTGTAGTTGAAGCCCATCAATCATCAACGTCTGCCGTGCTAATGAAGTCTCTGACAGGCTTCGTACTCCCGATAGCTTCAGACAGATAAAAGAATAGTATGTCTTCCTTTTCCATGACAATAAATGAGTTGATCAGTCAATCATTCAGCGTTATTTCAGGCAGCAGATCAGAGGAAGGAGGGGAAGTGGATGGAAGGGAACGGGACATTGATCATCTCTTTAGTGACACCTCTTTGGTTTTTTCCTGATAAGGCTTTTATTGTCAGCTCTGATTAAACCCCATGTGTTTCAGTCACTCTGGTGCTTTTTGTCTGACAGAAAATATATTGTTAAATGCAAAACGTAGGCCGGCGTTCATACTTTCCTCCGTAGTGTGCTGCTATGTTACTTGTAGTCTCCCTTCGTCCTTGCCACAGTGAACGGAGGCTGGTCATCGTGGACAGACTGGTCCCCCTGTAACGTGCGCTGTGGCCGGGGCGTGCAAAAGCGCTCTCGCACGTGCACGAACCCGGCTCCTCTCAACGGGGGGGCCTTCTGCGAGGGCATGTCAGTGCAGAAGAGCACCTGCAACACACTCTGTCCAGGTAAGCACAGACACAGCATATCGCGGTGTTCATAAATCCTTTCCAAGTGAACCCATAGGGACTCATTTTTTTGTCTTAGCACAGCACCGAAACATCTAATCATGCAGTCACCCAGCAATTTATGAGTATGAGTTATGAATAACTAGGTTTGTTTGATTGATTAATGCCGACAGAATCTGTGGGTGATCATTTGGTTGTGTCGATTTTCAGTGCATTTCTGCTAGGATTCTCCTCTCCTCCCCTGCTGCGGTTAGGGTAATGTCCCTGCAAACAGTCTTCATAAATGCATTGCCTGACCCCATTTCTGATGCTGACAGTGGTTTATATCTGAAACCTAATACAGCGGACCTCTGAGAGACAGCTGGTGGAGGGAAAACATATAGGAAATGAAGAGTAATTTCCTATAGGTTTTCCCTCCGCTAGAGTAAGAAAAAAAGCAAAAAACCTGAGAGAAACAAAACAGCAGAAGCTTAAATTGCGAGAGAAAGAGCAAAGGAACAGTGCCAGTTATCAAAACTGCCATGTAATCTGCTCCGTCCAACTGTGTTTCTAGACGAGGCTAAATTCATGATTTCAACCACAGCACCGATTCGGAGGGAAATGCTCATCAGGTTCAGGGAAAAAAGTTATCAGGCGAGGGCAGCGCACTCCTCCAAAAATGATCTCCTCTTTGCCGACACATACACACTCTCGCTGTCCCCTTGAAATCAAAAGGATTCTTTCTCTGCGTCTGGAGTTTGAACACAAACACGGCATTTGCATTTAGATTAGCAGGAAGAGGGGAAACTTTTAGAAGCAATGGAGTCGTTAAGGTGGAAAGGAGACTTGATGGAACATGACACGAGCAGAGTGGCTTTGTGTTCCAAGTAGGAAAGATGGTACAGCACTCAAATTTGGCACACTGGGAAGAGTGGCCTCTCTTTGAGTGAGGGTAGTTGTAAAGCCTCTGTAAGTGTTTTCTCAGAGAGCTCCATAAAGCCATGGAGTGAACTAATTTAGGCCTGATGTTTGGATCTTTTGTAAGCAAGGTGTGTATCTTTGTCATGTCAGAAGTTCACAAAGCTTGGTTCTCTAGCCTTTTTTACCCTTGTGCCTGTACTTCTGCCAGTGTGATGTGTGATCCCTGTGTGTGTGTGTGTGTGTGTGTGTGTGTGTGTGTGTGTGTGTGTGTGTGTGAGAGAGAGAGAGAGAGAGAGAGGCGAATCAACTCACACAATGGCCTTCCACTGCGCATTATGGACATCCAATCTGTGTGTGTACACGTGCGTTCTTGTACACTCACACGTGTGTATCTGTGTCTGATCTCTCAGTGGACGGCGGCTGGGGAGAGTGGAGTGAGTGGACAGTGTGTAGCGCAGAGTGTGAGCGACAGCGCAGCCGGGACTGCACAGCTCCAGAGCCCAAACACGGGGGGCGACTGTGTGACGGGGCGGCGTTGGCCACGGACAACTGCACCGGAGGCCTCTGCACACAGAGTGAGTGACATCACCACCTCTCTCTGCTAGCAGCGAGGCTGCACAGCATCATCAGTCAGTTCCATTGTGTTCAGGGACTGTACAATTATAGATTTACTCTTCATAATTCTTGGCAGTGCGGGCTAGATCATCATCATTATAATCATCCGTATTATCATCACCCTCATTCATTTTCATTACTCATCATATTACCTGATCATACCATTCCTAAATATTGATACCATCAGTGTAAAGAAATATTATCTTCGCGTCCAACACAACTTGTATCAGTTTCATCATGCTGCAAGTAGTAAGTGCCAAGAATGCATTTTAATAATCTTCACACACACACACACATATATACTGTACACAGGCATGGATGGATACACAATTAGCCACTAGCTGCAATATTCAAAGAAGTTCTAGTGAAACCATCCACCTCTAATGTTTCTGTCTTTGCAGACCGAAAGCTGCTACATGACGCCAAGCCACAGGGTGAGTTCCTCCTCAGGTTCCTCTGCCTGCTAGTAGCTAGTTTATTATTATAAACATCACTATCACTGTCCATACCTGGGCCTGGGACAATGCTGATCGGCTGAAAGGTGTCCATTAATTTTGCTTAAATTAGTGGTAACAGGGCAGAGGATAGAGATGCTCAGACAGACATTTTCCAGGCAGCATCCACCATCTATGAACAGTAAACTGAAAAATACAAGTACTGTTCTGTTTCTTAAAATTGATCATTAGCTCTTGAGCAGAGGATTGTAACTGGTGTTGAGGTGTTTTCTTCGCCCTTGGCGTTCTCCGTTTACTACTTTTCTACATAGACGACTAGAATGGCGCTCAGAGAGATGTTTCACCTGCGCTGTTTGCATGTCATGCTTCAGCTGCAGTGGGGGCAGTGACAGACAGACAGACAGACAGACAGACAGACAGACAGACAGGCAGTGCAGTGCAGGTGTAATAAATAGGATCTTGTCACTTTCTCCCGGTTAAGTGCTGTTAAAGGATAAGGCTGGTGTTTTTTAATGCATTGCTTACTGTCAACAAATCCTATGAAAATAACAAAATCAGCAATGATTTTGTTTTGCCAACAAATCTCGTCCATGTAGCCGGTGCCCAATGCAGCCATGTCCCAGCAGCCATAGACCTCCATTGTATTAAAAAAACAATTAAAAACACGTCACAGAGCCATGCCGTTGCTCTGGGCAGCAAATTTCATCATCACGATGCACCGGACCGGCCGACTTTTTCCTCAAACAACTTAATAAGCCTTGCCTAAGCTTAATAATTTGTTCCCATTTGAATTTGATTTGCTAATAACTACAACAGCCTGACTTTTCGTGGTAACAGTTAGCGATTTTTAAAATTGAAACTATGTCTTTGTGAGCTGTATTTCAAGGTTTTTAGCTTACAATTGGAGCCAATGACTTCCAGGTTGACGGCTAAAAACGGTACGTGGGAAGTCAGAAAGTAACGGGAGTAGAACAAACGCATTGTTGATTTTGTTATTTTCATAGGATTTGTTGACGGTAAGCAATGCACTAAAAAACACCAGCCTTATCCTTTAATGGACATTAGGGGAAATACATACAAATTTCAATTTACTCCACTATTATTAATCTTCTGCCAATGTAATATTTGCACTAATACCATTATTGTAAGATTTCTGTCCACATCCAGTATAGCATTTCAACCAAACAACCCATACTCTACCACTGCTTGCCCATTGTTTCAATTTATGCATTGAAGGGTCCTGGACCATTCATGTGTTTATAAATGCTAGTTAATCAGTAATGTGCTGTAAAAATCAATTTGATGCCAATTAAACCAAAACCATATGTTCTGCTTACTTGTCCTTTAACACAATTATGTATTTTTGTTTGTCAGGAAAAGGGGAAAAAAAGAATGTGTCCTGCCTGCCAAAACTTCCCAAGCCCTCAATTAACCTGCTACTGTAGCTGTTAATGCTGCTTTGCATATTTTGTCAAATTCTCCTCATTTGAGCTTCAGGCTACTTAGCAGGCTTTCTCAGCAAGTCCTGTTGCAGAGCAGATCTCATTATCTTTCAAGAACAAGCTAGCAGCCCTTTATTTCCTGCTCATTCTTTCTCTTTGTGGAGTTGGACGCTGCAGTACTGGTGGGACCAGATAGAGCATAATCATTGCCGATGAGCTAATTTAATGAATTGGTTTTGTCACATTATCCCAGTGGAACGCAGAGTGCTTCCCAACACCAGAGCCAAGCAGCGTTTGAAATGACAGTCAGGTGCTGGGTTGATTATAATCGTCTTCCTTCCGAGGTTCCTCATTAGTAGCTTTAACACTCCAGGATGGAACGACGAAGCGCTGCATCGGGAGGCAGGGTAGACGAGGAACAGAAAACAATAAAGCCACTAAAGTAGTTTGAAACCAAGGAAGACTTGTCTCCTTAAAAAAAAAACTTTCTCAACTTTAGCTCAGCAGATATTCCTCAGCAATATAGGTTTACGGTTTATTTTAGGAGAAAGTCTTTCTCAGCCTCCTAATTAAAGAGCTGTAGCGGTAGAAGGCTAACGCGAAAATGCACAGAAAAATATGCAAACTTTACCCTCTCTCTCTCCCTCTCTCTCTCTCTCTCTCTCTCTCTCTGTCGGTCTGTCTCGCTCACTCTCGCTCTCCTCTCTCAAGGTGTGGAGACCAGCAGTGATGTGGCGCTGTATTCGGGCCTGGCTGCGGGCGTGGTGACGGTGGTGGTGCTGATCGTAGCTGTCACTCTGTACCGAAAGAACCAGAGTGAGTACGGCGTCGACGTCATCGACTCCTCCGCCCTCACCGGGGGCTTCCAGTCCTTCAGCTTCAAGACCTCTCGCCAAGGTGAGCCAGGGACCCACACACACACACACACACCCACACGGATATACATTTTTTTGCCATGGCAGTGTTCATTATGCACCTCTAACATAAGGACATAAGACATGGGCATGTGACTAACGGTTATGAAGACAAAGTTGTGTCTGTAATTATGATTTTTCACTCAAAATGCCGCCCTGATAATGCTAATCTCACACTGTGCGCGTAATTTTCTTACCATCTATTCAAATTGGAAATAAAAGAGGAGGGGGAAAAAAGAGGTTGGTAAAGTCACTTTGTGATTCTTCTTGTCTTTGAAATCACAGGAGGCAGATCAGGCATGCTCTACTTTCAAATGTTAAGGAGAGGCCTCAAGGAAACTGATCTCATTAGGTGATGACTTGGCTGCTCAATAAATGAAGACTTTTGCTCCAAAATCAGATAGCCGCCATTTGAAAAATACATCACAACCACCCAAAATAAAAGTAAAACTCATGTAGAAATAGGGTGAAGGAAGTAAATTTTACTCAGGGATTCTGGAGCACACAGAATAATTTATTACACGACTAACAAAGCACGACTAATGCTTTGACGCAGGCAGCGTCTTCATCAGAGTCAAATCTGGTATGGCGATGACCCAGAGACTTATATAATCTCCCCATGCAATTATCATATAAACAGGGGCAGGGGAGGAGGTCATATAATCAGCCAATAGTGTTACACAATAAGACCACAGGCATTTACAAGCATGTCACAAGATACAATCAGAGCATCAAATCAAGCAAAAGGAGCAGAGATAAAAAGTTATATAAAACAAGAAAGTGTAAGACTATCACTGAGGCCAAATGGATTGCGATTGCGTATAGTGGCCTTATGTTCAGCAATACCTAATTTCAGTGAACGCCTAGTTTGACGTACATATACCGTGCCACAAGCACATGTGAGTATATAAATGACCTGGGCACTGGTGCAATTGATAAAAGAGTTTTTTTTATATTTTTTGCCCGTTCAAGGGTGAGCGAATTCTTTTGCATCTGAAGAACTGGAGCAATATGGGAACAATGTTCACATCTATAAAAGCCATCAGGGGGAGTAGACAACCAAGTAGAAAGGCTAGGCCTAAGTGTCAAGCTGTGCGCTGCTCTATGTTTTATGGAGCGAGCCCTCCTAAAAGAGGACAGTGGCGGTTTGGCTACAATATCTTTCAGATTGTAACATGTGCCAGTGTTTTCAGATAATATTCTTCACTCTACCCACTGAGGGTGAATATTCAGTGGCAAAACAAAGACGGGATAAAGGGGTGCCGTTGCTTTTTTTGCAGGAGACTGGATCTGTCTGTATGACACGCTGCCAGATAGGCTTTCAGTCGCTTTAGACTCGAAGTCAGCGTCTGAACTACAGTTTCTCCTAAGAGGTAAAAATTGCCCTGTAGGAATATTACGGATAAGACGTTTCGAGTGATTACTGTCTGCTTTTAACAATGTGTTTCTGCTTAATGGCTTGTGATAAATAGTAGTGGTTAATTTGTTGTCCTGCTTGTATTTAGTCAAATCCAGAAAGGTTATTTTATCATGAGAGTGTTCCATAGTAAAAGAAAGGTAATCAGTTGTGGATCCAATATATTTTACAAAGTCATTAAGTTCACTCTATGTACCACGTCAAACCAGAGGAATATCATCTATGTATCTCTTCCAAAGAATGATTTTGGGGGGAAAAAATGGGTTATTGGACGCATTATGAATGAGTATGCGTTTTTCCCAATACCTTATCACTAAGCAGGCATGCACAAAACAACTTCCCTACTAATCCCCGTCTCTGAAGAAAATAGGAGCCAGCATCCTGAAAGTAGTTGGTTGTTAAGATCAGTTCAGTGAGAGTCATGAGAAACTCTTTGGGAGGGTGATAATAGTGTGACAGTGCCTGTAAGCCTCCTTTGTGTGGAATAGAGTTGTATAAACTTTGTACATCAAGAGTTACCAGGATCTAAAAATGCTTAGTGTAAATAAATTCCTTTTCAATCTCGGTAATCCAACCCTTTTTGAAAGACTGGTCCATGTAAGCGTTAACATTCTCCTTAAATTCCTTCACTGGGTCAGAACTGAGTATAACAACCTTTATCCATCAACTGAGATCTGATCTGAGATCTATGCTTTTTTATGATAAAAGTAAAACTCTTTGATGGGAAAAAAAATGTAAGTTGGTAGTGCTTAATTTAAATGAATTAAATTTTCTTAAACGTGCCTCATCCATGTATGGATCCTTGTAATAAAATAGAGTTAGGAGTAAAAAATAACCTATTTTTATAAGTCCATAAATATCAAAAAATAATAAAATTACAAATTAGGGGTTATTATTGCACTCATATTAATTGAATTGGTTTGACGAGTGAAAATACATCTCTCTCTCTCTCTCTCTCTCTCTCTCTCTCTCTCTCTCTCTCTCTCTCTCTCTTCTTGCCATGTGTGACTGAACTGTCCTTGGATGCAGTGGCCGCTTTGCCCGATTGATGTGTATTTAATTTCTTCATTTTTCATTTCGGTTTTGACTCCAGAAAGTCAAAAGTGCACCAAGGTTGTGTGCAGTTTTACCCACTGATACAGTGAGATGACATGGACATGATAATACAAATGAACTGCCTTTCTCCCCCCAACATGAGTGTGAAGAGTGAAGAAGGGAGACCAGACACAGGTCTAATTTTTCAGTTTGGCTCTGTAGGCGGACACAGAAATATAATACAGACACACACACACACATACACACACACACACACACACACAGACACACAAAAACACCAAAATACAGTACCACCCATCATCTGTATGGATGCTCAGCAGAGTAGGGCTTGGTATTGGCATAACCTTCAGGATACAGTTTGATTCTGATACTATGGGTTGCGGTTCATTTCCATTCTATACTGTAGATGTATTCATGTATTAATGTTATACACATTGTATAACTCAAATTTTAGTTAATGCAAGCAATTTTATATTTATGACTTATATTGAATGAATGAATTATTATAATGGTTTAGGGGCAGAATTTAATGTATTTAATTTTGAAATTTGTTCTTCCTTCAGGAAATTGTTGTTAGGCAAGGCTCTGTGCTGTGGTGCACTTAACCGCCAATAAGATGTCATATGCAATCAATAAACACATCTGTGTGCACTAAAGCATTAACCTTTCATTATAATAATATCAACAGACAGGACTACACATGTAACAAGCACATTTATTTTTTGTTCTGAATAAACCCCTCAAACTCTAAACACAATGTTACATACGAACAAGTGCAGTTTTGTGCGACTGTGCATGAACGTTCCATGTAATTCTCTGGAGCTGAACTTGTGCTATATTAATCTAAATATAATCTAAGTATTGTGCAGCTAGAGTGCTGTTCCACTGTACATCACCAAAGTTTAAAAAAATTAACAGACATCCTTGACTAATATCACCACTTTATGCAAAATGTTGGCTTTGGTCTGTGAACAAATGCCTTGTTGATGCTCTTCAGATTAGTGTCTGTGGCTGTTGTCAATAGTTTTGAATATCCAAAACAAGACTTGGTGTCTCGGCAGGAAGGTGTGTGACTTTGTGGCATTACAAGGTGTTTTGGTTCTTACAAATGCCAAAGAGCTGTTCTGGCCCCATTTGAAGTTACCACCATGATCTCATAGCCTCTCTAACTGGCTTGGTGATCGCGATGGTACTTGATGAGAGTGAACTGCAACGTATACCCTAGTATTATTGCTGTAACACAATGTAGGCTATTGATATGTGGATTTAGAAAATTGATTCAGAATCAAGAACAATAAAAATGCAATTTACTGGTGTATTGATTTTTTAACCCAGCCCTAGCATCTGTTGTCTTCTGTCACCAAAAGCAAGAAAATCAGAGCTTAGGAGCGTGGTGTGTTGCCCCACAGATGGAGATATATTTTCACGAGGCTGACATTATGGGTCACCACAGCAACAGTTCTCAGCAGGGCATGATAAAGTGCATTTTGATAACCCAGCAGGAGGCACAGAAAGCTTTAATCTTGCTCTCTGTTCCCCTTGATACGAGGGCTAAAGCAGACACACTTATATAGATTCATAGTTGCCCTCCCTTCCCTATAGTCACTGCCTGCTATAGACTGTCAGTTACAAAATGATCATTTCAGCACTTTTCTTCTTTCACAATCACATCCTTGGCAGTGTGTCACTGTGAAAACAGCTTGCCTAATTCCAGACAACACAAATTAGTAATATATATTTATTTCCTCATTAAGAGGAGTCAGGCTAGTTGTTGTTTGCTTGACTGTCTTCCCTTGTCAGTTCACGCTTGTTGAAACAGCTGCCAATGAGTCTTTCATTAGAAAATAATTCCACCTCACAATAAACATATTTACATTATCTTATCTTATCTTATCTTATCTTATCTTATCTTATCTTATCTGTTGGTTTCATTCTAGACACATTCATCCATATTTTGTCATGTGCTGGGAATTGGGTTGAAATATACAAAAAGAGCTAACTGCCTCCACAATCTTTGATGCCCTTGTTAATATCTATAGGCTCCCATCTTCTCTGTTTCCCCATCTGCTTTAGGTAATAATCCACAACTTTTCCATATAAATAAATGCCTGTTTTGCTACTCTCCTCTGCAGATTGATACCATTAGTGATTCAACCTATGCCCAGTTCATGAAAGCGTTTACATTTGCTGTTCTAAACACCTGGTGTTGGGCAGGACTTTACCAGGAAAAATCCTCTGCTGCACAGAACGTGATGCATTTTACATTTACGAAAGCAGAACCAGCGGTTTGTTTGGAATAAATAGAAGAAAAGCTGGGTAGTTACTGTGAGCAGCGATAGCCAGACAAAAAAAGACTGGTATCTACAGAAACTCAAACTTCATCAACAGAAAAATCCAAGGACAAAGGAGATTAATAGCTCAGAGGAAGGCAAGCGCGCTAAAAATGGTTGAGCGACCACTGCATGGTGAAACGATGCCCCATAAAAACACCCACGCATCAGTTTGACTGAGCGGCACCTCAGAGGAGTGGCACCCTGAGATCATACCACAATACTAATTACTTACACACAAAATGCCAAACAATAGCGTTACTTTTACCATCAATTGTTTGTATGGCTTCCATGCTTTCCACCCTATTTCGGTAACTCAGATATCATAGAAAATGTTCACGTTCCCATTTTATTTTATATCTCATCCCAATTATTATATCTTTTCATCAGAATTAGGGTTACCCAATATCTGATATTGGCCTTTCAATAAAAATCGGATACTGCCTGTCTACTGCTGATATTATGGAGGTGAGGATATGAGGTTTTGTAAAACCCGCAGTGGAACCTGCTTCACTCTGCCTTGGGGAGCTGCTGACCCACCTAAAAGAATTTCATTGGTTTGGCTTTCAGTGGCTTTTCTGAGTGTTATTGTCACATGATCTAGGCAAAATGTTTTTTCAGAGAATAACATTCTGGGGGAATGATAAAATCTTTGTAATTTGGAGGATTTTTTTTGTCATGAAAAAGGTAAAAAAATAAACATACACAATATATTGGCAAGTGAGTATCAGGGATGCTCCTGAATCTGAATATCATGTTCGGCAAAGCACAAATAATGCATTTTAAACAAATATTTGTTCTTTACGATTTTTTTGGGGATGTTTTAATATTATGCCAGTAGTAGTGGAGAAAATTAAACCTATATCAACTTGACTGGCTTTTCACATTGAACTCCTAAGAGAAGGGGGCAGGGTTTGGTTGTGTTTCTCAGCCAGCCTGTCACATTGTTCATATGCTTTATGTTTGCCCTGGCAACAGTGTAATTATTTTGATTATTAATTTAGCATTAGAGAGGCCAGTTGTTCTCTTTGTCTTGCCTTGGTGGGTCTGCTCCTCTGCTCTGCTGATAGGCAAGCAGCACCAGCGGTTTGTTTGGAATAAATGAGTTGGTTTGACTGGGAGTGGATGAAGACCCTGTCCTGTGAGTCTGTTCAGTACAGCTTTGAGAAATATGAGTAGGGGCACTGTAGCCAAAGATATATTAGAAGCTTATGCAGATTTAGCAAAAAGTAGAGGTAAAATGAAATGAGTTTTTTGAAAGAAGTTAACACTAAAGAAGTATTTCTATTTCATTTGCACTTTTCATCTTTAAGATTTTTTTTTTCCAGTCCATAAATGTTCAGTGTTCCCCAGTGAGAGGTGGGGGGTTGGGCAGGTTGTGCAGTTCACATAGTTGACGGTTCAGTGTCTCCCAGTTTCATAGAGTAGTTCAAAGTGGGAATGAGGAAATATATTTTGATTTATAAAGACATTTTCTCAGTTTGTAATTGACTGTTTAGTCTCCCCAGTATTCATGCAGTTCATATTAGCATACATTAAGTTCAGGGTGGAGATTTGTTTTCCTGTTAATAATTCTTTATGCTATGGTTGTTTATAGCTCTGTTAATGAAAGCCTATGTTTATGGTTACAGGTTGTTGTTTGTTAATACAGTTTTAAAAAGTTTATCCTCCATTAGGTCATTGTAAAACCATGAAATCAATTCTTTAATACTGCATCTCAATAATGCAAGCAAAGGCAATGACAACAATGGGGGAGGGGGGGAATGGGGGATTAGTGGGGATTTGTTTCTGTCTAAACCACACCCACTTCAGACGTAAGCTCCGCCCACTCCCTGATTTACAATACAAATGCAAATAATTTGGTTACTTGTAATTTGGTTACTTGTAGCTGGAGAAAGTCAAAAGTGCAGGAAATCACTAACTGAAGTAGAAGATGAGGCAGGTTGAGGGAAAGTAAAAAAAAAAAAAAAGGTTAAAATTATATATAACAGTGGAAGTGTATCTAGAAAATAAATCTCCACCCTGAACTTAGTGTATGCTAGTATCTGGTGGAGTTTTCCTTTAAGTTCCACTTGAGCATATTTTACTGAAAAGAATGGCTTCCTTGACATTCTTACTGAAAACACAATTAAGCCTTATAATGAGTTTTCAATCAATCTTTATAATACTACTCATTTATCGTATGAGTGGCATATGAGTACCCACATAAACAAGTAGCCTAAGCATAACATTTTGCAGCAAATGATTAAGTTAACTTGCTCTTGCAGACGATAGTCTACATCATTAAATATCTGGCATATAATCAAAAAAAATCAAAAGTATTCAAGGATCACGTTTATTATTAGTGTCACCAAACCGTTTATTACTTGTCATATTGAATTCACAGTGTGCATAGCATCCAAAGCAGTAAATGTTGATAGTGAACTAACAATGTGGGTCCAGGACCTCAGAAGTCCTGAGAGAGCAGTCTGCAGCAGTATCACATGGCTGCAGCCTTGCAGACAGGAAGGGTGTGGCTGCAGACTTCACTCTCTGGTTCCAACCATCCTGGTCCCCCTTGATGGTTGGTATGTCCACTGGGCATGTGGGCCTGCAAGTAGGTCTGGAGAGATTCTTGTTGTAAAAGGTGGGACAACGAGACCTTGCTGAGCCAAAGCCACCATTGATTGGCTCTTGATTGATAGGATTCTCACACAAGCCATCGGACAAATGCATGAGATAAAGGTTGATGTTGCAGACACATATTCTCTACCATTTGGTAAAAAAGTTGTACTGACCTCTTTATTCCTGCTGCAGTGTTAAATGCAGGCAAAAATGCATGTAAACAGAATCAAATCAGCAAAATATTTACTGGCTTATAAAATAAAACTGCAATAATTTTGAGGTGTAAATGCACATAAGAAACTATTTAATAGCTTTACCTACTCTAATAATATAACCCAGTTCCTTATTAAATATATGTTAAATGGTTGATTCAGTAACTGAACTAATAACTCATATACTAGCAAGTGAACTGCAGAACGAACTGAATGAATCGTACAGTTGTGCTTGCACCATGAAGTATGTTGTGATTGGGTGTCATGTAAAGAAGAAAACGAATGAAAGAACAAGGAAGTTTGTGAGTTTGTTGTGACTGTGGTTGATTTTGGAGAGTAGCCAGCCAGCATTGCCAAGCACTTAGAGAGCATTCAGGACAAAGTTATAAGCCTATAGGCTTATAACTTTGTCCTGAATGCTCAGCTTGTGTTTACAAGTGTGTTGACTATCTTAAAACTGTATGGAGCGCAGTCCAACCAAAGACAATGAAACAATTTGAAATTTCAATTCAGGTTCATTGATGAACGGATTCAACTCATTCACTTTAAATCATTGTTCAAATGATTGATTCACCAAATGTTTGACCTCCCTATGACAAGGGACTAAGGAAAGATGCAGATGTAGCTCTTTTTCTTTTGGACTGGTAGGTTTTGCTTTTGTTTATTAGCTGCAGTCTACATTATTATGTTGGGCCAGTGCCTACACTGAGTTGCAGCTTGTGAGAACTATTGCTAGCTAACGTTAGCTTGCCCAAACTTGGTAATGTTCTGATAGCTACTTTATTCCCCTTAGCAAAATGATCTAATGTAGTTGATGTAATGTAGTTGATCTAATGTTATTAACAACGTTGCTTTTGATGACACTAGCGTGGGCTTGCTCTATCCTCTCTAGAGTTAGTCAACTTTTGAAAGACCATTAGCAATTTTTTGGAAATCAAACATTTCACAGTTAATGCGAATAACAGCAAAACTTAACTTGTTTTTTTTAAGTTTAGTGATAGCTCAGTTAGCAGGATAAAATGTAGTAATGTAACTAAACAGTTATCACACTGGTTTATAAAACATGTTTGATATATTTATATAGTGTAGGCTAGATATTACCGTCTCTGTAGACATGGTCGCTCTTAGGCAAAATTCTGTCATTCTGTTGTAGTCGCTTGACAAGTCTCAGTAGAAAAGCCCATGCTTGTTTGTTTGGGGTGTGGGAGCTGCTGTCAGTCAGTGACGTCAAAGAGCTGGTGACAGTGTTGCTAAGTGATCGCTGGGAAATACAGTGCAAACACCAAAGCAATGACAGAAATATAGAAAAATAAGAATCTCACAGATTATCACTTTAACTATTTACAAAGGTTTTGTGCACAATTTCTAATTTTGCTTTCTTGGGCTTCAATAGGTTGCTTTCTATCTTATGTATATTATTTTCTTTGAATCTGTCTGGCAGTCTCATAGAAAAACATGAAATCTAATAAAGGCTTGAGAATAGAGATGAATTAGTAAAACTTCACTTCCCATTGTAGTTTGGCATGCAAGTCTGTAGTTTAGGCATGTAACAACATAATGTGACAAAATACTGTATACTGTGATGCTAAAAAGTTGAAATATGCATGGTGAAGGTGATGCTTATCATCATATTATTACACCCCAACTGTTGTGTGCCATTTTCCACTTTTAATTAGGACTTTGTGGCACTTCTGTTGTTATGGTGAGGTGTTAATGGCATTCCTGTTGCCATGCTGAGAATATTATAGCAGCTATCATAGGTGGATAAAAATTGCCATTGTCATGCCATGCCCTTCAGGTCATCCACTGTTCTAGATAGTCTAGCTGAAAGTGACACTGACCAGAAATATCATTGCTGTTTAAGATGTCTAATTGTTGACAGTAATTTGCTCATCTCTTTCTGTGTTTTTCAGGAAACCCTCTGCTCATTAACTCCTCCTTGCAGCCTGACCTGACAGTGTCGCGGACCTACACCAGCCCCATGTGTTTTCAGGACTCCATTGATAAGGAGCTGATGGCTGAGCGTTCGCTCCTTGACCCCTTGCCTGACCTCAAGGTCAAAGGTCAGAAAACAGAGCTGCAATAAAAGTCCATATCCAATTTGATGTGACATTTGTATGTGTCTGTCTGCACATTAGTGATGCGCGGGTCAGCTCTGGAGCGACCTGAACCAGCCCGCGGCTTTTATTAACCTGCCGAAGCCCGGCCCGCTGTTGACTAATGGCCAACCCGCTATCAAAAAGGCTATACAATAGGCTAGGCTACCGGATTGGTTATTTGCTTATTTTCTTTTCTTTAGGCCTATATTGTTGAAACACAGAATAGACTATAGGTCAGTTGTGTGTGTTTTACAGAATAACCAGATCAGATGCTCTTTCTATAGACTACGGAATAATGAGAAAAAATGTGAAATAAGAATTGTCAAAGCTTGGAGTAATTAGAATCACTGGAACTGTTTTACTTTGTTGCTCTAACCGCGGTGGGCAGCCTGACGCTGCGCTGTGCGCTCCGCTCTGCGCATAATGGAATGGAAATTAATAAGTCCAATGTCTGAACAGCGAGCAACTGGGTTGCCAGACACAGCTGGTCTGCAGGTAAATTATCCAAAACAAAACACCTTATAGCCTTATTAGCTTACTAGGATTTTGCAGCAGATTTATATATACTGAAAATTAAAAATATATACAGTATATATTTTTCTCACCTGCGGGTGCCATGGGTAAAACCGCGGGGCCCAAGAACTTTGAATCAAACCGCGCATCACTACTTTACATATATTACTTTTGGAGTTGTGAGTTTACAGTAATGGCATTTTCCTATCAGCATTCCTCTTGGTGTCACGTTATGGTCTGAGTAAGCCATTTGTTTATCTACAACCAGGTCAAAGTTCCTTCATGGTATCTCTAGGGGTGGCAGAGAGGGCCGAGTACCATGTCATGTCCCACCCTCAGACCTTCCCGAGGGGCATGGCTCCAGACTACAGTGGGGTCGCAGTCGAGGCCACCCTGGGCCGACGGGAAAAGAGCCTCTTCATCACCCAAGCCCCACTGACCCCCAGCAGGCCTCCTCACAAAACAACGGGGGTGTTTGGCCACGCAGGAGGCAGGCTGGTGGTGCCCAACACAGGTGAGCCTACTGTGGGGCCGTTTTCACTCAGTGTATTCCCCCGTATAAAGCAACTGAAATTCCTAGAAACTAAAACTGACATAATTAACATTAGCATTTTAAAGCAGATACAATATGAAGAGAATTTAATGAGTGTGTGTAAGGGAAAGTGTGTGTGTGTGTAAGAGAGAGAGAGAGTGTTTGTGTGAGAGTGTTTTTGACAAAGAGACTGTTGGCAGCATTGATTCATAAGGCCTTCGGGACTTGCTTCCCTCACCTCTTTCTGGGGCCATCACCTCTCTGGCTGTCACCTCCAGTAAGGAGACCTAACAGCAGAGCAGGTGTGTGTGCGTGTGTGTGTGTGTGTGTTTGTGTGTGTGTGTGTGTGTACGTGCATGTTTTTATGCCTGCTTGGCTGTATGTGCTGATCAGCCGCTGCGCTCTTCTCTGTAGGCATCAGTCTGTTGGTGCCACATGGGGGGATCGCTGAAGACACTACCTGGGAAATGTACATGATCATCAACCAGGTGGACAGCAGGTGAGGGACTCTCGCTGAGACGGTGCAGTCTGCTTCTTTGGCTGCTCTCCTTTACTCCTTCAACCCGTCGCACTGCATCTCTCATCTCTCCTTTACCTCATCATCTCTCCCCCTCTTTGCCCAACACACAGCACAAACATGCAAGTGTACACAAAGATACACACGGATTCTGTCGTACAGATGCACACACACACACACACACACATACAGAAAGATGCAAATACACTCTACCCAGCATGGGGCTCTTGCTCATCTTGCAGACACGACGGGGAGGACATGATGTGTCACAAATAGGCTGGCAGTTGCAGACTGGATTGCAGCATGGCCCTGAGCAACTGGCTCAGCACAGACAGATACACCCCTCCATTCTGGGCGCCTGTTTTGTGTCTGTAGACTTAACTATGACACCATCTCTCTTTATCATGACTGGTTAAAGTGGTGAATATTGTGAATGCCACGAGGACAGGCAATATCGATTTGGTATTCAGTCAGATGGAACGTGATATGCGACAAAGAAAGTTTAGATGACTATTGCCTGCCAGTGAGAGCCCATTTCTGTAACTTTGCTGTCAGGAATTTCACAAAGCTATTACTCAAGGAGCAAATGGCACGATAGATAAGAACCGTTCAAAAAGGAATTTAATACTCTTGACTTCTCCCCAACAGAGCCTCAAAAGTTATCGCACAACTAGAATTCCGTTTTTTGGGCCTATTCTTGATTTACAGCAGACAGAAATGAAACGGCGTCAAACATTTCAACATGTCTGTGTGGAACCCCTGCCAGCAAGTTATCACCCTGGTTAACCCACCTATGCCCCTCAATGAAATTTGATTCAAAAGTGACATTTAGTGTCATCTGAAATTCAACTGTCATGTCACCTCGCCCCCCTTTCTCCCATTAAGTGCCCAGGGGCTTGTGGGTGTAGATATAGATCAAAGGTCACACATAGGTTATGCCTCAGAGCTCAGCTAGTGGACTGGTTGCACATTCCTCTAAAGACTCCCCAATTCCAACCAAGCCCCTACCCTCTAGCTTCCTGCTTTTCTCTGATAAGCCTGATGCTGTTTACTTCTTTGGCTGTCGTCTGAGGAGCTGCAGGGGCCGTGCACCGCTGAGCTGTCAGTCAAAGCCTATCTCCTGACAGCCGCGCAGACCCAGGGAGAAATTGGATCCTTTCTTCCCATTCAAACTCAGGCCATCTACATAAGACGCCGCTTTCCTCGGCAAAGAATGGGAATCGATCAGCTCCGCCTGGCTTGGTTTCAGGTGTTCACGAGAGTTTCCGTCCTTCCTCTGGGCTTCACTAGGTTGTTTTGTGCCTGTGATCTCCTCCGGCTCAGCAGGGGGCCATGGGCGAGCCAGGGCATGAATCATGGTGTGTGACCAAAAAAAAAAAAAAGCACCTGATACAATGTGACACATCAAGTTAGAGTGAATGAGTTGACTGAAATGTTTCAGCGAGTACTGTTATCCTGCACCTTTTGAGCATACTTTGCGGTGAGGGAATTGTAGTTTACCAGGGGATAACCATGTAGCGTAATTGATATTTTCCCTTTGGCCTCTTAGGATAACACCGAGGCTGTAACTCAGTAGCTGTCAGTCTTCTCGTGTGCAACACCTCAGACTATACTTTCTTTTGAAAATACTGCTGTGACAGAGTGTGAATGAGAGATAGTCAGAAATGAATAGTCAAAATGTGTATGATTGAATGTGTTACACTGGCTGCCATGTAAGTTAGGCAGTGTTGAGGGTACTGACAAATTATCTTTGTAAGCACATATGAGACATGTCACACTCCTTTATTATAGCAGTAATCATTCTCACTTAATTAATAAGCCCAATCTACCATCTATACTTTACCATCATCCTGGTATAGTGTGAGTGATATCCCTTTGTTCTCCAAACCACAATCAGAGTATACTAAATAAGCATCTTTAATCTTTGCTCACAGGCAATCTGGCTAATTACCAGAGTCTCAGCAGCAGGTAACCTTGGTTTCCTCTGATGCCTGGGGCTGATTAGCACAAAAGTGCAGCTGCAGGGCCTCAGTGCTGTCTGGTTGTGTTGCTTTATTTTTAGACAGAGGATCATAACCTCTGTTAATTTTTTAGTGTTGATTGGTTCCTGCATAACAAAGAACAAAGTTTCACACAACAATAGACATCAGAAACTGTTGAATTAACAGGAGCCAAACAACTTAAACCGCACATTGTGTCGGAGTGCTACCACCTCAGGATGCGCACACACACACACACACACACGCACACACACACACGCACAATGATTGGTCAAAGGCACATGCCAACCGTGCTGATAATTCCTATAAAACATGGCCAGCCATGCTTTATTGGTTCCTATGCCAACTCTTGTGGTTACTAAGGAGCTAGTTAGTCTTCTTTCCTGTTTCTCTTGTTTTGTTTTTTGTTTTTTGTTTCTCTCATACCTCATACCTCAGTCTCATACCTATTGCATCGCCATCATACCTATAATCACAGTAAGATCCACTGGGGAATCATTTTTATATTGAAATAGCACAACGTTGCACAAAGGTAAATGTACTCAAACTGTATGTATGGAGTCAAGTGGTATAGAAGTTTATTTAGGCATATGTCAACAGGCAAAATGTAATACTGTATCAAAGTCATACTTCCCATACCTAATTTATTCTTAGATTGGCCAATTTATCAACACAGAGTCATTTCTGTGTGTGCACATTTGTGGATGTGTGTGTGCTCATGCATTTGTGATGCATCTGTGTCTACATGTCCGGGTTTGTTTCCATTAATGTTGCTGAGAAATATCCATGCTGGTCCAGTGACAGCAGGACCAATATCGTGTCCTCTGTGTGTGAGGTGTCCAGCCCGGCCAGCTGCATGACTGATGGTGGTCCCATCGATTGCTCCCGGTCTTCAGGGCTTCCAGCCAAGATTGGGCCCCTGGCCAAGAGCAGCTTGGCCCAGCTAATCTGTCACTGGGGCGGCCAAAGCAGGCTTCATAAGCCCCATCGACCCACGCAGCTTACACGCTGTGTGCTAAAGCCTGTCCTCCCCAGCCCCACTGTCCATTAGTCTTAGTTCTTTAATCTTCCTCTATCTATGTGTCTGTGTCAACTGGGCAGGGATTGATTCATGGTGAGTGTCCATGGGTTAGACTTTACTTTGTTCATAGGCAAGCTCCACAATATCTGAATGTGTTTCCTCCATAGTGTTTAAACACATGCCCAGTCACTCCATGGTAGTGACATTCTTATTTTCAATGTTGTATAATTGCAATTATCACATTACAAACAAACTTTTTATCCTAAATGTTAGAAATATGATGAGATATGATGTTTTGTCTCTTAGTGCTGATGTCTTTATATGTACTTTATCCTTCTGTGTGCAGTACTGTGTCAGAGGATGGGCAAGAAATCCTTTTGAGCCCAGAGGTCACGTACGGCCCACCAGGCCTTGACCTGTCCTGCCCCATAGCCATGACCATAGCCCATTGTGCCGAGGCTGCTGCTGGTAACTGGACCATCCGGCTAAAGAGACAGACGCAGGACAACAAGTGGGAGGTGAGCTTAATTTAATTAATCAATATTTTATTGGTCTAAATGTTCTGCCATAACACTCATTATGTTGACATGTCCAAACACATAACACCACCTTCACCAACACAAAGAATTTCATCACAATCTGAAAAAAAAAAACGACTTTTGATGAAAATGTTCATCCTGCAGCGTATCCATGCAGGCACATTCGTAAGGGTCGGAGGCTTTCATGCATCTGGCATCAAAGTCATGCTTTCAGACTCTACCTCACGCTGTTATGCATCCAAAAGAAATGGCACACCAAATGCAAATTACAGTTATTAGCTATAAAAGCATCAGTACACTTCAATGATAATGGCATTTTATAAACATTACTCTATCATGTATCTGTGAAGTCTGTTTGCAGACCCTACTGCAGCTGTTCAGAAAATTACTACTGCAATCATTTGTGTTGCCAGGAGAAAAAACAAAAGCATGCATGGACATATATAGTATATGGCTATTTCTCTTTGTGTATTTTTTTCACTTGTCCATAAGGCAAAACTATATCTGAATTGTAATATTGTCATACATTGGCAAAATAGTTACAACTGTGTAGTACTGTGATAGGGTTATATCACTTCTGGATCTATGAACTTCATACATGGTGTGATTTTAATACCCTAGATATGGACATGAATGAATATGTATCATCTGACATTCACATAGAATTTTATCTTACTTCTTTATGATAGTAATTATCACTTGTCACATTCAGGTTGTGAATAAGGAGCAAATTGACAATACGTTGAATGAGGAATAACAGAATAGGGTTTTATGTCTCAGCGAATCCCACAAATTGTAATTCACCAAATATATTCACCACTGGATTTTATCATTATTATTATCTTCAGCATTATGAGAAAGTCAAAACATAATTTTGTTTTTTGGCAAAAAAATGTTTTATATTTATGTCATGTCACCTTGCCCATATATCTCCTTGTCATCATACTGCTACAAGATCTTGCCAAAAATAGGTTTAACAGAAAATACAATCCCCATTCACAGCTCAGCTGGCATAAGCAGCAGATAACTTGACTTTAACTGTTTTGAAAATGCTGCATGAGAAGATACAGCAGGCAGATTTTCAAGAAAATTGTGACATTTTGACTCCAGTGTGACTCCTCAATGTGGGGTCAACAACAAATAAAAAATTGGCAACTGTACCTTTTAAAAGGCGTTGAAAGTAGTATAATCACAAAGTAGTATAATGCTTTGGCTATGATGGCTGCTGTGAGATTTTTTCTCACAGCTAGCTCTTTCAATAAAATAACACCTCTGTAAAGTCCTTCAACCCTGCCCTGTAGAGCTACTTCACACTCTCAGAGAGACTTGTTCAGACATCTGACATCAATCCAAACTCCCTCTATCCATTTTCTTGTGCCTTCCCACAAGAGCAGACATATCTGAGATGCTCTTTTAATGTTTAACTAACCTCATCAAAAGGCTTCAGGGACCTCATCGAGGCACGGTGACCCCAGAGCCGCGGCGTTTTTGTGACTGCAGAGAGCCCGTGACTCTCTCCCAGCCTGGCCCTTTCACTCCGTGTGACATTTACACAGGATGCAATTTGCTAGCCGAGACGTGTTGCACAAAAGGGAGCTATCAAAAGACCCATCGCTGATGTGTGCTATATGCCATCAGAAAGGGGGAGAACGGGAGAAATAGTCCGCAAAGGAGGGGAGAGACAGAGGGAGAGAGACAGACCGGGGCAGGGAGAGAGAAAGAGATGTCCCTCAAGAAAAAGCAACGTCGTGACCCGTCTCTGTCACTGTGAAATAATGAGCCCTTTATCTCACGCAAAATGCCTCCTCAAATCCCGATCTCTGGAATTAGTGACATTACAGGAGATGGAAGTCCTCCCTCTATCCCTCTGTTCCTCTGTTCTTCTGTTCCTCTGTTTCGCTCTCTCTCTTTCTCTCTCTCTCTCTCTCTCTCAGTTCAGTTCCTTTCCCATTAAAGCTAGTGTTTTGTACTGCTACAGTTTGACTCCATCATTTCTCCCCAGCTGCCTGGCGGGGATGAGCTATGTAATAGAGATCCTTCATGTCTGCTACAGCGCTAATGGGGCAGGTTTAGGGAGCTGTGGGCCACTAAATTACCCAGCATGGCTTTATAGGCCTTAGCTAGGCCATATACAGAGAGGACCTTTGGGTCACAGTTGTGTTTCAAAAGGTGATTTAGGGAGAATTGAGCACAAGATGAGGGGCAATTGGCCATTGGATACAACTGCCCCCCCTTCCTGCTAATCCTTTTTGTCAGCGTTACTGTATCCCCATCTGTTTAGCAAGATGTGCCATTATTCTAATTTGGGCCTCATTCAAACCTGCCCAGTTCCTGATCCTATCTCAGTCTCTGTGTAAAGGGAGAGTTTTCTGAGCAGTATACAGTGTAGTCTGTGTCCTGTTTTTTTTACTTTAAATGCTAGATCCAGTAATTGTTCAGTTTTGTTTTCCTTCAGAGTAATTGGTGAACCACATGACCATTTTGAATTTGGTGATTAATGGGATCGGTTGTCTTTGGGTCTGCTTTCCTGGATTCATCACAGTGATACAACATCACAACGTCACAATGATATTTCAGTCTTAAGCATAGATATATCCTCACCAATCACATTGCTGTAGGCACATGTGAACACAGGCTGAATGGTGTTTAGCTCTCAAATTGCCAAGTCTAATAAACATGACAGGCTTGACGCCTGTAAGGTGGAACTGCCTTTTTCTCCAAAATTCCAGCAGTAATTGAAATGGTCACATGATTTACGAGAAAAATACAAATATGAACGATCCATGGGTTGAAATGTATTCACCAAAACACAGTGTAACTAAATCTGTATTCCCCCCTTCAAAGGAAGTGATGTCCGTGGACGAGGAGAGCACGTCCTGCTACTGTCTGCTGGAGGCCCAGAGCTGCCACCTGCTGCTGGAGCGGCCGGGTCGCTACGCCCTGGTGGGGCAGCCGCTGAGGCAGGAGGCTGCCAAGCGGCTGAGGCTGGCCGTGTTTGGTAGTCCAGACACCAGCAACCCTCTGGGCTTCACCCTCAGGGTCTACTGTGTGGACGACACACCCCATGCATTTCAGGTATGCAGGAGAAGGGAGGACATGGGAGGGAAAGGGCGATGAATCGAGGACGCTTCTATTTAATGAGATGGCGATACTTGATGACTTTGAATCTGTGTCTGCAGCTCTGTATTTGCTGCTACAGTGGCATGTGTTAACCGTTGACCTAGACTATCATTATATTAGGTTGAATGGCTTTGTTTTCTTGAGCGAGTCAAAATTTGAACCACCTTTATTTCTCTCAACCTGACTGCTGAATGTTTTCATTTGTGATATCACAGCATATACTCCTCTCAATTTAATTCAGATTCAAATAGTAGTATTTTTATATATCGTCACCTTGTTTCTCCAAAATGTCAAGAAAAACAGCCTTGTTACATGTATGTCATGTATATCATGTATGTAGTATGTATATCATATACATAATAATGCATGCTAAATAGTCCAATGTTGTTGTATGGTAATACATTTCTGCTTCAAAGGGCGTGTGAATGAAAGATGTCAATATTCTGAATATTCAGTAACACTCTGGCTTATAATATTATAACATTGGCAGCTGCACTTGGACTGTTCAGAGTTCAGAGAGGAGGATTAGAAATAATACCAGGGGTGATACCTATGACAAACAGCATACACTATATGAAAAACAGTATCACACATCTAATGAAAGCTGACATGAGAGACTGAATCAGTATTCATGAATACACTATGCAGCTATAATAAGGCTCTTTTTCTTTTGTTATGAATGTGTCACAGTCCAGAGTTTATGTGAAGTGTTACCTTGTAGTGTGCCTTCATCTTCTGCATACCAGCATGGAGCGCAAAACATAGAACAGCTTCTTGACTTCTTGAATAGTATTCTACAAAGCTGACACTCGGGACGCCATGTGTGTCAAAGTGTGTGTGTGTGTGTGTGTGTGTGTGTGTGTGTAGGGCACTAACGAACAGTTGTTTGACTGCCTTTGTGCCCTTCTAAGGTGAATATGTTTGAAATTGTTATTTCTAAGAAAATATTGCAGGGGTTTTCGCCCGTGTGGCTGCTGTTTTTGGCTGGAAATCTTTCCGTCTGATATTTGTGCTCCACTGAAGCTCTGCCAGCTCAGTCACATCACCACTGGGAGATGTTTGATGACGAGGAGACAAAGGGGGACTTTTAATTACAAAGACAAGAGATGCTGCAAGGTTGCCTCCTTGCCCTTCCTTTGAGTCATTTAATTTGTTCTGTGTTAATTAAATGTGTTCTTGTATTGCGTTCCAAGTATTTGAGCACACATTACAATGGCAGACGCTCTCAAGTGCACCGCAGGTTCACTGTTCTGCCGTTGAGTTAAGAAGAGTTTGTCCTTCTCCTTACAGCGTTGGCTCACTCAAAAAACACCAACACATTTCCTTTTTGTTCAAGTGTTCTGCAGCCTAAAACAAATACTTTTGCGAGAGTAATATGTCGAGGTAGCGGAGCTGATAGCGGCCCCATGGAGCCGCTGTTGCTCCACAGCATGTGAGACCTCGGCCCGCTAGACCAGCTTCTCCATAGGCATCATTCAAGAGGTAGAATTGCATGTGAATGGGGAGAAATTGGATTTGGGTGCCAACAGCCAATTCACTCCATCTCTCCGTCAGTCAGGCATGGTTATTTGTTCATTTGTCCTCTTTTTTGGTGGCTTTTGTTTGTGCTTCACACGACAATTGATTTCCCTTGTGAGCTTGAACCAGGAATCGATCAGAGAAAGCCTGTATGCTTTGCATTTCCCCCCCCTCTCTCTCTCTCTCTCTCTCTGCTTTGTGACTGAGAGAGTAATACACACACACCAGCACTCACACACACCCTCACTCCATACCTTGTATACAAACTCACACACACACACACACACACAGACATACATTATTGTTCTCTATACCACAAGACAAGTACAAAATTGTCCCCCAAAAAAAGTTATTTTTGGGTAATGAGTTTTGATTTCTCTCTCTCTCTCTCTCTTTGTGTGCTTGACTGATACAACAATTTGGGCTTTTGTGCTTTTTGATTGGTCTGCTGGGGTTGTGCCAGGGTTTGTTTTGTTTCACTTTGGATGTTCATTTGCTTATTTGTGCATTTTTGCTTTTAGTGGTTGCAATGACATGTTTTTATTTACTCTGATGAAAAATACTTTTTGGGCAAATGTTTCTCTTCTTTCTTCTTTGCTATTTTGGCAAAAGGACGTATGGCTCATGTAGTTTAATTCATAATCTGGTCCTTTCCTGCTTAATTCAGTCAATTTATTTTTTGATTGCTTGTTGTGAATTCTCAATGAACACAAACTTTCCAGTGAACGTGAAAAGCTACACGATGCCTAACTGCTTGAGTACCAGCTCGGTCCACTAGAGTCTATCAGCCGTGTGTAATATCTGCTTCTTCTCTCTACTTCCCTGTCCCCTCCTCCCTGTCCTTCCTTCCTCTCCCTTTATCAGGAGGTGGCAGTGGGGGAGCGCAGCAGGGGAGGGCGGCTCTTGGAGGAGCCTAAAATGTTGCTGTTCAGGGGAAACACTTTTAGCCTCCAGGTGTCCATCCAGGACGTCCCACAGTTACTCTGGAGCATCAAGCCTTTCACCACCTGCCAGGTAGGCTATTTGCATGTGTGTGTGTGTGTGTGCAGTGCATGTGCATGTATGTGTAAAGGAATGCTATCTGTCTGTTCTGATTTGGACCAAGCTATCTGTGTTTTTTGTCGTTCACATGATCACGTGTGAAGAGAATCCATGCGCCTGTTGGCCATGACTCTTGTCATCTTCCTCTGTTCCTCCATCAGAGCACTTTCCTCCACCAATTTCCCTTTTTTCTTACATGGTCACATCAAAGCCAAAGGACAGCAGCAAGGGCACAGCTGGAGCACACCAAGCTATCTCCTCCACACACCCGCCCCTAAAAAATTAATTATGACTGCCAGACACACACACACACACACACACATCTTAGTTATCTTACTAGGGGTCTGCATGGTGCATGTTCAGCTCTGCTCTGTGATGTTTATCCCGCCAGTGACATCCTATTAGTAGAATTAGCCTTCCATGCCAGGTCCAGAATACCAACAAGGTTGTCTTGGAGAGGGAAAAGCCACTATCTGAGGGTCATACAGGGAAGATGACTGGAGGCCTCCATTCAGACACTACTCTTGCCTAAAGGAGGCTCTTACAAGTAGCCATCCTCCAGTCTGATGGATCTGAAGAGCGGATGACTCATCCATAACAGTGTTTTTGACCTGTTCTCTCGGCGCCACTGTCTGGGTCACACGGTAGTTAGTAATGGAAGTGAAAATTGGCCTTTTAGATCCCATTCACTCTCAAGTTCTCTTACCTTCGGTCATTCAGTTCCAGAGAGTTAACGGGATACAGTCTCATCCCAAGGGCCCCGATGCCTGCCGATGTTCTTTCTGACTGCTACACCACTTGATTAGATAACATCATTGATTGGCTTAAGAGGCCACTCATTTGGTCTTAATTAATCATGTACACGGCAAAGTGGGTGGAAAAGAAGGATTTAAATAAATGGCTTCAGTAGGCATTTAATGAGTTTGTTCTCTTCCCCACCTAATTCTCTCATTATTCCCCCCTCTCTGCTCTCTGTCTCTGCTCCCTATGCAGGAATTCTCCTTTTCTCAGGTGTGGGCCAGTAACCAGCATCCCCTGCAGTGTGCCTTCTCTTTGGAGCGATACAGCCACTCCTCATCTCCACTCTCCTGCAAGATCAGCATACGGCAGGTCAAAGGCCAGGAGCAGATCCTCCAGGTCTATACATCTGTAGTGGAGGTGAGCAAGAGTGTAAGAAAGAGAAAGTGTGCATGTGTGTGTGTGTGGGCAGGCACACAGCTTTATGTCATGCTTTTAAAGGATAATACCAGTGTCATTTTATTTTTTTCCTGTTGGCATCAATGCCTATGAAGAGTCTAAACCGATGTATTTGCCACAGTCAGAAGCGACTGCTGTCTGTTCTGCTGCAGGTTTGCCCGACCTCACAGAAGTGATAGGCTGCTATTGTTGTTCGAAAAATCCATTAAAAACACTATTGTAATTTTTCCTAACATGACTTCATAACGCCACAGTCGTTGCAGCTGCAGTCCTGTCAAAAGTGGTTCCATTCTGCCAGTACTGAATGTGAGGAGATCATCTTCCCACTCTGCTTTAAGTTTCCTTTTGCCTCTTTACTGCCACCAGAAGTTAAGTAACAGTGGGCCCTAATGGAAAAACTGAAAATAGTCCCCATTAAACGCAGTAATTAGCTGTGTGCTAAAGTCATGTTAAGAAAAAATTTCAATAGTCGTGTAATTTAAAATGATGGATTACGTTCATCAATGCAGCAGTATGTCTCTGCTGCATTGAGCTGTTTTTAATGGATTTTTGAAAACAATGGGAGCCTATCACTTCTGGGAGGTCGGGCAAACCTGCAGCAGAGCAGACAGCAGCAGCTTCTGACTGTGGCAAATACATCGGTGGGTTTAGACTCTTCATTGGCGTTAATGGCGATAGGGAAAAAATAAAATTACACTGGTATTATACTGGTAATAGGTTCTCATTAGACTGAATAACTGTGATTATTATTAATAATAATAACTTTGATTTAAGGACTTGCTTAATGAGCCTCTCAGGGGCCTTTTGATATATAGATTGCATATTGTCTCCATGTTTCAAACTGAAGACACTTTCAGGTCATGCTGCTTCATACTGTTGCAGATGCTGTTATCCTCATTTTTACTACTGAGATATTATAATATACGAATGAGATTTTTGACTACCGTATAATGATCACCCTGACACCTCTTTCTGTCTCTTTCCACCAGAATGAAAAGGGAGTGGTTCCCTTTTTCAGTCAGTCGGACTGTACCGTCACCTCTCAGACAGGGTCAAGGGCCTTTAAAATCCCCCTGTCCATCCGTCAGCGGATCTGTGCCACCTTTGACACAGCTAATGCCAAGGGGAAGGACTGGCAGCTCTTGGCTCAGAAGCTCCACATAGACAGGTATGAGCTATAGTGCAGGACTCTGAAACCTATTACCCTATTTCATCATGAACAGGTGAACACTTTCATTTCCACTCTTTAGTCTGTACAGTTCTAATTTACCTATTGCTGAGTCATCTGTGGCTTAAATAACCCTGCAGCCCCCTGAATACCCCTTGAATAAACAATTATCCAACTAAAAATTAGAACAAATACAGAACACATCAATTATTTATCTGAATTAACTGTCATATTTTCTTAATAAAGTGTTATAACAGAATAATGACCAGAAAACAGAAATGGTAGATTTTGAACTGCATGTACTCGGTCTCCCTATATGTAAAAGCTGCTCCCGATTTGAATACTGGTGTATTTTTAATCTGGGATTTAGCCACTGTGCCCGCCCTTATCTTCCATCACCAACCAGCCTTCAGTAACACACCACACTGCTGATTTCATTATAGATCTGGAAACACATGCACAGAGTGAGAGTGAGAGTGAGAGAGAGAGAGAGAGAGAGAGAGTCGTATGTAAAGGCCAACACTGACACATTCAGAATGACTGCAGGAGATGCGGTGTTTTGCAGAAATCTGAAGGAAGGTCTCACACCGCTCCCTGCCCAGCCTCTGGCAGTGAGAGCATGGGTGCATGTCAGCATCCTCATTAACAGCAACTCTGCATGCGCTCCATTCTCCGCCCCCTGCTAAAGTCCCAGAGCTGCTGCCAGGTCATTATTTGCTTAGGATGTTGGGGATTTTAGTTGTTTGATAAGGGGTGATCTCTATTCACGCTGCAGAAGAAAAGTCAATAATCAAGTGCTTACAGCCATCAAGATTCTTAGATCTATGCAGTCAACTCCGTCAAGCACCCGAGGGAGAAAGTATTGAAAGTTAATTCTCTTTCTATCTTGCCAGTTAGTCTATTGGAAAAGCATGAGAAGGGAAAAGTTAACTAAGAAATTGCGACAGAAACTGTGTGATGAAGAAATGCCATGTGCAACAAATCATTTTCCAGAGACTGAGTCTGAAAACAAACATCTGCGGTTGAGGAATAGGGAAGAGCGTTTTCTACCCAGGCGAACCCACCAGGAGCATGTAATGAGAATGTCTCTACCTTGTTAAGCGGATTTTCGCAATTATTTCTCTGGATATGTGGGAGCATCATCGCGCCTAATAGGGAAAGTGGGAAAGAGAGGGAAAGGGAGAAGAAGGGAACAAAGAGAGAAAGTGACAGGGTCCCATCATAATGAAACAGTGCACTCTGTTGGATATGGGTTATAACGACAGCTGAGGCATGATACATTGTAGAAGTCAAATCTTATTCAGAGCTTGTTTCCCTGCAAACCATGTGTTCATAGGATACTAACAATATAAGTGACACTTTGGATTATTGCTCATCTTTTCTCACAAATAGAATGTAATTAGACAGTAATTAGACAGTAACAAAATTATACTCCACTGGTACCATTCTTATCCATTGGCTAAACCAATTTACATGAGATTGCTGAATTTAGTAATGCATTGAGGAAAATAGATCTTTTCCAACAGAAAAACATTGCTCAGTCCCACTTCTTGCAGTAATAGTATTTTCTGTATAGCAAGCCATAACTTACTGCAATATTTTACTGTCTCTTTACATCTTCATTCTGAAAATGAGGGAGCTCTAATGTAAAGAATTACCATATTTCTAACGGGGCAAAAATATATATTTCTACATGAGAAAGGGCAACAACCAACATGAAGCTAAAGGCAATAAATCCATGCTGAGTTTGCTCAAAATTTCTTTGCGTTCAAAATAATAGTGTGAGTTCTTGCCTTCCTAACATAATCAGTGCAAAACAATTACTTAATTATTGCTGAACTATTATACTATACTATACTATACTATACTATATTCTCATTTTTACTTCCCATCCCATTCTACTCTAAAAGTATATTCCATTTTCCCTGGCCTGTAGGAACCTGTGCTACTTTGCATGTCAGGAGAGCCCATCGGCAGTGATCCTGAGTCTGTGGGAAGCCCAGCACCAGGACTCAGGAGACCTGGACTCTCTGGCCAGTGCCCTAGAGGAAATCAGCAAGGTCCAGTCCTCCAGGACCACCACCCTGGGTTGCAGCAATGAGGAGCTGGACACTGAATTCACATAACTTGGGTAGGGAAGGTCCACAGCAGACCACATGGGATCAAATCATGATGAACCTTTATTGCATGAACAGTGATGATCAGGGGTACTAGCTAACCTACGGTAAGGAGGAGGAGACGCAGAGAGGACAGCAGGGAGACTCAGTTTTGGACTGTTACTAAAGGGACACCTCTGCTAAACCAAATGGCACACACAGACAGAAGGGAATCACGGGAGGAACGGCCGAGGGACAGAAGAGGAAAGGAGAGGGGAGCAAAGGGGGAGGGACTAAAAGCTGTAATTGTGTTGTTGTTTGGTCACGTTAAGCAGAGTGGCACCACCAAAGCATCATAGAAAGGGACACTAAGCATCTCACACCCATCTTTGATTGAGAAATGTCAACTCCTGACATTTCTGAAGACCAATTCAACAACCTGTGGACAATATTGAAGGGTTATGGATATCTGTGTGAAGAGGATTCTCCTCAGAGGATGGAATGTGTTTTAGACAGACTGCAAAACATGTTGGTATTGTGACCTTCGCTGGACTGGATGCACCAACACCTGCTCCCAAAACAATCCCCTGGGCTATCAAAATGCTTAGTGTAATGTGACTATGTTGTCATTCATTTTCTATATCTCTCCTAATGCTTCTCTTTTTTTTCCTGTTATTCTGCACAGTGTCTCTAATGTTACTGTTGGACTAGATAAAAAAAGAAAGCAAGGAGTAGTTATATTTGGACAGTAATATTGTGAGGACAGCTTGTCCATACCAGTCGGGTCAGAGACACTGACAATGATTCCCCACACTGATTAGCATTAAAAAGAATCTGATGACGCCCGGGTGATAACAAATTGAAAGACCTGATTGAAGAGGAAGGATGTATGAGAGATGATTTTCTAACAGCTATTACAGTGCTAAATTGCCACATGGATAACAATCAACATCAAGAAACACACTCAAACACACACACACACACACACACACACACACACTCTCTCACACACACACACACTCTCTCACACACACACACACACACACCTACACACACACACACACTGTGGCACCCCAATGACCAACATTGCGCCACTGGGCTGAAGCAACACCTTCAGCACCATAGGCAACACACATTGTCCAGGCATAGGCTACAGGGGAGGATAATTTATGGCAAGTAATATGCCTTCAGTAGGCATTTAAGATCTGTGCTGCACACACAGATCTACTTCTAATGACCTACTTCTAGCTCTTTAAACAGAAGCAGAATCATAGAAGCATCATAGCATGTCGGGACTCTCAACAGTACTACATTCATACTCACTGAGCGGTAAGCGGCTTCATGCCAGGCGGTGGGAACATTCCGTACATTGCATATTGTTGGCGGTGGTATACAGGTGTGGATTTTCTGGACACTGTTGGACTGTTGGAAGTTAACTGGATTTTTGAATCAGATTTCTTTGCAGAAGGACATGTGGCTTGACTGGAACTGACTTTTCTGGATCACGGCTTGGAGTACGTACCTGGACACCATTACTTGGAGACACCCACCCCATTCTCACTCCCTCTCCTATGTTTTCTCTTCCCCAGGCAAAGCCAACATCCATTGATCCCCCGCAAGGATATCCTGATCAGGAAGAACCTTAGTTGTAGTTACTCCACCTGCCCTTAAACTTAATAAAGTGACTTTCTGTTGAACTCTGTGTTGGCTATGTCATTTCATCTACTTAATGAATTCACCTCTTGAAAGGCCAAACAACCCACATATGGTGGAGAATTCAGCTACCTCTGAACCTTCAAAAACCTTATTCAGCAAAGAGATGAAACCGAGACCCATAGACTGACCAAGCTGCAGAAATCTATAACAGAGTTGTGCAAGCACACTCAAGTCTTGGATGGGAGGTCAATGTCAATTTAAGAAGTTGATGCTGCATGGTGATGGACTACCTTTAGCTGTTTCAATAGACTGCGCCAAGAGAGAACCTAGAGAGGATTGTCGTAGTATCTTGGCAATATTCCTGATGGGTGAGACATAGAGGACTTGCTGTGACTTAACTGTGGAAGAGGTTTCCAATCATACCTACCTGAAAGCTGGCTTCCTGGCCAACATGGTACAGCCTGCCTGTGAGAGCCCAATGGTCCTAGCCCTATCAATTTGATGGGATTAGTGGTCCATTCAGAAAACTATCAAGTCACTTTTTAGATGTTGGTCTCCACCTAGTCCAAACATTTAGCTGGAGAATAAACCCACAAGGAAGCCATCTGGTTCTCCCATGCAGACTAGGCCAACTACTCCACCACGGCCTGTGTTGTGCGCCCCTCTGATCAAGAAGAATTCTCTCTGGCAAAAAGATTCACCCATCTTGGAGCTACCCGGGCTAGATGAAACAATGCTGCTGTTCTCCTTTGTCAGTACCTCTTAAGTAACCAAGACTCCCAATTTCCCCTTCAAGTTGGACAAGAAGGACACAGAGGCACTGCTGGTTTCTGGGAGTATGGTCACATTTACTCTACAGCGGGTGAGCAAATTTCTGTTCTGTCCTGTATTCATGGAAATACTCTGAAATATCCAGCCACTGAGATGGTCATACATATTCAATCAGGGCCATTTAACTTATGAGTTGGAGTTGTTCAAAATCTGCCTGTAGCAGGCCATGAGTGCCTAATATTCACAAATTGGAAATGATGGAGACCTCTAGTCTATCAACAAGCCTATGCCATTCTGTCTGGATCAAACATCCCTGCACCCACAGACATACCCCCATACGGAGAGAATGCAAACTCCACTGTTAAAGGACAAAGTCACTGTGTCAGAAGGTCAAGTATGGAAGCACTTGCCCTTGAGGAAATTGAATCCCAGAGAGTCCTCCCTTGAATTCCCACAGCCTGAGTTAGACCACTGACAAAGATGGGCACTTTGGGACAACACACCTTCAGGATCTGAAACCGACCCAAGATTAGAGAGATCCCCAACTGACCGCAGGAAAGCTACAGGAGGGTGAGTGAAGTCTCTTCCATATTTTATGTTTAAAAATACATTGTATCAAGTGCTCAAAGAAGGAGAGTAACTATGTGAATAATTGTTGGTCCCCAAGCCCTATATTTCTTAGGTGCTGTACCTCACACACTCACAGATCCTTGAAGCCCATCTTGGGGCAGAGAAGATCTATAAGCAGACCCTGACACACTTCTTTGGCCCAGAGTCAAGCAGGCAATCCAAGATTATTGTCATCACCATCCTGACTGCAAGAGGACAAGTCAAGTCCTAAGGTAACCTATTGTAACGTCTTGATACTATTACTACCTATCATTGAAACTCCGTTTAGCAGTGGTAGAGTGTTTGGGCTCCCTCAACTACAGCGTTCAACAGCTGGGCTAGAGGACAAGCTAGCAGAATTACTCAGCAACCTCTTAATGCCTTTTTTTGAGCCAGTTCAAACCCTGGTACTTGTTTTCTCTGCTAAGTTGGCTGCTCAGGTCAACGTTGAAATTAACATTGGAGGTCAACCCTCCCCTCATCAGATGAACGTGTTCGGGGAGCTACTGCATTAGAACCATGATGTTTTTTCATAGATTCCTGGATGAACCACAACAGTCACCCACAACATTATAACTGAGCCTCCAACTATGCCGCATAACTGAGTCTCAACAGGAACCCATCATAGCAGCTGTAAAGAAAATGTCAGAGTTAGGGAATATAGAAGAAACCCAAGCCTGCTGGAATGCCTAGGTTTTGTAATGATTTGTAAATGAAAATTCACTGTTTGATGCCTACCCATGGCCAGAGTTGGCAAGTTGATAGAGTGATTGGGACCAGCCCATTTCATCAGTACACTACACCTCACCAAAGGGTACTGGCAAGTACCTTTGATCCCTCCATACTTAGGACTAGATCAACCTCTCTATGCCAGATGGATTACTTCAGTACTGGGTGCTTCCATTTGGGATCAACAGCCATTTTCCAGCAACTCATGGACAAGATTTTTCCAGGTAACTGTTAGCATGCTGCCACCTTTCTAGATGATATTGTCACCCTCAGTGCCAACTGGGAGAGCCATCTGACCTAATAAGAGTCTGGTACTGGGAGCCTTCAGGGGACCTGGGGTGATGGCCAATGGTGCCAAATGTTGCCTTGTCTTGGAAACACATTATTTGGGCTGCACTCGCAAAAGAGGGAAGGTGAAACACTAGTAGACAAAGATAGATTTTATTGGTACAGAACCAAAGCCTCAAACAAAGAGGAAAGAGAGAACTTTTTTTCTGTTTTCTGGGATATTACCATCATATTCCCGATTTGCTACTGTTACAGCCCCACTCCATCAGCTGCCTCGGAAATATCCCTCAATAGGTCCCTAACTTCTCTTCTTAAGCAGAGAATGTGTCCTGCATCCTCCACAAGGCCTGTGTGGGGAATTGTTTCTGGTAACCTCAGATTTAACCAAACGTTTTTTTTATTAACAGATACATCTGAGGTTGGAATAGGAGCAATCAGGTCTCAATGAACCTCAAGAGATGGGATAGAGCATCGCATCCAATTTATTAGAGGGAAATAAGAAAACCCTCAAAAGAACTATGCCACAATTGCAAAGGTGTTTGTGAAAGTGGCCATAGAGAAGCTGATATATTACCAGTAGGCAAAATAAAGTTCGAGAAAGAAAGTTTGTCCTGACAACTGACCATGCCCCATTGAGAAATGAATGCCTGAACAAAGATCAAAATGCCAGATGGATGAAACCCAATGGTTTGATTACCAGTTACAGGTCAAGCACTGGACCGGGAGACTGCATTATGTCCAGTCCAAAAATGGATGACTGTCTAGCCACAGCCAGGGAGGACGTCTATGTGGCACCACATTGCTCCACATTGTTCCAATGAGGAAACACCTTCAGCGCCATGGAGAGTGCCCATTTTTGCAGCATATGTCACAAGGGAGGATATTTGATGGCAGGTATTATTTCAGTGATTTGCTCTGCACATGGGAATACTATCAGCGTTGCACAGCATTCCCTAATTCCCACACTGATTTACTTCTAGCTCATTTTAAGCAGAAGGACCCAGGGACGTCTCAAAGTCTGCTTGGACTCAACATGCCAGAACAACATTCAGCCCCCCGGTATGCAGGTTCATGCCGGACAGTGAGAATGTTTTGATCGATACCACATGGTTCTACTGTGGATTTTATGGACACTGTTGGAGTGAAGTTTACTTTGGACATGATTTTGTTTCTGGAATTTTGGATTTTTAGGCAGAGGGTGCAGAGACTTGACTAGAACTAACTTTTTTGGATCAAGGCTTGGATAACATGGAGTTATGCAGCCAAATCTCACCCCATCTCCTCTTTTTTTCTGTTCCCCATCCCCCTGAAGCCCCACAAATATACCTTGACCCTCACCCTGGCCTTGTATATTTAATAAAAGTCACATTTTGTTGAATTCCAAAAACGTTCTCATTTAATATACTTTGCTGAATTAACCTCTCACAAGGCAAGATACGCCCCCCAGCCCCACCGCAACCCCTGCCACCACACATACACACCCACACACATACACACCCACACACCTACACATACACACACACACACACACATTTTTATCTTCTTGTAAAAAAAAAAAAAAAAAACGTCAAAAAAGGAAATGGATAGGCTTTATGTTTGTAGTCATGTGTGTTGTGCACCACTGAAATCACAAAAGTTGTACGCAAAAATGGTTTTCTAACTCTTTATTAGCCCAAAAATTCTGCCTCTCCACCTGGGAAGTGTTGTGGTGTCATCAGAGAATATGACCAGAATGTTCAATGTAACAGTGCAACCTTTTTACTATACACCATATCAAAGAAACTAGTATGTTATATGCAAGCACAACTGTTCATTCCCATGCACAGTGCCCACCTAAGACCTACTATACACTGCAGAGGTGCTTCCCCAGAATACTGAAGCATTTAAACCCATTATCTATGATGCCAGGAACTTAAGATGACAATGAGCTGACAAAAAATTATTTGACCATCTGTCAAGTAAGGATGCTGTGTGTGTGTGTGTGTGTGTGTGTGTGTGTGTGTGCGTGTGTGTGTGTGTGTGCGTGTGCGTGTGAGTGCGCGCATGTGTGTGTGAGATAAGGTTGTGTGTAACTTTTAAAAGCAGTTTTATGTGTCCTTGGAAAATCCAGCCTAGTGCTAGTATTTCAGCTTATTCAGGTGTTTGATGTGATGTGTTTTTCTCACAGGCTATCTTTAGATCTGCATTGCTTTGGAGAAAATAAAAAAACAGTGCTAACTTAAGTAAATTATATCAATTTGTCAAATGTGGTGAGTTTCATTCAATACTTTATCACTTTATTTTTGGGTTACTGTTTCTACTTATCTGCTTTTCTTTGTAATAAAAAATATGCTTTTGAAATCTTATACTTAATTCTCATATCACTCATTATTTATCATAGTATACTACTAAAAATGTTGAACATGAAAGATTTTATTCTTGAAATGATTATATATACACGGTGAAAAGCATTTATGTTTAGTTCTATACCCTCAAACATCTCAATACATTCTCTGTACTCAACTTTTGATTTCCAGTGCTATGAATGTTTATGTTAAGCAGGTGAATAGTGTGACCGACATGCTGCTTATCACTGTTGATGTATCCTTAGGCCAAGTTCTTTTCTTTTTCTTCAAAAGGTTTTGCAATTTTGCAATTGTATATACTGTATCATGTGTTGAAATAAATATGCAGTGAAAGCTTAGAATTCACTGTTTATCTTTGGTTTAAACATTTAAACTACTTTGATTTTGTATTGTCCTTGTGGTCTTTTTCTAAGTAGCACCCCTTTACCTGATGAGGGTAAAAAAGGTTTGGTTCTCACTGGTGCTGGCCAACTGTTGTGGAAACTGGCTTAGAGCTGCTCTTGCTCCAACATTTGATTTGTGGATTATCACAGGAAGGCTCACAGTTTCATAAATCTGATGTTTGCAATACCCATTATAAAAACAAAGAATGAAAATGCTTTACATTCACTTGCGCAGTTATTGAATATGTGATGCAGTTTATCAACAGGAGAAAAACAAAAATTGGTGCTCTTTCCGTTCTTAAAGCTGGAAGTCTGTGAGGCTGTGCTATGTGTGCACTCCAGTTGTGGGTTGAACCTGGCAGATCAAATCACAGCAAATTTATTCATTAAGTTCTTTTAACAAACAAATTGACCAGAGGGTGCTTCACAGAGGAAAAACAAGAACACATGAACTCAATATAAAAACAGGAAGAAGAATCACAATTCAATTGCGGGTGCACATCTGTGGGAGTTTGGGTGTAGAAGTCAGTGTGATTGCAGGTTTATCCTGTGAGGCCACAGTCTGTCTAGAGACTAGAGAGAAGAAAGCAATCAGTGTTTCAGTGGAACAACAAACATGGTCCACAGTGACACCTTGCAGGTATTGCACAAATAGCATTAACCATGCTAGGCTTAGGAGTTTGATTCCCACAGGGGCCACCCATGCACTCATGGTAACTTAAAGTTGGATAAAAGTGTCCTCCAACTGCCATGCTATCTAAATGGGGTATTTCCAGGGTTTATAGGTCTTCTAATATAGGCCAGTTCCATGGCAAATCTACCAGTCAAGCACAGGTCCACAGCTCCAGGAAAGCACCATGTCAGGTAGATAAAGTGCACCAGGGGACTCTTTTATAAAAATGTACTTGGATTTAATCTTACATGTGCTCTTAAGATACTTTTCAAGTTGTGCTTACACCTGATATATAAAATATCTGAGGCTGAATAAAGCTGTGTATGCTTGTTTAAAGTAGTATACTTGTGTCTTAGGCACCTGTAACATTTAAATTGCAAATGAAATTCTCTTTGAACCCATGTGAACATGCTTTTCAATCAGTTCGCCTTCTGAATGTGGCCCAGCAGTCATTGTGCAGCCATGGTTGACAACTAATTGCATATTGTAGCAGACTAAGTATAGCATATTGTATTCTGTCTTTAATGTAAAACACCGTGCTACCAATAACAACCAATAAGTTGTGATGACTCAATCATAAACTGATTAATTTAAGAATCAAACGCATTTTAAAGAATGATATTAACACTGTTATAATTTTAGGCCACTTCAAATTAATAAAAATTCGAATGCAGCACACACAGTCCACAGTGGGGGTTTGCGTGCAGCTCTCATGCCTGCAATACCTTGGCATAATCATTAGGTAAAGTATATCAAATGCAGGGGCACCGCTAGGAAGATAACAAGATGAAACATTACGGTATCTTGCCTGTCTGAAGGGCCCCCTCTTGCTTGGGTCCCCCTGAAAATAGTCCGCCTTCCCCCCCTCCACAAGCAGCACCCCTGGTCAAATGTAAACCTGACATAGAGTTACCATCGTTTCCACAAGTAGTTGAGGTTTTTAAATAACTACTTTGTTGTGATTTTTTGCATTGGCAACCAGGTGAGATTAAATCTTAGTATAAATGAGGCCCCAGCATTGAATCTTTGCAATACAAGAATTGGTCAATAGGTCCCAAGATTTGCAGACACCAAACAAGAGGCTGGAGATGGAGATGGAGAGAAACCAAGATAATTGGAGTTGTGAGTTTGGCCAGATCATAAAATATATAAGTAAATATATATAAATAGATCCCGAATCTGGACTTAAATAAATATATATTGTCATATATATTGTCTGATTCTTCTGTCATTGATAAAACATTTACAGAAAAGACTAAATTAATTTTAACACTACCAGTGGTATACAGTTTTGGCAAGTGGTTAACAATGAATAGCCAACTAGTTTTAACTAAGGCTTTTGGAAATAATGTGGACAGACACAAAAAGATGGCAGTCTTAATGCTTGACATCACTACCCATCCCACAGAGCGAGGTAAACAAACAACTCTCAGATGAGGAGGCAGAGCCAAATGTTCCACTTTGGTGGGTGCGCATGCTAGGCCTACTACAAGAGATTTCAGTTAGCAATCTTGTTGTACTAACACATACATATTCATGACTTATGGGTATCCAAAGGGGTGGTCATGGCAAGCAGACAAATAGCTTGGAATATCAATCAAAGGCATGGAAAATTCATATTCGCTGATGGCTTTGCATAGCAAGAACTTATTAAATGGTATTGTAGCCCTCCTGGGCTACAAATGTTTTCCCAGTTCTTGTTATGGATGTCCACTCTCTTCATTAAACATGGACGTTCTTTAGTTAACATTTATTTTTGGCACTGGGTTCATTTTGCACAGGGAAATGGGTTGGGAGAACTGGCAGCTTTTATGCTCTTTGTGCACGCTTGCATCTACATATATGAATCAACATAATAATCCACCAGCATTGTAAATGACTAGTTGGTGTTCACTGTACATGATAAAACATCTGTTTTCCTGCATATACATTACTGAAAAGAAGCTGATGTAACTCTACTGCTGCAAGAAATTGAACCTCATGTGTGTAGGAAATCGAACAGCAGATGGCACTGTGTGCTCTCTATTTTACCCTCTGTCTCCTTATTGTTATCTGGTCTAGGCATGCATGTGTTCACATTCTATAGCTGTCTGTGTGTGTGCGTGCGTGCGTGCGTGCGTGCGTGCGTGCATGTGCATGTGCATGTGTGCGTGTCTGTGTGTGCGTGCGTGCGTGCGTGTGAGTGTGTGTGTGTGTGTGTGTGTGTGTGTGTTGGGCAGTATTAGTTGGTTGGACAATAAGGCACATGACAATATATTCCCCGTAGATTTTACCAGGAACTCCCATACCATTTGTCTTTTGCTTTAGTGAAATGCCTGTAAGTTGTTTCCATGACATTGGAGGCAGTCTCACAGACTTGCATGTGTGCCCCTTTAAAGAGTGAGTAGGGTCCAGTCAGACCTGGCACTCTGCAGCCAGCTACACCCTGTCTGACTATGCCAAATGCAGCTCAGCACTTACCCAGGAGACAGAGCCTACCTTATAGAGCTGGAGCTAAAAGATTCCACATTCCTATTAAAAGCAAAGCATGCATAATTTTGCCATTGCAGAGGTTGCTTGATTGATGTGCATCATATTATACTTTTCCCACATGATAATATGACAAGCTATGCACAGGGGTACAGCACCAATATATTAGTTCACTTCTATTCTGCTTGCACCAGCTTTATGACCTTGTAGAATTAGCTAAGCACTGTGGCCCAGCCATGCAAACCATATCCCAGCCGGATGTCATCTGTCCCAGGCAGGCAAGCGGGCAGCAGGCTGCAGGCTAGACCAGCAGGCCTCTCTCTTCCCCTCCAGACGCTACACACACATCCCTGGCTCAGCCAGAGCCTTCTCACCCCTTCTAACATGCCCCACCCCACCAGCCTCTGGACAACTGCTCTGACTCAAACGGATTAAAGATGACTCTCTTCTCTCACTTTCTTTTTTTTTCATTCTCTCTTGACTTCTCTTTTCTTTCCATGCCGGATGAAAGGCCTCCCAGACACCCACTCCATACGCATACCATTCAGGCCAGGACACACAGGAAGTCTATGTGCTGCACAGAGAGAGGAGGGGGGAGTGGGGAGGGAAGTGGCGGAGAAAGGGAGGGAGGGAGAGCAGTGAGTACAGAGGGAGAAAGGGGGAATGCTGCGAGGGGGGAGGACAAGAGAAGGGCTAAATGCAAGTCATGTGAAGCTCATGAGAACTAACCTACAAAAGTTGGAATCTTGTTTTCTTTTCATCGACTCTTCACTGTTTCTCTTTATTTGTTTCCTTTCTCTCTTAATCGTAGATGATATCTGCGTATTTCCTTCCTGTTGCCATGGGAATTTGTGGCCCTCATCTTTGTTCTCAAGACAAATGTTGCTATCTTCCGAATACAGCTCAATACCTTGAATTGGATCAGATGGGAATAGAAAGCGCATGCTCTGTGTATCTCTGAATATTCTGGAACAGAGGCTTAGTTGTATAGCTGTCCAAACACTAATTGAGGCAGTAAATCCTATTTGCACACTACTGACTGTATGTGTATTCTGAAAACTACATGTTAGCTTCGGTGACCTCTTTCCTTCAGCAACTTTGGGGCACTGTTTTGGACTTTGGATGCAGCAAAGTCAAGCTGTAAACAGAATTCCTTACAGTTGTTAGGAAGATTTAGTTTTTGCGAGAGGAGCCATGCCATTTAGTTATGAGATTAGCTTCAGCCCGGATTTGCTATGGAAGTGTGAATAATTGCATCACGTGGAACAGAGTGCTCAGTGCATTTGCTACATTTTTTTCAGGGTATGTTGCCTCGGTGCGTGCGTGTGTGTGTGTGTGTGTGTGTGTGTGGGCGTGTGCATGGTGAGGGGGTTGTGACTGTGCAGCCCCAACTCATAGGGACCGGCGTCGAGTCGCATGCTTTGAATTACTGTACATTTGTGGCTGGTAGACAGTCTGCTGCCAACTGTCCCACACTGGATCAGACAGCTAACATCAGCACTATGGGTTATGCCACGAGTCCTCCTTTAGTTCCCCTCTCTTGCTCTCTCACTCTCCTCTTACTGTCTTTTTCCAACCCTTCTTTCTGTTGGTTTTCTTTTACCCCATCTCTCATTCTATCTCTATTTCTCACACACACACACACACACACACACACAAACTATTGCTCACTGTCTCTATTTTTAATCATCTCCTCCACACTCGTCCTCACTCAAACGTATCTCTTTTGATTGTTTATTCATGTCCCTTACTCTCTTAGAGGCATAAATAGTTCTCACACAGTATACACAGCAGCACACAGACACAAACACCCACACACATTCCTGTATGCTGCATGCACAAACACATAGATTTTTCAGTCTATGCACACAGCTAATCCGAGTGGTGCTGCCGCCTCCCTTTTGTCGATTTGGTAAGGGAAAAAGTGTCAGGTGACTAATCAGGCCACATTACAATGCGGCTTGATCATGGCCTTAACCGCCTCGCCCCTCCTGTGGATTCTGCCGAGGTGCCAGGGAAAAGCACTGACATCATTGCCCCACTCCAGGATTCAACAAAGAGCAGCATTCCTCGCTCAGTCAGGACATAATACTCTGCGTTAATATACAGCCCCGACCTCAACCAGACAAAACCGGTCAAGAGAGTCTCCCTCTCTCCCATTTCCTCACCCGTCTCTCTCTCTCTCTCTCTCTCTGTGTGTGTGTGTGTGTGTGTGTGTGTGTGTGTGGGCCAGTATTTGTTGGTTGGACAATAAGACACTTGACAATATTATTGTCAGTAGATCTTACCAGGAACTCCCATATCATTTGTCTTTTGCTTTTGTCAAATGCCTTTTGTAATTTGGCGTGAGCTGAATGTTATTTTTCCACAGATGCTTAGAGATCATTGTTTCAAAGACACATGTATAAAATACAGTTTAATTAAATGCATCCCTTCCCACCTGTATTTTGAAGTAGACTTTAATACTTAAAATACTTATAATATTTGTATTTTATAACAAGATACATTTTGATGTTGTTTCATCCCATTTGTAGACACACACTGTATGAATGTTACTCTATGCTTCATTCCCCTAAAGAGTCTTGACCCTTCATCTCAACATTCACCCTGTGACCTTTGACCCTTGACTGTAAACAGACAAAACAGCTCCTCTGGTTGTTGTCTTTGAGCCGTCTCACAGAAAAGGATGGCAAGAAGCCTCTAATGACGTAAGCCCATTTTACAGACATTAACAATATATTTGGTTGTTTTTCATTACATTAAAAGCAGATTACAGTTTATAGCATAGAAACCACACAGCTATTTTAATTATTTGTTTTTTTCTGGCCCAGAACAAGCTCAAGTTAAACCTGGGATTAACCTAAAGAGTATAGTGGGTTAGGTATAGTGTTTTGTTTTGTGTTTTTTACTTTATTCTGTATAGCAGGTGTTAATCTAAATGCCATGAATACATGCTTTGAATTTACTCCAGTGTGTAGAACTGACTCATGACTTGACTATCTACTAAATGTCACCAACTCTACCCTGTATCTCAAGAGGGACGCAGACATGAATCAGTGCCACAAATGACTAACCTGACCTTCAGATCAAAATGTGGATCCATTTTTACACAATTCCCTCTCTCACTTGCTGCTGTGAATACAGCCCTACTGTCATTGTTATGCATTTTTCTGTTAACTTTATAACAAAATAAATTACAATGCAATAAAAAATCAGGTGACATTTTTTTTGTTGATACAAATGATACAAAGCGAGGGAATCATCTGAAGGCTTATTTCTAACATCTAGCATTTCAGATCCATGTCCCATTCTTTTTTTTCAGCCTTCCTAAACAGCAAGAGAAACAATGCCCAGCAGGCGTCACAAGATAAGTTACTGACGCTCAGGAAGGTTTCCCTTCCCTTTATTTTTGGTGCCTTTTCCTCTGCAGGTCACTTTTGTGAAACAGCCCGCCAACCCACCCCCCTCTCAGACACACACACACACACACACACACACACACTCATAGTCCTTCCCCACAGCATATGCAAATTACTTCTAAGCCACATGGCATCTAGCAAGTCAAATTCCTTTCATGGTAAAATCAATTATTCTAGACAGGTTCAAATAGGAGGATGGCAGAATTGTGGGTGATATTTGTATTTGCATGAAAGTAGAGTAAGAACGGGTCGACCCAATGGCCACAAACACAGGCCCGCTCAGGATAGGCCTGCAAACAACTCTATCATACACTTCCTGTTTTTGAGCACGTAGTCCTTGGCCTCAGAAGGAGGAACACAGGAAGGGATCCAAGTGGAAGACAGAGACACAGATTTCCTAGATAGTGTTAAATTAAAACACATGTGTAACTTTTGCAGGGGGAATGGGATGCATCTGTTGTGCAAGTGGAGTGTTGAACTGAACATGTCAGTTTTAATTAGCGGGTCCGTAGCGTTGTCATCTTCTGCTCAGAATGTTTTCAAGGCCCTTGAAAACAACTTCATTTCTTTGATGTCTGTGTTGCTTTTTCACTGGTTCCTTTCAGTTCTACGCTGTGTTTAATCGAACACATAAACACCCCCCACCCCTCCCTCCCTCTCTCTCTCTCTGTCCCTCTCTCTCTCTTTCTCTCTCTCCCTCTCTTGCTCGCTGTCTCAAACACTCTCTCTCTCTCTTTGGAATTTAAAGAAGCCTAATTGCCTCAGTTGCATTCAGCGGTTGAGTGTGAGTAAACAACATGTCCATGTGAAGACTGAGCTCACTCTTAAAGCTCCCTTGGCGCTTCAGTGTTTTTTTTGGATGTTCTGTTGGACAGCAGAGGTCATCTGGGAGGGCGAGATATGGCCAAAGAGAATAACTGCAGCCATATCATACAGTTTTCATCAACATTATTTCCACTGAAGCATTTTGCTGTTACAACTTTCAACAAAATTCTAATCATGTACCCTCAGCTGAAACAGATATAGATCAGTCCATCAGCCAAATGTACAGCGATGTTGCTATCCTGCCTCCGGCCACTAGATTATTTCACCAGTCATCATTGTATTTCGTAACAAAATATTTTCTGTAGACTTTTTTATGAGAAGTGGGACATCTTCTCCATGAGACAGCATTTACTATAAATGTCTCTTAAAAATTTGTCATCGAAATTGCTCAATTCTTCTTTCACCACACCACTGTCTGACAGGCAGGCCTGGTGTGTTTTTATACTAGCTGGATAGTGTTTTTTTGTTGTTTTGTTTTGTTTTGATTACCCTGGTATGGTCTAGCGCAGGGCTTCCGAAACTTTTTCATGTTAAGGATGACCAAATAGATACATTAGACCACACACACAACTTTGATAAGATTTGGTCCTCAGGAACCCCATTTGATAGGATGTTTCTTGTTAGATATGGCATAGTAGAAATAGTAGAACTATGATATGATTTAATAATAGTAGAATTATATAACTGTCTATACTGTGGGTGGGGTTATAACAAAGTGATACCTGGGATGAAAACAGTCATCTTTTCTCTCATCGTACTACTGTCTAGTAAGTAAAATAACAGTACAATTTAACTATTCCTCATTTTGCCTAGGACCCCCAGTCAACCCCTAAGGATCCCTGGTGGTCCCCGAACCCCACTTAGGGAACCACTGGCCTAGAGTGTGTATTAATGACAAAGGTCAACTTTTGGGCACCTGAGAGACCATTGTCTCATTACCATGCTTTCACGGTTGAGTTTATATGTAGTGTTCATGCTTGAACTTGTTGCACATTGGTTAGTTATTATTAGTTAGTTACACAATATATAGTTAACTGGACCCAAGTAAGTTACCCATTGGGTGAGTGGATGTAAAAGCTTATTTGACAAGACCCTTTTGCAGATCGATTAGCCCACTCCTTTGATACAAATCAATACTGCTTATTTAGCTTATCACACTAGAGAAAGTGTATTAACCAACAAATAACTGGGAAGCAGTAAAAGGATGTATTGTTTTATTTCGACTGGAAGACTGCTTAATGCCTAAAAGTTACACATTGCTGCTTAATTATTATTCTGGACGCAGCGCTGTGATTGGCTCCCGAGTTGGTTGACGTCCCAAGCAACTCTCAGGCAAAAAAAAAAAAAAAAAAAAAAATCCCCATTGGTGCTCATACGGCAGCGTCTCTGCTCTCACGAAAAGCGTTTTAAAAATCTGACCAGTGCCTAGAGTAAACCCATGAAAAGACCTGGATGACGGATAAAGTTAAAGTTGGATTCCTGGAGCTATTCTACTTTTCTCTGTAGTAGCTGTTTTAGGGACTTTAGATTGGCGGTGTGAAGCCGAAGCCCAGGTCCGGATTGCTTCTGATCTCGAAGTTCCCAAGATGAACTTCGATCCGGTGGTCGGGAAACTTCATGTAAGTTACGGCAACGGCCTGCTGTTTAATTACTTGATCGAAATGACATTCCTCTGTTCGATATAGGAGCCTTTTTATCCCCTTACTGAAATGCCAATGATGGGTAGAACTTCGTACATCTTCATATTTAGTATTGCTCTCGGTGCATGTATACAGCGGTGCAGTAAAACGTAACACTATGTAATGTTTAGTGATATAAAATAACATGTTAATTTACTTAATTACTAGTTCGGCAGTGGTTGTATTGACTTATAACACATTGTACTAAATGTAGCCCGGACAAAACTTTACTTTTTCGGGCGCTGTGCTGTGGCTCGAGCTCAAATCACGGCCAGGCCTGTGAGCTAGCGGTGGAAGATTATAACGTTACAGTCGGGTTCACGAGACACAGCTGTTGTGATATTGTCGCTGCTTTCACTGCTGTTGTTGTTTCTGAAGAGTGGTTTTAAGAGAGGCTCTCTTGGCGTATTTAAACTGAAACTTGACTACTGTACACGGGTGTAATGTAAAGCACAGTACATGTGTTGTACTGTTCCCTCATTCCCCCCAACATAACAGTCGCCATCTGTGCGGGACATCCTGCTGTCATGTTGTTCAGAGGTTCAGCATACTATGATTCTTGGTCTTATCACAGTGGGTATAGTAGGCCTATGTATGAACAATAATAATTAGTATACAATACAATTCTGCTATGTAGTGCAGTTTACTCATACAGGCTTTTATATAGAGGCAAAATGGATGTGGCAAGCAGAGGTTTTGCAAAATGTAGTCATTTTGAGCCAAGAAAGTTCAGAATTCACCATCCCAGTTATTGAATCAAAGCTCCAATCACTCCCATCAGTTTGGCCAGTATACAGTTTATTCCACTCAGACTTTCACAGAGACTTCCATTCAGCGCTCTGCTGTTGGTTTTTCCAACTATGCAGCACCAAAGCCTGACACTATAAATACTGTATGCTCAGTGTAAGGCCTTAAAATGTCACCATTTATGAAAGGCCCTTTGGATTAATATGAAATTCATGGGAAAGTCACTGATATGGGTATTGGATTTTTATATGGGACACTTGTGGTGTAACGGTACGCACATCTCACATTTCAATTCTATTTATAGTACAGGGTTTACAATACCACAGTGTCTCACTATTAGAGAAGTAGAAGAAGAAGAAGTTGACAGTGAATCAAAGTTCATCATGATAGAGCATGTCTAGCCTTGGCTTCTTCTTCTTCTTCTGGGATTCAATTGATAAAGGGAACAATGTTACTTTGGCATGAAGCTGCTATATTGTCATGTGTTTCATCACAGAGCTGTACTCACAGTTACATGGACATAAATACAGCCTTTAAGGTGACTGTAAGATCTCCTGATGGGCCTGGAGCTTTAGTTTGTTTCCAGCACTGTCAGATCTGTGTTTCAAGTCATGCAGTGTTCCATTACTGAACTCAGATTTACTTTTCTGGGTGGCAATGTCAATGTTTATCTCTACTGTAAACCACAGAACATTCTGGAGGCCTCCGCACCAGACCCTGTTGCTATGGGACTACGAGCAAACTTCCCCCCCAACCCCCAAATGCACTGAAATTGCCTAAGTGTACGTGCCGGCCCTTCAGTAAACTTCCTGTCTAGTGTACACAGATTTACTGATATTAGTGGCATCAATCTGGTTTGGAGAATTGTCGTGCTCGTGCTCATTTACACTAGATGTTATCTGTCGTTGCTTACTGTAGCGCTGGGTGTGGGTTCACACAGGAAATATCCCCCCCCTGTCTCTGTGGACGACAGACAAGGACAAGGACAGGACTGACAGTGCAGCTGGAGACCTAGTAATGGTCCAGAGTGCTCCCTGCTGTAGTTTACTGCTACATGCTGATCATGTGAAAGTTATGACCGTGTCACTGTGTTAGAGAAGTTACATGGACAGTGAATGATGCAACACAGTGCAACCTCCTGCTGATCATTATCAGACGCCAGGTTGGGTGCATTCTCATGTCTGTTTATACTTTCTTTAAACAAGGCTTCTCGTCAGGTATTCATTCTAGAGGTCAAGAGTAGGTCTAGGTCATGTGAATGAAATATCACATCAAGGTTTGTGTTTTTGTATTTGTTGAGAAATCTAATACTATGAAACCTTGTTGTGAAATAAGGTAGCTGTTGTTGTGACACACCTTCCTATTATTAGAGACCTGTTTTATGCTCTGAGGGAGTGCCACCTGGTCTATGTGCTGCCGACTCAAGTATTCACACCAACAATGGCAAGTCTGTGTTCCCGCATCAATAATCCCGGATTGATTCACTAAACATTATGTGTGGCTACTACAAATCAAATCACCACTCTATGAACAGAAATGCACTAAAGTTCATATTACACACAGTGTAACGAGGAATTTCTTTGCATATCACTGAGGCATAGACAAATACACTCATATGTGTACAAAAGTCATCAGACAGGCAAAGCACATGGGCAGCCAGGAGTGGACAGATACTAGTGTAGTTCACTGTCTTATTCGAGGACATTTCAATAGGGATTCAAAGTTATCCACAGGAGGGTTTTTAAACCACCTGTTCTACTTTGATTATACCCATTTTACAGTGTTTTAAAAGGCAAGATTTCACGATGGCCATTGAAGGGCAGCTTTGCTATGCCAAAAACCGATTTTAAGTACATTAAGCATACAAATTAAAGTTAAGATAACTACTTTGTTATTGATTTGGAAATATGTAGAGGCATATTTTATGAGTGAGGACGACTGATGTGAAAGCTGCATTCAAAAGTATATGTCTCGCTATCAGTTCATCTATCTATCTATCTGTCTGTCTGTCTGTCTATCTATTCATACTGTATCTATACAAGATAAGAAGAAAATCACCTTTAAACTAGAGTATTTCTCATTATACCAATGTTTTTTTTTCAAGTTTCACAGTATTAACAACAAGTTTCAGATTCACAGCTGTCAAAGGAACACTCACAAAAACCTGGCAGGGTATTAGTCATTTACAGGCACCATGGTTACATGACATAATATGAAACCAGAGATGATATTTGCCGAAGATATTACACCACATCACGGCTATATCCTCTGAATTTCCCCTCTCCTGGATTGAAGAACAGATTATAATAAAAGTGTTGAGTCTTACAACAAACTCAACCTTTGTCCGGAGAATGGACTACTGTTTACAGAGACATAAATTCCAGCTATTGATGGTCACTTAGTCCTTGTTGACCTGTTACACCAGTGACATATTCTACATTTTTGCTGTGATGTGTTTATGGAGAAGCCTATAAACCGCCAGTACTTAAAAGGCTTTTTTTTTTTTTTTTCTTCACACACAGAGACAAACTTTAATGGAGCTAATGTGATTGTCTGTAGAGCAAGGTGATGGATTCCTGCACATACTTTAAACTATTAGTCATCCTTTCTCACTCTTTTCATTCTCTCCCTCCTGGAGTTTTCTTGTGAGTTTGAGTTGTTATTCAGCTCCTCTCTTGTTCTGGAAAATTAGATTGAGCCTACTCAGAATCTGAAAAGGCTAAGTTAATAGCACTTCTCCGCACAAACCTCTAAATTCAATTTGACAACTGACGTTCAAATTTAATGTCCTTGCCGTCGGTTGCTTCTTTCCCGATAGCCAAACAAGCATATGTGAATCACTTGTCTTAACGATGATGTTGGGTACACCTATGACATCAGCAGCCAATCCTTAGAAGCCACAGAGACGTCCTCAACGCCACAACATGAACGGGACGGAAAATGTGTCTCATGCAGCACCTGCTTAGAGCTCTTTAACAAACCTGTCAACCTTTCAGCAGCCCCCTCTCTCCGTCATCAAAACAACACGTCCAGTTTAATGTGGTCTGTCAGTGTCAGGCTGTCAGTCATTTCACCACAAGTGTGCGGCTGAGATTCGAGAACAGGAAATTCACTATAACTCACGTCATCGCAGATTGCTTTTTTTTTTTTTTTTGCGAGTACGAAGGTGAATGCCACCTAACCTGCTTGTGGAACACACGCTGTCATGGTCCTAATCAGTGAAGCATACCTCCTGAGGAAGCTCCATGTGTGTGTGTCGTGGAGCTGTAGCTTCCCCGAGTTATAAATATCCAGCCCAGCGGATATGTTGTGGGTCTAATCGGGTCCCGGGCCTGGTCTGAGACAGGCTGTGGGGAGAACAGTGCGGAGCTGAACCCTGCATGAAGCCTCTGCATTGTCTCGGGCTTCCTGTGCTCCCTGAGAGGAGGGGGCAGCCGCTTTTCACACGCTCCCACTCATACACTCTGTGTGCGCCTGTGTGCTCTAGTGTGTGTGAGTGTGCGTGCACGTGTGTGTGTGTGTGTGGGGGGGGGGGGTGTTCACGTGTGTGTGCACATGCATGTGTTCGTGTGTATGTGTGTGTTTCTTGTGCGCTTTATGCGGCTCGACAATATGGTGTTCATGATGTCTGCGTGCTTGTTGTTGCTTTAAATGGATATGAGAGTCAGCCTCGTGTTTATCAGCTTTATAGTGACGAATGTCCCTGTGCTTGGTTGAACATTAGACATATTTACAGTATTTTGGCAAGTGACTTTGTTGTCTTGACATAAGCTGGGCTGTAGTTCTCTTCATTCTCTAACACAAAATGTCAGCGTAATTTATCACTCAAAGAAATTAGTGCATGCCGTCCAAGATTCATTTCTAAAGCAGAGCCCAGAGAGCGCTCACTGTCCTGTCAAGGTCAACTTCGAGGGATTCGCAATTAATGTACCCAGTAGGGCCGCGGCGATCATGAAATTTTGCAATGACGATTGATTATTCTTTCACAAATAATTACCATTAACAGTTTAGTCGTCCTTTTCCCCACGGAGAGTGAGCAATGAGCTGAGAGCATGAAATAACAAATAAATAGGTTACAACATTAAAAATAAACATTACTCTGACCAGTGAAGCTGTATGTGGCTTTGAACGAGTTCAATGCTGCTCACTGTGCTACACTGCATTGATAACATCGGACGAAGGGAACAGAACGTTGGGAAACTTCAAAGGGTTTGCGTGCGCACACTACAAGGCCAGGCTTTGAAGCCCCTTCAGCCAAGCAACGACACCAATAGACCTCACAGCATTACAGCTGATGTCTGCATCATAATAATCTAATGTACAAAGGAAATAAAACGTGCTGTAAAAATTGATAAAGATGAAGATAAAAACTATCTTTGGAATAAAACAACACAATCAAATCAGTGTTGGTGTTTTTATTTGTAAAGTATGACAGTACATATGGGGGTAAAATGTAGGTGTATTTGATTATAACATATGACAGGCGCATCAAAAGCGCTCGTGTAAGCAAAAGAACTCAGCAGTTAAATGATAAGCAGCAACGAAGTGTAAGGTATTTAAAAAACATGACAGATTTCTTCAATCAATGAAGAATTGAGGTGAATTTACTGCATGGGATTCTTGGAATGCGCTTTTATACATGCAATCATCTCACATATCCTCTCATACCTTGCAGTATTATATAGTATAAAATAATAGGAAATAACCAGTATGGATGAGATTTCCTTTGTCTAATATGGATACATACTGTATATAATGAGCTCAGTCCATTAAATTGGGAAGCAGTTTTTTTCATCTCTTGACTCCTCTCCTTATTCGTCCAACACACAGTCAACACAGTTTTCTTACCAATAGCTGTCGATATCCATGTTTTCACCACTATATATTCTATGAAAATACAAAAGTGCAGTGGATGCTTTCGTTTCATTTGCAGACATATGCCACATTTCGTGTCCAGGAACTCTGTGTACTATTTTTTTTAAGAGTATGTAAGTAATCATATGTGTGAAATTAGTTTCCATGGAGTTTTGATGGCGCTCAGAGTCTCTCCCTGCACAGAGATTTAGGCTATTTAACAGGCAGTAATGCCTTAGTGGCAGACAGGACATAAATGTTGACCAATTTGCAAACATATTTACTTTTATTTGAAAGTTAATATGGAGGAGGAAAATGTCTTAAGGTGAAAACAAAACAGTGATCGTGGTCATACAAAATGACTCCAGTTGGCTCCTATAATCACAATCTCAATTAGTCAATTATTGCAGCAGCCTTAATACCCAGTAGGTTTAGTAAGATTATCCAAAGATGCATGTGTGTAACACAGCTGTTGAGAACACTATATAGATAGACCACCACATCACAAACTATAGCTAGTAAAGTTGCATTAAGGACAAAAGTGTTATTGGCTTGGTGGTAACATTGGTGGTAAGAGTCTTGCTTTCACAGGTAATAATAATGATAACACCTGACCAGACTGTTGCTGGACATGTTTCCTCTCTATTTGGTATCTAGCTGGTCACCATGTATTCAAATGTAACTTTATTCATTGACTACTCCCAGGTCAAGGAGCCATCTAAAAATACCACATACCACCAAAAAAGCAGGAATTAAAAATTAGGCAAGAAAATGTAGTTAGGGTTACGGAATGAGTAAAAGAAGTTGAATACCATGAAATAAGATCTCTATCATCCATGTCATTCTCTTTGCAAGTCCAGTCCAGTAAAAAAGCAGAGAATCAACTGTAATCTGTGTATCACGCCAACTTTGAGCTTCTCAGTTGACAGTGAAATGAGATGCTGACTTTGTGGGTTCATGCAATGTTTGTCTGAACTCTGGCATCGAAATGCGCTTCATAGTAATGCTTCCCACAAAATCAGTGGTAAGGTAGAGGGAGGACATAGTTCACTGATATTGGATTTGAAATAAAAGTTCCATATTCAAGTTATTTATGCAATGTTGCAAATCAAAAGCTGTGGCAAAACAAAGTGCGCATCCTGTCTCACTCTATCATGTGATAGAATACTTTAATGTTATCAGGCTACGAATAGCTGAATTCCTCAATATAACATGGAAATAATGCAATAATGGTCAGGGATCAATGTCAGTAATTGGTTGTTGGCTCAGACCGTCCAACTGCTGACCATATATAATCTGATGAACTGATCGCTACGTTGTTGTAAGAAGTCTATTGAAGAGCATTTAGAGCACGACACAGTTTAGGTAACAGCTGAATTAATTGCATCAACTACAAAATTACTTGTATAAATGAGGCCTTTTGAATTGGTTTTCCATAGTTTTGAATGTGCTGCCGTGGGTATAAATAGTACATATTGTATATGGAAGTATATTTAGAGTTATGTGTGTATTATCAGTGACCTAAAATGAGGGGTTGCTTGGAACTTTTTTCTTATTATCTAGGATCCTCAGCACTCAACTCATGCATAGCGATATTTTCCCTCACTGTAATCTAAACTTCTCAAGGACCCTTTTCCTCTCTCACCAAACTATCCCAGAGGATGGGTGTACTCTATCCTCAGTATCACAAATGCCCCACAGAGATAATGGATGAAAGAATAGGAGTGGCTAATGAGAAAAGCATGATATGGAAGGTCAGGTCCCACTCCGGAACCAGGAGTGTAATGAGGTACAGCGTGCCACTCCTTATCAGATGTCTATGATTGAAATCATCTGTCCTATATGAAATAAACCATCTCCCTCGGCTTGTGTGTGCGTCTGCGTGTCATGTGGATGTGCGTGCATGTGCATCCACTTGTGCGTGTGTGTGTGTGTGTGTGTGTGCAAGTGCATATCTTTTTGTTTCTATCCGTTTTATAATGGAGCTCACTGTAATTCCTTCAGGGACTCGGAGTGATCACACCCCTCTAAATGGCCCATTGATAACCTAGGTCAACTGAAAGGATGTCCTGTCGTTCAGTCACAAATACATTCTCAGTGTACATGGCATGTGCACGGTTTGTGCCAAGGCAGTTTGGAAGAACCCAGGGTCTTGAGAGGAAGCGGAGGGGAGCTACTGTTGTCAGATAAACAGAGGGGCCCTCACTGTTACATTGTCCTTACATTAGTTTAACTCGCGTCCACACAAGCACAGTACTAACCTATCATACACATCGACTGAAAGCATCACAATAGGACACTGTGGAACCAAATAATCTGCAGCCAGGCCTACTCATTGTGAGGAGGATAGAGAAGACTGTGAAGTGGACTGTACCACTGCAGCCGGGGTTGGAGAGTTGCCAGGGATTGTGGGTTTGGAGGGCTTTCTACACTGAGGTTACGGTCACTCCGGTCTTCCTCCTGACTAGGTCTTAGAGGTAAAACGAAGCCACATTGTGGTTGCCCATAGTGTTTATGTATACAGTACACTCATGTGTATATAGCGCAGACGTGTGTGTGTGGACAAATGTTGACCGTGTTGCCCATTTTCCTCATGTGCAAGGCTGTATTTATGAGATACCACACAGTCGGATCCCCTTACTGAATTGTGTTTGGTAGAAAATAAAACCTGGGCAGAAATTTGCACATTAGCACATGGAAAAGAGAGTATACTTTAATATGATTCTGCATTGTGAAGGATGTCCTTTTCTGCAGTCGTACAAAAACTCTCTAAAATATACTCACTGTCAATGGCAAATTCCATTGTTAGTGTTTTTTTCCCCCTATAAAATGGCCTTGACTCTTCTGTGGGGCAACTCCTCTGCTGAGCATAACAGGTTTGCCTGTGAAGGTGGCTGCACCTGGGAGTTTTATGAATCACACGGCCTGGAATGAGCTGAGACCGGAAATGATGCCATGTCTTTACTCTGTCTCTGCATCTTCACTGTCAGTAAAACACCTGTTAATTTATTAGCTGCCCACTGCTTCATTATGATTGCCTGTTTTACTCTGTCTCACATTCATTACGATTTCACATACTACTTTCACTTCTGCATTGTAGAATTGCCATGACTGTAGAAGAATCTGCCTCTAGTCTAGCATACTCTTCCCAGTTGTCTTTTTTCCTCTTTTTCCTTTCCACTGCTTCCTACTGCACGCATGCTTGTATGCAGGATTTTTCTCTCTTGCCTTTTCACACGGCCTTCTCCTCAGTCTCTCCCAATTCCATTTCTCTCCACATCCCCCACCCCACAGTCATACACACATAGTGTATTCAAGTCTTAGACTCACCCTGTGTCATGCAAGCTGTTAGTCCCCCTCTCATTTTATCTCCCTCCCCTTTCCTTCTCTCTTCTGCCACCCCCCTCCTCAGAATGTTTGGATAGATCTAAATGGTGTGATTGTGAGCGCTCTGCCGGCCGTCTGCCCCTCCACGTCTGCCTCTCAGCGTCTTCGGAAAGTCTGACGTGAGCAGAGGGAGAGGAAGAAGGGAAAGGGAGAGAGAGAGGGGAAACTTCTTTGGAACAACAAGGCATGGCTGCCGTCCAGAGAGCCAAGTCTAGCGTCAGGAGTCAGTCTCCGCTCCTGTCTGTCCCTCTTTCTCTACCTCTGTCTGTCTGCTGTCAGTCTTTCTTTCTCTCACTCTCTAGCCTCCCCCATTCCCCTTACAAAATCCCATGCCGTTCCCTGCTGTCTCACTTTCTCACACGCTACCCTCCTCTTTCTCTCTTTCTCTTTCTCCCTCTCAATGCAGCCCTCTCTGCCCTAACCTGTTCCTTTCTCTCCCAGCTCCCTGTGAAGAGAGGGGGCCGGGGCACAGGAGAGACAAAACCTCCAAAACTAGGCCTCTCCTTTACACAGGAGGTGTCGCGTTGCGTTTGAGGCGCTTCGTGGCGGTGTCGCATGTCATGCCATTCAAAGAGCCGGGGTTTAAGAATGTGGGTCATTTGAAGTAGAGGCACTAAAGTGTGTTGTTTGCCAATGAATGGGGCCTTCTCACATTGACACGGTGAAAAGCGTGTGAATAAACACCAGCGCCTGGGGGCCACACTAAAGTGTTCGGCTGTATTCTTCTCAGTCCCCCACCTATACAAGCCTGTTATTATCTAGCACATGAATGGATTACTGGAATCACATTTGATATGGGCACTGCACTGGTATTAGCTGAGATACCTTATCAAGCCCATTCTGGTGTACCCACAGTTGAGGTAATGGATTGTCTGCATTTAAACCATTCCTACAAGAAAACCAGATCATGAAATAATTGAGTTAGGTCTTGCTGTCGTACATGTAGTTAGTGTATACGCCTGCACCATGCACACAGGCTTGTTTTGCCTCTAGTTCTGACCGGCTGGATGGCTCTCTTAATTGCCTTCCCACGGCAGATGTTCAGATCAGATGGTTCAAATTAGGGCCTAGATTGCTCACACAAGGTTTCTTATGAGAATACATACTCTCCTCTCTACTCTCCTTCATCCGATCTGTGTGAGTGGGTGAGTCTGTATACAGTGGATACATGCAAATAATGAAAATCTTTTCTCTCTTTTTTCCCCCCTTTACTACCCTATTCTCCACCCTCTTTGCCCCACCCCTTTCCTTTCTCTCTCTCTCTGTCTCATCTTTCTCCCTCTTTCTATCCCTGACCTCAATGATACAGGTGTTGCTGGCGTTGCTATCTGTTGGGCTGGTTGTTGGTGCAGCAGAGCTTAGTCCAGCGTCTCAGTGGTCCAGCGATGACTACAGAAACCAGACCCTCCCCCGACACAGGACCTGTGTGGAGAACGAGCAGTACTTCAACCAGGGACTCTGCTGCCTCAATTGCCAGGCTGGTAAGCAGAATCACAACGGGTAGAACAGGACCATAACAGTCCAGATGCAGACATAGGTATGACCAGTCGAACAGGCCCGCTGGAACCAAACCTAGAACCATTCAGTTTATGTAACCTGACCTGAAACTCCTTCTGACCAATACATGGTACTGTGTCCTGCATCCTGTAACCCAGAGCCAAGCCTTTAACATCAATTATGACTAGAGCAGCGAACCTAGAACCAACATTTTGAATTACATTTTCCATAGGAATCAAGGATTGAAGTGGGATTTATAAACGAGGAGAATGACTCGTTTGTGTTGTTTAGGCTGTATTAATACATGTAGATGATATTAATGACACTGGTCTTATACAGTAGAACCAAGACAAACATCTGCAATGGGAGAAACCCAGGGCAAACCCATACCCTAAATGATGTCCCAGCCCTGTTTCTCAAATATTTTCTGCCTGGCCTGGAAAAAAAGCATGATCGCCAGTAACAGAGGGCAAACTGCTCCTATGAAGCAGATCAGAGTTAAGGAGAAAGTGAAAACTCGGATATAAATCTGCTATATTATGGCAGTTAAATGTACCCAAGCTCCAGAAATTAACAGCTTAAGAAATGTATGTAGCTTAAAACTAAATTGGTCAGGATGCAATTACTCCATGCTGCTGCTAGCTGTTTTAATTATATTATTTGCCATTCTGAAATTATAGGAAACAGGCCTTTTCTCTTAAGATCAACTTTTTTGTTGGTAACTGCAGATTCTTCCATTCACCTTCCTCACTAGGTAATTTACAACCTCATTATCTGATACTGTATTTCATAAATACATTTGCAGTTGTTACCCCATTACGGTATTATAAGCATTTAAAGCAAAACTATCCAAAACAATAAGCTTATTTTATCATGTTATATTGTGTCCATTTGTCTGATAAGGGCTCTAGGCTTAACATCAAATGCAGTCTTGGTCCACATCACTCTGGACCTGTCAGTCCCCATCAAGAATGCTTATAAATCAACTTGCTTTCCTATCCTTCCTAACATTCCTAACATTTGCAGCTGGAGTACAAGATGGCAGGTTTACAGTTATCAATAGAATAGGGCTGTACAATAGAATCAATGGGAGAAAGATTAAACAGAGCATCGATGTGTGCTTGTGTCTTGTGACAGTTGGGTTGAAGCAGACTCTCTGTCTTAGGTTTCGATGCTTTTCCCCCCTTTGTGGACTCTGTTTTGTTGCATTAATTTGTATGTTATTATGTGGTTAGTTGTTGCCACCTATTCAAAAGCCCCTCTAGCCACTTAGTGGTGTGAACTGTCAGCTTTTTTTTTTTTTGCTTTTTTGTCTACATCAGCCTTGTGGGAATTACAAATACTTTTCAGTCTGGATGGATACTGAATGTCACTTCTACCCGCACTCAACTTGTGATAAAACAAACTACTGAAAACAATTTAGCTTAACAGTTTACCTAAAGAAGTCTTTACCCTCCATTGTGTTTTTTTCATTTTCTACACTGTCTATGGTGTTTTTCTGTTTGTGCATCAGATGAATCCTGAAAACACATGAGAATCAAGTGCTCTCATTCATGGCATGCGTGAACTGAGTGTGAAAGTGCAAAGCATGACATACGACCAATATAGGAGGACAAATCACTTTGTAGTTTAGTACATCAGTTCCTATGCTTAGTTATGGTTTATGCACAATATAGGCCTGCTTAACATGCACAATAGGGGATAAACTTAGTATTTGGCTTGTTGTTTGACTGTTTTCTGGTTTTATTGTCAGGTACCTTTGTGCAGAAGGCCTGTGAAAGAGACCTGGAGCTAGGGAGCTGTGTGTCCTGTGACGACGGCCAGACGTACACGGAGCACTCCAACGGGATGAACCGCTGCCTGCCATGCACACACTGCCGCACAGGTAATGACATTCTCCACTTCTTGACTTGTTTTTTTTCTTGCTATTAAAACCTTATGACTCTGTATGTGGGGAAGAAGTAAAAAGTCATTTTTTCCTTCACCTTTTCAAATTCACATCACTTTAGACACTTCTATAACTCAGTTTGCCACAGATATTGTTCAGGAAAGTTAATATCTTTTTGTCTGCTTCCCTGCCTTTCAAATCCACTCGTGAAAATCTGATCTTATGATGTTTCATGGAGTAGCAGGGTGTGTCTTTGTTGTTTTGTTTCATGCGCTGAATGTGAGTGTGTTACCTGTCTCGGGAGATTTGCTTGTGTGTCTGTCTTACCTGGCTGCGCTGGGTGTGGCTGTGTTTCATTGTCTCCCACACTGGGCGTCTTTGTGCGCTATGAAAGGCTTGAGCTCCAGAAAAGAGACTAATGTTACATAGGATATGTTTTGTGCTTTTTCATGGAGGCTTTAAGAAAGAGCTTCGTGTCTTTTGCTCCAGTTTTAACGTATTTATGACCATGTAATAATTAATGGGAACGTGAAAGCAACTGCGAATTAAATGTTAAAAGGCCCTTCTCATACACTTTTAAATTAACAACGTTTCAATTTGTAACACTTAGAACCTCATATTGACAAACATACTATACTGACGAGGATACTGTTGAGAATGAATCATTCATGGTGTCACGAGGAGCTATGCTGTCTTTATGATGAACCCATTTTCTCAAGTTGTCACTCTGCCACAGTGCCTTATGTTGAATGTTGTCAAATAACCTGAAGATGATCTCGGTTTTCATTCAGTACATGCTGTTATTCATTTAGGCTTTGATTCAGAGTTGGTTAACTTAAGTCATCTGCATAAATTATTCAGATTAGACAGGAGATACACAGGGAAAGCTATTCTTACTCAGACTCACCTGCCCCCTGGGTTAGGGTTAGTTTAAGGGAATGGGATTACCAGTGCATCTTGCATGCACCCACCCCACCCCCAACCACACACACACACACACACACACACACACACATACACACCATTCTCCACAAAGCACACCTAATTTACCCAAATAAAATAGCTTAGATTTTACAGTATTTTCCACAAGCTGTCGAACTGACAGCTAAGTATCGACTCGTTCCCAGCCTGCTACTTCTGAATGGTTATTTTTGTTTTTAATGAAGACCACTTGCCTGACCCTATTTAATCCTATTTATCCTTGCTCATCTCCTCTGCATGTGTTACACTCCATCCAGTCGGAACAGAGCGTAATTATGTAACAAAAGCAAAAGTGATGCTTTGTCACTATACTGCTGAGGTATTTTTCAATGCTAAAATGGCATAATTGTTTACTTCCTTCAACACAGCAAGCAGGAAGCAGCGTCTGCGGCACGGCATTGGCAACAATGTGTAAAATGGCTCAGCAGCTGGAAAACAAAATTGACTTCTTAGCTCATTCAGACACACATAACAAAGAATTGTGACAAAAATACAGTAAATGAAGGTATTGAATGATTTCATAAGAGTGTGTACAGCTCAACATTGTCACCGTTTTGTTTATTAAGACAACTCTAATTCTAATTTGCTCCTTCTTGCAAACTATTATGTTCTTAAGCCTTTTTTATGCAGTTAACAGTGTATTGAAATCAGTAGGCCTAGTCATAATAAGAAATCTAAGAAAATTCAAACCATAAACACATATGTTTTGATAACAGAAACTTAATGTGACATGTTTTAGCAGATAATCAATTATTTATTGATATATTCATCTATGCATGTGTCCTGAAATGAGATGCTAGTGTCCTGCACAGCTCAGAATTCAACAATGACACCAGAAATGGCACCAGAATATATCTGCACTGCCTTCATTTAGTAAAATATCCCCCAAAGGAATTTCTTTTGCATTGGAAAATTTCAATTTCATTTAAATTGTAGCCATCCCCATTGTCTCTGGTCAGTTGGTCTAGTTGGTCTAAGTTTTACTGGCAAAAGTTGTTACCCTGATAAACTCATTGGTGACACAGATTTTTAAATCTAGACATTGACCAGCATCTTGTCAATAATGTGGTAAAAAAAAAACATTTTAGTATAACATTAATTACTGTCAAAATGTAATGGGTACCTCTGCACTCATAGAAATCTGTGGCTGTTTGTCAAAATATATCCACCTTTTAAGAGGAAAGATCCAAAAACCCTTTTTTTCAGTACACAACCAGTTACATCATTCCCTGCCTTTTACCCCAAGTATTGCTAGCTGATGGGTTAAAAATACAACATAGGAAAATCTGTGTGATTGATTCGCTTCACTGGCTGCTCTGGTAAAGAAGGAGCTCTTCAACTTCTATGCACTAAAATATACGCCAGAAGCTTGCTTAAACGATTATATAAACAGCAATGCCTTTTTTTCATGTGAAGGCTTACGATTGCATTCTCCATGGGTGGAGGGGGTGACATGGAGGAAGAAAGAAAGACACAGATGAAATTTACACACTTAGACACTTCAATATTCTTGATTTTGACTGTTGAATCGTGTTTCCCCAGCCATAAAAAGGCCAATACCATGTGTAAATGACCCCCAGCTTTTACCTGGTCCAATATGTTTAAATCAGTAGAATGATATCCAGAACCTGGTCTATCTGACTCCAATCAGATGATCATTACATTCCTAATAGTTACGATACAGACAAACAAAAATAATGGACTGTGGAGAGAGAGTGAGAGAAAATGGGGAGAACGGAGGAATGTGCAGAGAGTAAAACTCAACACTTCCAGTGGAATCTTTGGTGTCCCACAGCTCCCAGTCCATCTACTGGCTGGCAGCAGTAAAGATTTGCAGATTTTGCAGTTTTCTCCCCACATCATACCCTATTTATGCCAGAACAACGGCCTACAGCACACTGGTACACACTACTCAGATGTGAATGTCTCTCTGTCTCCTCCACCACTATTCAACACTTGAATGGCTGGCGCATTTTTTCCATTGATCAAATGAGCGCCATCAAATCTCCATCAGAACTATTTTCACACATCTGATTACTGACATGACTTCAGAACAGAGAGAGTCCTGGGTGAAAAAAAAAAAAAAGTAATAAGAGTCTTGTGAGGGATGAATAATTGTGGACCTAAGTAATACAATGACAGTTGACTTTGTGGATATGTTGAGTCCAGGGAAGAAGCAACAGTGTCCAGCATGTGGACAGTGAAGATAGAGAGGGAGAGAGCTTGTCTTTCTGTGTCTCCAGTGGGCATCAACACCTGCTGGTCTGCTCTGCTCACTACATTCCTCCCCGTTTAAGAGAATGAGGGCAAAAAATTTCAATAAAAATGAAATATCTCAAAAACGATATGACGGATTGCTTCGAAAAGTAATAGCAACTTGCTTCGCAGTGAGGTGAAGTTTTGATGTATGTCTATGTAGCATCAAATCTGTAGAAGGTGAAAGTTACAACACTGCTGCCAGTTTTTCTGTAGTTGGCAAGCATGGACATTGGATTTTGATGAGGTTTTGTTGATCGGAGGGAGTGGGAGTATACATTTACTAATATTTTTGGATGGACCATCTGTCAACACTGAGATCTGAAAGAAGTTGCAGTACCATTGCTTACTCTTATGCCATGCAATGATAATTACAAGTTGGCAGAAGCTAGTGATTTGATTTGTTTAGGCCCACATTCTAAGGAAGTAAAAGGCTGACTGTCGAGGTCGTCCTCTGGTTTGTAATTAGATGGAGACCGATCCACACTGCCCCCCATAAAGAATATATTTAAGGGTGAATCTGTCGTAAATGGAAAAACATTTGCTTTTGTGTTTTGTTTTTTTCCTGTCCTGTTCACAGATTATATTTGTAACAACATTACTTTTTTATTTTTTTTTATTTCCAAAGTGACAGTGACAGATTTTATGCACAGAGACACCTTAGCTTGGCACAGCTGGCAATTTGCTTCACTGAGCTCAAAGTATCATTTTTGCTCCCGCCAGAAAAGTATTTTATTTTACCAAAGCACGTCATTTAACTATCAATATTGGGACAACTTCATTTGCCAATCTCAGTACGAGTACCTGGGAGGGAGCTGGATCAGTGCAGAATCCAACAGCACAAGTACTATCAGTGCACCTCTGAACTAGTCTGAAATATAATACCATGTAATAGGATATTAACCACAGCCAACACCCCATTCAACTACAGAGGCACATTTTCATTGTTAACAAAGATAGGCTAGTCCAAAAGTAGGCTGCAGAATGGTGGTCTATAGAAATTATTCAAAAGTCTTACATCCAATGTTAATTTATCTTAGCCTACAGGCTATGCACCAGTAGTGACTAGTAATTCTAGTTGATTTAAGTTATAGCCTATATAACATCTTTGGTGATAACAGATTGGTGGTGATCTGTGGTGATCAATATTTGTTTATATTTGCTTTCTGGTCCTACCAAACGCCTGAGTCAGTTATGTGCTAGTGTGCCTCATCTGAGACCCACTGTGTCACTAGTAGTAGTAGTAGTAGATGTGTAATTCTCCTCAGTAGTAGCAACATAATGGCCAGTTTCAACATTAAGGGCATTTATCAATAGACTGGATCTGATGTAAGTGTGGGTGAGCATCTATGTAGAAACCTACTGTAGCTTGGTTGTTAGGGGAAAGTGTGTGTGTGTGTGTGTGTGTGTGTGTGTGTGTGTGTGGGTGGTGTTATGTCATGGGGGTTATCAACTGGACTCCTCCCATCATAGATGTTTTGTTGAATTAGGCCCTCGACTCCTCCAGCAGACTCAACAGTTATTTTTGTCGTCCCATAACCACCCTCTTCTACACTCGGTCAATAATGATCAGATATACACTCACAGAGCACTTTATTAGGAACACCTGTACACCTGCTTATTCATGCAATTATCCAATCAGCCAATCATGTGGCAGCAGTGCAATGCATAAGATCATGCAGATACAGGTCAGCAGCTTCAGTTCATGTTCACATCAAACATCAGAATGGGGAAAAAATGTGATCTCAGTGACTTTGACCGCGGCATGGCTGTTGGTGCCAGACGGGCTGGTTTGAGTATTTCTGAAACTGCTCATCTCCTGGGATTTTCACACACAACAGTCTCTAGAGTTTACACAGAATGGTGCGAAAAACAAAAAACATCCAGTGAGCGGCAGTTCTGCGGACGGAAACGCCTTGTTGTTGAGAGGTCAGAGGGGAATGGCCAGACTAGTTGGAGCTGACAGAAAGGCTTCAGTAACTCAGATAACCACTCTTTAAAACTGTGGTGAGCAGAAAAGCATCTCAGAATGCAACACGTCCAACCTCGAGGTGGATGTCACTTTGGTAGCCAGTTGACACTGAGCTGAAAGCTGATACCTACCCAGTATTAGTATGGTGTTCCTAATAAAGTGCCCAGTGAGTGTATACTCACTACTCTGTACCAACACTACCTCACTTAGTTCACAATATTACATCCACTAATTTCTATCCTCTCGCTATTAGTCTCTAATGACCCTTCTGGCTTGAAACAGACCACTTAGCAGAAATCTGACTTCACCAACTATTATAAGCTAAAGGGACGGTTGATCAGTACGCTTAATTATGACAAACAACTATACCAAGACCTGAGAATGGTATATATGACTATCAACTTCTGCTAAGCTATCCCATCACATGTAATGTAATTCCTCTCTTAGTCATGAGTTAGACTTCCATGCTTTGGACCCCAACTGGTGACCTTTCTTTGAAGTCAGAGCCACTGGCTGCTCTTTGTGATTGAATCAGAAGCTGCCTTTGTGGCCTGCCCCTCCATGACCACAAATATCTAACTCCCTAAGTTAGGTATTTAAAATAGTAGACACGCTACATATATATAGTGGACACACCGCATATATTTAGTTATATATAGATACATACTGTAGATCCAAGACGTCATTTGCTGAAACATTGGTGTATTTTATGATTGAAGAGGATTAACGTGTGTGTATTTTATTTGATAACTCGCTCTTAAATTGGTTATTTGATAACCATTTTCAGAGTGAGTTGATTCTTCTGTTGCAGACTGCAGGCGCAGCAGATTTATGTACATGACCCTCATTGATGTGATAGACACACATTTCACATTAGTACTTAAAAATAAGGCCAGTCAAATAAAATTATATGATTCCTTTGTATTAACCACTATAATTGTGTCATTCTCGCTCCCTCTCTACCCACAGATGAGATTGTAACAGTGTCCTGCACCAGTACTACAGACACCAAGTGCCAGTGCAGACCAGGCACTTTCTGTGTGCCGGATCAGGCCTGCGAGGTCTGCAAGCGCTGTGCCAAGTGAGTGCCATTTACTGTGCAAAGTCTTTGCAATTATGAGAGTTTATTCCAGTGGTTCTTAATCCTGGTCGATTGCAGTCTATTACATTCACTTTGCATCCCAGGTCCTGAGATTGAGAACCACTGGTTTATTCTGTTTTAGTATTCAATTGCATTTGTTTTATTTTTCTTGTTGTGTTTTAGCATCACCATTCATACCATTTTGAATATAGTTTCATCATGTGACTATAACTTTCTACGAAGTCAGGGCCTTTCTAGCTTAATCACTGCTTAACTGTGCCTTTGCTGTTCATATCTCAGGTGTAAAGCAGGGGAGGAGGAGGTGAAGAAGTGCACCCCCTTTTCCAACACGGTGTGTAAGAAACGGGACCTGTCCCCCACCCCAAATTCCCCAGCCGTCCCGACACCAGCCTCTAGTTCTCCGAAGGCCATAGGTAACTTTGTGATCCATTCCATTTCATCTGTTTTACGCAGTAATGCTTGTCATTGAAAGTTGTTGTGACTTAATTTTATTTCTTGAATGATTTGTGTTAATTTTTTCTTTCTCTTTTACAGTTATTCCTATTGTCATCATACTGGTCATCTTGATCTTGATTATCGGATTGAGTGTGTGGTGGTTTATAATCAAGCAGCATTCATGTGAAAGACCATGTGAGTTGACACCATGTACATTTGCGGTGTATTTGATCAACAAATCAACAAATGTTCTGTAACAAATTTCCTAATGCTATTCATCTACTGTTGCACAGGTTCAAAGCGCGACTGTGATTCCAGTGAAATCGTGAAGATTCCTATTGTGAGTTATTGGTTTTTTTCACTTGTGCCTTTTGAAGACTTTAGTTATAATTGCCTTCGCCATGTATACTTTGAATTCTTCTTTTGAAGTAACGTATGACCCGTGCTGTACAATATGTCACACTTTTTCATCTTCCTCCCATCTTCTCATCAGGATGAGAGCGGACCCACACCGGAGGAGAGACAGAACAATCAGAATGCCGGTCTGGAGGGGGAAGAGTCCCGCCCGGAGTCGCGTCCCCTGCTGCAGGAGACCCAGCCTGGGATGAGCAAGGCTTCCCCTCCCCTAGAGGATGAGGACCGGGGACTGGGGGACAGTTTGCCCAACACCACCAGCTCGTCCCAAACTAGCCTGTCAGCCCTGCCCACGGCAGCGTCGTCTGGCAGCTCGCCACACCAGAGCCCTGCCGCCCAGAGACTGCTGCCTACAGCCGTGGTGAGAGGAACTGGCGGGAGGGAAGAGGAGTGTCCAAGCGGGAGGGAGGGAGATAAAAACCACCTGAAAGAGAGTCCGGAAAAAAGAGAGATAGTGAGACATGTATGTGTGTGTTTGCACGTATACACATGCTCTTTCTGTGTTATTGTGATGTTTCATTCTGAATTTAGCGAATCACCTGTCTCACCTCCCCTTAAGATTTTTTAACATTGTTTTTGTGATTTCTCTCATGTTACAGGATGATCCGCTGCAGCGCCGATTAGTCCCACTACTAGGTAAGATTCTTGGAAAGCGAGGGGGGAAATTTTCATACGAGAGACATTTTGACTCATTTCCTCTTTGCACATTTTAATGGAGCCATTTTGCATGTGCTGCTCGCGCTGCCCTAAAAGACAGCTGCGGATGCAAAACGGCATGGTTTAATGCAGTTCATGTCAGTCCACAGTGAAACAAACAGTATCTCCACAAGATCTCTCTCTCCATATTATCTGGTTGATAGATTGATCTCATGACAATCAGGCCATCTCAAATCCTTCAGGGGATACGCTGATTTTCTTCATGCTTGTGCTAAATTGAAGAGGATATGGCTTAGTAGATTTGTTTAAACCTCAACTTAAAATGTTTTTATTCATCCCTCTAAAGAAAATTTGGTGTATTTGTGTAATGTACTGATTTTTCTTATATTTTAATTGTGTTGTGTCTGTATCCATGTGTTAATTACTTTATGAGTTAATCTTCAAGCACTTAAACTTAGCTGCATTTGGTATTAACAATCTATTGTAGTTCCATTGTAAGGGATACAAATGGAGAAAATGACAAGAAAAACATCTAGTCAAAACATCCAGAGTTTCTGTGTATAAGCAGCAAAACTGTTAATAATCTAAAATATCTGACTCTGTTTACGTTTTTCAAGGATCAGAAAAATCCCTGAGGAAGAGCTTCGATTTGTTTGACGAGTACCTGGACGTACGGATCCATAACAAGTTCTTCAGAATGATTGGAGTCAGTGACAACCACATTCGAATTGCAGAGAGCGCCCCCTCTACTGACAAGGTGTATGAACTGCTGAAGAACTGGATGCAGAGGGAGGGGCTGAAGGCTGACATCAACAATCTGCTGGAGGCTTTGCTAAGCATGGACCAGCGGCGCTCGGCAGAGAGCATCGCCTCTGCAGCCCTCCAGAAAGGCTACTACAAGCACGCAGACACCCCCTGAAAGCCCGAGCGTTGGGGAGTGCAAATGAAGTGAAAAAGAAAGTACTTATTACAAGGACGACTAAAGCACATAGGCACTGTTGGTTGACATTGTCTCTCAAGAACAGGCTTACCTCTTATTGGCTGATTAGCCATGCATTCGAAAGCCAGTAGTTTTGAAAAGAAAATGACACAAAAAGGGGAAGGATGAGTCATATTGATCATTGCTCTAAAGATGTTGACTACTCGCAATATAGTGAGGTGTAATAATGGAAAAAAAAACAAAAGCTTTTGTGGTCAAAGTTAACAACATTGCCACCAAAGACGGCCATGAAAGTATTTTTCAAAAATCTAAATTAATGAGTAGAATAACATGAAGGTGTCAACTTCCACAGGCAGACATGGCTGTATTCTTTAGGCTTTAATAAAGCGATATACGGCCATATAAGCTTAGAAATCTCTTGGCTTGTGTGTCGCTCGCCTGGTCCCAAGCCCAGATCTTTGAGCGAAGGGCATATGCCAGCCAAAACACTACCTTGAGACAAGGATATACACTGGTTTGTAGGAGTGGCATTAGCTATGTCACTGATACTGTGCCTACTTGATGCACTGACCTCTGGCACATGTAGGATTTAGAGCTACAGTTATGCTATACTTGTTATGTAGATTTAGGCTCCTCTGAAACTACATGGAATAGGCCATAAGCAGCATCCTGTCGGACAAGGATAGGAGAGTATGGACCATTTTAATGACTGATGAAGGGTTAAGGTGCAGGCTTACTAATGATGAATATTACCTCCTTGCCACCATTCATACATCTGAATTTATTTAGATCTTTCTCACAATATCATGATTTTCACAGAACTTTATCCATAGTGATACAAGAGTGTCATAGATTGTGTACAACAAGCCACATTGCAGAGAAACTGAATGCTTTCAGTCGTTTTCCTCGTCCGGTCTTTTATATGTTCAGTGTTAATAACTCACACAAAACATTGTAGAAGGAATTTCACAAGCTGTTTCTTTTGGAACAGCTGCTAATGGGTTAGTAAAGTGTTTCCATAACGTTTCCTTGCAACGCAGAGAGGTTCAAAGGTCATTTTATTTATTGACATATTTATTTTAATGAATGATAATTATCTGTCATTATTTATATCATTGCCAATACAACCCTGGAAAACAAAGCAGCGCAGATTGTTTTTTTGTGTTGTGATTGCATTTAGCTGCAGGGCAAAATGACTGAGATCAGATTGAAAGGTGCGGTTGAAACTTGTAGTGTTTTGTTAAACCGTGTTCCTGCTTGCTGCACGATGTCCAGCGCAGCACTTCAGTCCACACTGTCGATGTGTAACATGTTACGTGCGCCATTTCCTCACAGCCGAGTATCAGGAGCGTCCACTGTGACCACGAACACCGCAGTGTTGCAGCTCCTGCGATGCTGAACTGTGTCGGCTCATGTTGGAGTTGTGGTGACACCTATCTTAGAAAAAGAGAACTGGCCTGTTGAGTCCGACTGTTGCAGTTAACCGACTGACTTAATAGTCCCTTGATACATGTCAGCAGTGACGTGGAAAGCAGGTACGGATTGTTTTCTCTTGGTTAGGCTCAGACAAGATGAAGGAAACCTTTTCTGGATAAAGAAAGTTCGGTTTTATTTCCACGATACTGTCCTTTGTACATACATTTCCAGAGAGCATACATGCCTTACAAATTATATATATGTATATGCAGCTCTATTAACAAACCAGGATAAATATAGTGAGGTATGAAGATATTGCGTACAACAGACCACAGTGGTTGGTGATGTTGTGATTGTAGACATATTAAACTAGATTTTGCCCATGTTTTCTGCAGTGAAGTGACTACACTTTTATGTATAGAGGAAAGAATTCTATTTTATAGCCAAAGAGCGAGGCTACAGTGCTGGCACTGCCATCTATTGATAGACAATGAAAAAACAGCCTGCATCAATTTCTAGGGACCCTGTTTTCTCCCCTCACTTATATTTTCCCTCAACTTTTTAACACATTGTTTTCTGACCTAATAGTCTATTTACTTTTGATATTGCTCATGGCCTTTTCTGCATGAAGTGATAGAAGCATACAGCAATGAATTGCCCTCTATGCATATGTTTTGTTTACTCTATGGCAGTTGATGTGAGTGTATGCGTCTTTTTTTTTTTTTATCATTTCTGTGTTTTTACCTTTTACATATTTCAATGCAAGTCCCAAGCTGTTCAAGTTTTTTTGTTTTGTTTTGTTTTATCCAATAGCTTTATGACTGTTCATGTAAAAATGTCCTGTTCAACTTTATTTAAGCCATTTCCCCCTTAGTTATTGTTTGCTTGTCATGGATTTCAGATGCAAATGATGCAAATACAGCGAAGCCATGTATTTGTTTATGTCAGTTTCAAATAAATGTTTTTTACTGATATTGCATCTTTGAATTATATACAAAACTGATGTTTTGCATATTTGTTTATACTAGAGCATAAATCACTTCTAAAACACCAGAGACATGCAGGTCAACCATTTATATGACATCATTTGATTTAAACCGTTTCCAAGCCAGAGAGCCAGTGTCATCGTTAAATATCCTCTGACAAGTGGAACTACTAGTGGAATGCAACAGTCTAAGTCCTCAGACTTCACAATCTTGGAGTCAAGAGAATAATTTATGGCCAGAGAGCTATGGGGCATTATAAATGTAATATTTACTTTTCTACAGACAAGAACCACATGAATCCAAATGAATAACTTAAGCAATTAAAGGAATGTTACACTTTAAAAGTCCTGTTTAACGTGGGTTGATGTTAATGATTATGAAAGGGGATGTAGTGGTGCATAAACTCAGTTTAGCAAAAGTCATGGCTCATTAATAGTCAAGTAAGATGGGTGTTAATGATTAGCAACAGGGATAGAGTTTTCAAAGAAATCGGTGCTATATTGAAATCTGCTGGTTTTATTTCTAATCTTGGTTGTTTGCCTTGTAACCAACAACTGGAGTTTACAGTTCACCCACCATTTTATTTACCACCATATCACTAATGAGTCACTTGTCCTGTATGGAGTCCTCCGTCATTCCACTGGATGCTAAAGGGGAATGTGGTTCCATGAAATACTCGTCTCCCACATGCTAAACTCTGCAGAGGACGAGAGCGCTTGAGTTCAACAATGACATCATCTCTGCAAACAAGCCGTAAGAGAAATGAGAAGAACACAACAGGTAATCACAGACAAGAGAGTGCCTGTGTGTCATCTCTTGTATGGAAAATTATTACACTCCATCATTGATTTTTATAATACACTGATGGATCAGATCATGTTTTTGAAAAAAAAAGGTAATATGTCTTTGAACACTACAAATATAGTAATAAAGAGGTGAGGTGGTGGTCAACTTTTTGACCTTGAATACTGTGGCATTAGTTGAAATAAATAACATTTAACCAGATATTTATACTATACACTATATGACATTGAGGCAGTTTTAATTGAAATTGGCACTAAAGGAAATATCTCATTGTACGAAACGACTTTCAACAATGGGAAGTAAACCATATTCTTTCTGTTGAAATATTAAATTACAAAGTATCAGCAAGTATAAGCATGTAGCAACAAAAGAGCAAAAAGGCAGCCCAGAACATCCTGGTCTTCAGCCCATCTATCCGTTTGCCACATCTGAAAAAAACAAACCCGAATGTAAACACCCCACACGTCTGGTATTGTCCCAGACAGAACACATTTGCATCAATTAAGCGATGTAATTATTCCTACTGACTAGAAACAGATGGTTGATTTTGATGAGGAATTCACTCAGTTGTGTAATCCTTGAACCAATATAACTGACATGGTTCAAAGAGCTGCATATTTAGAGGGTTTAAATGAATGCCAACACAACACTGTTAATGTGTTTGGATAGAATTACAACAGAACCTCCGGGTTGTCAAGTGTGTTGCATTCCTTCTATACTACTATAATGTCTTGGGTGCAGTCACACTTGTGTTTCTTCCTATAAGAATATGCTTTCTTGTCTTTCTTTACAGTACTAGTAGTAATGCTAGTTCTATTTGAGCTTGGCGTTGCAATGTTGCTTTTTTTCAGGAGCCAAGTGATTTGCAATAGGAAATTTATTCAGTGCCAGCCATGGTGCACCTGCTGTTATGTCAGGGGTCGGTAACACTGTGTACAAGGGTGCTCTTGGTCTTATTAGGCCATTATGAATTACATTATGCATAAAATATGATATACATTCACTTACAATATTGATATTAATACACTAACAGAGATGTAGTTGAAGTGACTGTACAAGTAACACAGTTGCCCTGAATTTTACTTAACCTTTATTTAACCAGGAAAAGCCTCATTGAGATTAAAAATCTAACACGTTACAGACAGACAACATGTAACAATTACAGACAATAAAAGTTACAAATCACAAGAGTGAATATAAGAAGTCACACTCTGAGGCAACAATAACAACTAAAAATAGGCAAGTCAACACTGAGTCCAGGAGCACACAGGGGGAAATAGACTAGCTAATTAAAACATCGACAACCTGATGTGCCTGCCTCCAGTTCCTTCAACACAGCTTTAAAAGCACCCAGTGAAACCAGCTCCCAGAGCTTTAAATCATTTTGTAGCAAATTCCAAGCCGAGGGAGCAGCAGACGTAAAAGCCCTTTTCCCCAGTTCAGTGCGGGCTTTGGGGACCGATAGCAAGAACAAGTCCTGGGAACGTAGACAGTAACTTCCAGCACTTTTCTGGAGGATATGTGCATAATATAAGTGCATAAGTAAGATGGAAGCAAACTAAGAATTGCCTTATAGATAAAGACATACCAGTGATTAAGTCTACAGGTGGACAATGCAGGCCAACCTAACCGATCGTACAGGGAGCAATGGTGAGTAAGAGCTTTAGAATTCGTAATGAGCCGCATATGAACCAGTATGTGTCTTGGCCAATGAGCGCAATGGGACAGTGTCTTGCTGCACCCCCTTCTGCACATCCCTCTATTACACATAATACAGAAACTTGAGCAAAGATGTTTTCTATGTTCCCTGTTTGCTTACCCATTAATTAATTCGTTTGTGATTTCTGTCTCTGTTTGTTGTGATCTCATGATGATATGCATGTTTTAACATATGACATATAACTTATAGACTCAACTCAGAGGAAGACATGGCTGCAAAAATAAAATAAAAAATTAAATTAAGTGCATTTCAGTTACTGCCCTACAGGTGGCGCTATTGCCTCCCTAGCTTTATCTAAAACGGCACTATAAATATATATAAAAACACCTCATTCTGCCTGCATCAGTGTTTTGTATCGGTGCCTCCTCCATTAACAGTATGAAACAGTCTCATCCCTGACAGAGCGTATTTAGTGTCTGCTTTTCAGGTTCTGTGCTGGGCAGGGAGGATGAGATCTGAGGCCTTGTAGATTTCACCAGCCTGAAGTCAGAGAAATATGCTTTAAAACTACACAGCATGGCCAGTGCTTTGAAAACAGACTGTAGTCTTTGAAATTTTTTTTTTAATATAAAATCGTCTGAAAGGGTGATCTAGGCTTCTCTTCATGTTAAGCAATGCTAAACAGATTCTGTCTGGATCTTTCATTCTTTCTCTGTAGTTAATTTTGTAACTTTTGTATCTGTCAGCATGGCTTTGATAGTGCCTAATGGTTTGAAGTAAAAATGACTGACCTTATTTAAGTAAGACGGTGGATATAACAGAAGATTTTCATGAGAAGCCTCATTAATGTTTTGTTTTTTTCTTCACTGTAATCTATTTATTCACTGTTATCATTACTCCTTTTCTTGCTATCTAGTCTACTTTCTCTCTTGTGGACATAGACACTGCTAAGAGGATTAAATATGTGTCTCCTTAGGATAAAAATTATTTCGAACTTTTTTCAGTATCCCATTAAAATAATAAAAATGCTCATTTTCATCATGAGGAAAGTTGTCTTGGTGGTCTCTGATAGATATGTGCTCTTTCTCCTGCTGTTTCACCCGATCTAGGTCATTTACTCTATGTGATGTCACTGTGTCTGGAGATGTTGAACTGTTAAGTCCATCCTTCCTCGACGCTGTATCTCGAAATGCAGCCATACGTTCCCCCGAAGAAATCGGCATCGATCCCACTCCTGCTCTCGATCCAAATCTCTCCATACAGTGTGCCCACCCAGCCTCAGTGCGATGTACTAAACCTCTGCACTGTGGCAAGACTGAGGCAGTCACATCTGCTGCAACTGTAGGCTGTGGAGGAAAACCTTCATCAGTACATTCGTTTAGGATATGAGTAAGAGCCATGAAACCAGGCTCATTTCACTTTACCGTGAAACATCAGTTTGATCAAAATGCATGTTTTTATTCAGCCCCCCCTATTATGTAATACGCAATTTTAAAGCTATAATTTCTGAAAAATAAAAAGAATATCTCCCACCACGTGTGTGTTTTTCCATGTTAGGTCAGATATGTGAACTAGATTTTGGTTCAATGTTTTTGTTTTCTGCTTTTAGTTTTTCTGCTTAACTTTCAAATTTTTCTTCTTCTTTCAAATGTAATCTATCTCTTGTGGGGAAATTCATGTCCATACTTTTCAGTTTCATCTCTATATTCCCTCTCTAAGGTTGGGGAAACATACTTTTGATATATATCCCTTTCATCGGTGCATTTTGTGTAACACATTTCTGCGTATTAGCCCATAATTTCCACTGTTGAAACTATCTAACTTCCTTTCCTACCTCGTAAAATCTATCTTACTTTGACAAGGATTCCAATGAGGTAGAGAACTGCAGCTTTACTTACTTTTGGAGGACTTTCTGTTGCCTGTTTGTGCACCAAGGCTTCTGAAAGTGGAAATGACTTCACACTTGTAGCTGTATTTTTATTTTCTGCTTCTCTTACTTCAGTTTGTGGCCTTTTTGTTGCAGCTGGGAGCGCATGTGATCTTTCTGTGCTTTCAGGATGCTTGGTTGTGTCTGTTTGGATATCTTCAGGTTCCTTTATCTTCGGGGTTGCAGGTGGGATTTCGCTGACACTCGCAGTTTGTTTATTCTCCGTTTTACATTTTGTAAATACGGGTTCACTAGTAGGTAAAAGTTCAGTGCCTGTACAATCAGATGCTGTACTTGGTGGCCCAACTCCATTCTCTGTATAGTCTGTATCGAAGACTTCTGTACTAGATCTTGTATTATCACGTTTTGTCTCCGTGTTTACTGTAGTTGTCTCTGTTTCATTTATTGCGCTTGAGGTAGGTGAAGATATGACTGATTCTTCTGTTGGCGTATTTTCCTCTTGTTTATTATTATCTAAACACATATTTTCAGGTAATTCTGTGGCTTGACCAGTACAATCTATACCCACAGCTGTGGTGGTGGTGGGAAATTGCTTGTCTAAAATATCTGTCTCTATTGTCTCTGTAGGTTCTGTGTAGGGCATAATTTCGCCTAGAATAACTTCTATCTCCTCTGTCTCTGGGCTTGGTGTAGTTGAGTAAAATTCATCCAAGCTATCACCTGGTATATTCAAGTTTTCCTCAGCATATGCAGATGTTGTTTTAGCTATGACCTCTGCTGGTATTACTTCAATTTCCTCACTTGTGTCCATTCTGAGGAGTTCTATCGGAAATGAACTTTCATCCAAGTACTCGTCCAAGGGCGTGATGGCATCAGCTTCTGGTTTTGTTTGTGTCTCCATCTCTGTGTCTTGATAGGACAGTGTGGGTGAAATTTCATCCCCCACCTCAGTTAGCATTTGTTCTGTATCGTCATTGTCAACTGTAGTGATCGAGATTTCTGTCGTCACACTCTGAGATTCATGTGCCCAGTCTGTTTCAAGTGTTAAAGAACTTGCTGGTGGTTCAGTCTGTGGTTCTCTTTTTTTATGCTCATCTTTATTCTCTGTGAAGTCTGTTAGCAGGGTATCTGTTAATGATGTAAACTTGTCATTTTCAGCAGTATGTGGCCATTCTGCTTCATTTGCTCTCCCTGGGTGTCGAACTAATGCTGGACTCATAGTCATCCTTACATTGTAATCTCCTTTATTAACATTGTGGTCAGCCCACACCTTATTTAGGGATTCTTTCTTCTCCACATTAAATCCATCATCAACCACAGCGGGTGCAGCTTTAAAAGAATATTTCTTCTGAACACTCTTGTGCAATGAGGACTCTTCATCCAAGTTTTCATTTTTCTCTGTGTTGCTGGCTCCATTCCTCTGCCTCTCCAACACTGGCACATCTTCTGATATATGTGTTATCTCTCCATTCATCACAAGCTGAACATCTGGTGCTCTCACTGAAGAGTTGTCAGAGTGCAGAGTTTCAACTTGGAAAACGTCACCCTTTCTGACTGTCTTCTGATATGAAGACTGGGGCTCATCGTACTCTTTTGGTTTCAATTGTTTTTCTGGAATCTGTGCTTTTATTGTGTTGTTCATATTTGGAGCCGATCTTATTTCACCATTCTTTAGACAGCAGGAGAAAATAATCACAGGTGCAGAGGTACAGTATCTCTCTGTCAGCATTTTCTGCAGGTGAACAATTGTGGTGTGCACCCAGCCGTTGGATTTCTGCATCATGGCGCCCTGGAAGGTCTGGCTGGAGGCATTTGTATGGTGATACGCTATCCATGCAGTGCCAGACTCAGGGTGATCTCTGATGGTATCCATGGTGATGCGACTGGCTTCTGCAGCGCCCTTAGTTGGGGCGACTCCACTGACAACATGCATCACTGATAGAGTTACATCCGAGTTCTGCCTAAATGGTGCAACGCTTTTTCTTTCTCCACGAAGAAGAGAAACTACAACCTGAAGTGAAAGGAGAGGGAGATGATAGCAGTTTTAGTCTGATGAAAATGTTTAAGATAAGGAAGTGAAGTGAGAAATTGCAAAAAAAAAAAAAAAAAAAAAGCATTATTTTCATTTTACACCAGCCTAAATGGCTCTCACCAGCCATCAGTTGCCTTTGTAATCTCTCTCATTCACACTGTCCCTGGCTACTGTCAGACAGACTATGGGGCACCTCATTAACTATTCACACTGTTGACCAAGCAGAGTATTCATTATTATCTGGGTATATTTGATGACAGCATCACCAGGAACAGTTTTATATTTTGGGTAACTGCATTAACAGGCCTTTTGTTAAACAATACCATGAGATTGGGAAATGTGATTCTATTTGCATTTAGGGTCTCAAGTTTCTATTCTGCCTTAAAGCTCAAGTGGATATGGAGTTTTTAAGTGTCCTGCACCCTCTGCATGCAATACTTTGTAGAAAACCTTGAAATGTCAGGAACTAGTTTCTCCTAGGACAGTGATTCTCAACCTTTTTCATATCACAGACCCCTAATTTAGTTCACATTAGAGCCACATACCCCCATTTGATGAGATTTTGTCTCTCGGACCCAAATATGAGAATATTGTTATTGTTAGATATTATTTTGTCCAGAATTTCATGACTATCTGTATTGTAGGTAGAGAGATCACAGTGCAACTATAACCAAAGTAGTCATTCTTCTACATTCTCTAATTGTGTTAACTTCTTGTAAATGAAATAATGGTGAAGTTTAACACTTCATCAATTTGCTGGGGACCTCCTGGAGCCCCCTCAAGGACCCACTGTCCTAGGATGCAAAGCTGTAGTTTGAGGCTGCACTTAAGTTGGAACTGCTCTGCTCTCTGGAACTGGCTTTTTATTAATTATTGCATAAATACATTAACATTTAAAACAGGTAAAATATGCTACATGTCTGATATTATCATTATCACCACTGTGAAATTAGTTGGAATGACTCCAGAACAAAAAACATTTTAAAAACATGATGGTTGCCTTTATCGCAATGATCAGCTTCAAGTGTTTATGTGGTCTCTTTTGGAATAACATAAGCTTGACTCCCCTGGAAAGTCTGACAATCCCATCTGGTATGCTGATAATTTATGCACCGCAGCAGGGAGGCAGCAGAGCGGGAAAATGTAATAATAAATCTGCTGATATCAGCTCATATGGGCTGTAGCATACAGTGGCGATATGGTTATCACAATTCAATATGTCAATTAACAGATAGGTGACGGATCTGACTTTCTGAATGATGGGCATTTCCAAAAAGAAATAAAATACAGGCAAATATACAATTTAAGTATAGAGGCAGAATATAGGATTAACATCAAAGAAGTCTGGCCTAACAAGGGTTTCTGCCCTAACTAGATTACCCACAACAATTGTCACAGTGTTGAATTCAAAGGCAACTAACATGATTAATAAGTAATAAACTAGCTACATATTCTGACATATTCTTATATAAGTCAGAAACCAATATTGACTGAAATAAGCATACCGATGCTGGAATATGATTCCTATGGATTAATCCTGTCAAATCCTGTTGAGAAAACTTGTGCCTATGGTCATCATGGATTGTGTATGCCCAGTAAAGGGGGGAGGTCCTCTGCTTGTGCTGGACAGCAACAAACACACACTTTCTCTGGAAGCACATGCAGTGGTATTGTGTGTGGGTCAGCGTTGTCTCCAGTCCTCTGGGAGTCTGTCCGTTGAGGAGCAGTTTTCTACACGAAGCCCAGCTGAAGTAATCCATAAACCCGTCCCCTGCTCCAAGTGGGCACAGGTCAAAGGTTACCAGGCACACCGGTAGCAACCACGACCTCATAGTGCTGTGGGTGAGCACTCACAGGCAGCGACCTGCACTCCCCGAACAGTAAAGCTCTTATCTTCACCGAGTGTCCCTTCTGTCACTTTGAATATGCAAACCATTATTCCTAAAAAAGGCACCGCTCTATCTAGGAATGTATTGTAACTGCAGAGGGGCAACTTTGTATTGCTCTAACACTGAAACAGTATTAATCAATAACTAAGGGAACTGTAATCTGTTTACATAGTTTCTCTACTTCAATTTTCCTTTAAAAAAAAGGGAAGATATTACTTAGTCATGTTCACTATGAAAATTTCAGTACCTTTCCTATCATACCACTGCCTTAGTACATTTGAGAGTAATGGACTAGACATGTTGGCAGGCAATTCAACAGTACAATTCATCATTAATCATATTAAGCTGACATAGGCATACATATCTGAAAAGAAGAATACCTATGAACCTATTGCCCTTACTCTGAGGAAAAGCATAATACTGCAGCTGTGTATCTCACCTTATGATTTAAATAGTTATATTCAAGGGAAATTGCACTGGATCAACCTTAGGTTCATGTAATTGTAGAATGACCTCTATCAGGATGCATGCTTGCTTCCCCTCTCATGCAAGCTCGTCTCCTGCCACCACTTGAGGTCTGCAACAAGCTTGTTGCTACACACTGATCTTTGAAATGGTTTTATCTTGTGACTAGAGCGTTCCTGACTGAAATTAAGCATCACGTTAGTTCAGGCAGGACACGGAAGTCACGCATTGCTAGTCATCTATCAGCTGATCGCCACGCACAACCAATCACAGTCCATTCTCATAACAAGGCGGTCTATTTAAATGACGTCCTCCTACACTGATTCTTGCTACACTAATTGCTGCACCCGCTCTGCTGCTCGGTAAAGCTTAATTACCTCCACCTCCCCAGCCTGCACCTGCTGTAGTCTATCCAGTTGAGGCTATGGTGGCTCTAATAGTGATAACAACTGCTCTGGCTCTGCTCTGCGTCACCCATGGGGGGGATTTGCATGGCACCCCTGCTATACCTTCAGCATGTTTGCTGGGTGAGCAGGGAGCAGCTAGTGCAGAGAACCGCCAAACATAACTGTATTACCATTTGTTGCTATAAATGGTTTTATCTTGTGACTAGAGTGTTCCTGACTGAAATTAACTTATGTCAGTGGGTCCTATTTCTCCTACAAACCAGGTGTGGCTATAGTGTATTTTGCCCTGTGCTAGCTGTGCTCAAATTTGCATACTATCAGATTATGTTAAGATATACAGCGCTCAGGCCAGGAAGATAGCCACAGTGCCGTAACAGTCCCATCACTCTGTGGATGTTCATTGTCATTTCACCGTCTTCGTCATCAGCAGGTAAGTCTCTCTGGTGATAGAAAACTGCATTTGTTGGGAGAGTATGATGTTCTTTAGGAGGCTCAATTAAATTTGAAAGACAACCAGAAAGATTAATTATGAAAAATGGTATGGCAGTGACTCAACAGGGCCATTAACCACGCAGATGATATGAGTTCTTTATTTCTGTTCACTGATAGACTCATCAAACACTGGGGGTTATGCGCATGTCTGCAACTCAGTGTTACATTCAATATTTGCATTTCATTGGCACTTATAATTCCACTTAAAATGGAAAGGCTATGTGACTACTTGACATTAACAATGGCAATATTCTGTTCCAAAGACTTCTCTACTGCCAGATGAGTCATGATAAAATTTGAATCCAGGTTGAGATGGTGTGCGACATCACTCTATTATTTTTTACATTACAGCCTGCTGATAGCCAACTGTACTATCTGAACTTCTACCAGTCACTGTCACACTCAAGCATAAAACAAAATGGGAAATACCAATACCACTAGCCAGATGAGCAACCACAGCAAAAGGAACATCCGAATGTTTGTCACTACGGAGGCACTGGAGATCGATGCGTTCATCACATCCCTTCCTGATGGTGGCGACGTTTTGTCCGCGGTGCGCGAACACTTTCCTGGGAGTAAGAAGTTCAGCTTCAGGAAAGACATAAACTGCATGCGTGTGCTGGCCTCCCAGAGTCACAAGTTTCCCTGGGAGGAGCATCAGTTTCTGTCCATCTTTGTGGAGGATGAAGACGATGAAAACATTTGCTCGAAACAAATCGCACAGAGCATGGCTTTGACTGCTCCTGTTACCGTGCTGCTCTATGATGTCTAGAATAAGGACTTCATTTATCAATTATTCCATAAAGACAGTCATTTTCAGTGGAAGGTCATTTCTATCGGCCTGTCTCAAAGGAAATACTTTTAAGGCAAGGAATTTTTGGCAGTTTCAGTGAGTGTAAAATCAAGCCAACTACAGAAAAATGATAGTAAAATATTGTATTATGACATTATGACAGGTAAATCTAGATTGGTAACTTGTTATATACCTTGTAACAGCAACTTTATCTCGTAAAACAACTCCAGTGGAATAACTTGCACCAATTAGTCTCATCCACCGGTGTCATATTGCTTTACAAAGCCAATCAACACATGACTAACCCAACAATGTGTAATGGTTGGTCTATAAAATTTTATGAATTGGAGACTATACAGTAAAATCTAACTATATTTACTCATCTAAGGACACTGTAAGTGTAAAAAAAAACTATCATGGTCCCTACAATAAAAATGCTCCTTGGCTTCATGGTCTTCCTGTCTCTGCATTGTTATTAGAATGTGAAATGAGATTACATATCCCTATTTTCTAACCCATGGATTGAGTGTGGCATCATTCTTCTTGCATGACTAGCCTTGTGGGCCTGCTCTATGATCATCTGCTTTAGTCCAGATCTCAGGATTATCGCTTAACTGTGGAGGCTTTATTCACACTGGAGGTCTGTGTTAAATCTGATGACATGGTAAAGGCTCTCTGTAAACCACATGGTTGATTTGTATCTCTCCAGTAATAAAACAAAAAAAAAAACATTCTTCATAACACCTTATTTTGTAGCTCAGTCAACTAGTTCAATACCTATACTTGACATAATTGCTTAATTTGTGGTAAAATTAATGCACAAATAATTCACTCAACCAAACAGGTTGTAGATCTACTTGAAATTAAATGAAATGATATAAAGCATATGTGCGATAGCTCATGATGCTTCATTAGCCCACTTCCAATTTTGCTGGTGTTACTACACTTAATTCATAAATCAATGATCAAGTTGATTTAATTTCTAGGAATGCTTATACATTATATGTAATGTTTAGAAATGGCTTATCTGGATATTATCCCAGTATACACTTAAATCTAATTTCTACCAAATATCACTTTTCTTTCTTTTTTTAAACTTTATTATTAAAAACTCCTAAATATTTTGATACCATCTAATATAATGTTTCATTTTTAAAAGAAAAAAGTAACACAACCAGTGATGAAAACCGATATCCTTTCCACATCATTCACTTTCCGCGGTATGCAGGGTCAGTGAATGAGTTGTATAGAGCAAATGGTAATACTCTAAAACTAGGCTAAACTTGTCTTTGAATATAGTGTGATATGGTATCTGACAGCTTATATAACATTCAGTTGGAATTTATAAGAGACTGGGCGAACAATAAAACCTAAGTTTAATGTAGTTTTATGGTTTGATTACGAAGATGTATCAAGTCCAGTACATTTAATTAATGCCTACTTAGTTATTCAATAATTTAATCAGGACTATTAAATTGTTATTCGATAATTTTATCATGACTATTAAGTTCGACTCAAATATTAAAGTTGTCTCAACTGTGCTATATTCATTCAAAAAACAGAATACTGTATGCATGCTACTACATGATACAGTAAACTGGTGGATATTAATTATACCTTCATTTGTCTATCAGCTTGACTTGAAATGCTCGACAAAGCTAGATTATCTAACTGAAACAATGTTGACTAAGCCAAAAAGCGTCTAGGGACTAACCTTGATACGCTTTTGTGGTTGTAATTATTCCTTTGTAAATAAATATGACTAATACGCTACACAGTCGAGGATAAGGGGCTTAATTTGCAGGAAAAATTATTTGCATGGCATAGTCACAATCCACTGACAGTAGAAGCCCCACCCCCGACCGTCCCTCCCTTAACCACCAGGATCACTCATGGAACCACAAGTTAGAAACATATCAGAAATAATCCCTGACGACTCAAAAAGCACACATTCTCTCCAACAAGTTAGGAAACTCTAGAAAGGAATGGCTCTAAAATAGAAAGCTGGAGAACAAGTACTTACAGTGTTACTGAAGGTTTCTGACAACCTTCAGGTATAAACAGAGAGAAGCGGCAGAGCTTTCATGGTGGGAAGAACATTCGCTTGGTGAGTAGAGATCTTGGACATTGTGATTTTGAAAAGTGAGTGTCAAGCTCAAAAGACAAAAATGGCAAAAGCTTTTTACTAGGGTATATTGAGCTCAGAATAGTTTACATCTGTTTTCACACTCTTACATACAAACAAACACACACACACACACACACACACACACAGTTATACTACCAAGCTAGTGCCATGCAATGTTACAAATTAGCCCCTCCCTCCCATACACACAGATATGAGATCCTCTGTGCTTTTCTATGTAACCTACCTGCTGTGCCTGTGCTTGGGCCTGCTGTGTGTGCTGTTTGTGAGCTACTGGAACTCACACTGGCGCGGCGGCTTTGCCTGGGACGGCTCCGCACTGCAGTCCCACTGGCATCCTGTCCTCATGGTGTCTGGTGGTGCTGTATGGGCATGGTGAGTTAGTATACTATAGAAATAACAGTATAATTTTATTTGCACAGTATTGTATATAATGCTTTTATTAGCCTAAGTTACAAAGTGCTGTGATATTTTTAAACAATATGTCAAACAATTATTGAGGCGATTCCATAATGGGATCTCCACTTTCAATTGTAATATTCCTATCACCATTTTGACAGAGCCTGCTAGATCTTAAAGGATCAAAGCACCTCAGAAAGACATGATCATTGCCGAATGATGCAACACATTGAGTACACACATGGATATATTGTGGCATAATTTGTAAATATTAATAATGAATGGGTGCTTACACACTATATCTTATATAGATTTAATTTTTGTCTCAGTTTCTGAGAAAAAAACATTCTTGCAAAACCAAGAGTGCTTTGGTTTCTGATTTTCTGTTTTCATTTAAAAAGTATTGAGATCTCATATTATGTTTTATTACCTTTAATTTTCAAAGTGGAAAAAAAATATTTGAAATTAGATTACTATAAAAAGTCACCAAAACAACTGCCAATCTGACATTTAAAAAAAGAAAAAGAAAAAAGAATTGCTTCAGGACACCATATAAAACTGAATCATGCCTCTAAGCACCACAGCTGGGGGAAAAAAACACACAATTACACACAATAAAATCATGGCCTCAATATTTGAAAAAATACTTGTGGAAACACTTTACAATGGCTTTATTTCAGTGCATTACTGTGTGTATTGTAACATTGTATTGTACTGCAAGTATACAATCATACTGTGTTCTTCATGAAAAACTCCCCACAACATACAGTAGTATACATACAAGGATGTAACAGCACAATGTAACTACAAAGTGTGCAAACATAATGTATTAAAATCTCTTTACAAAAGAGTTCCAGCAGCTGATCTAATTGTTGCTGAACGATGTGCCAACATTTCCTCTTGGTGTCTTTGCTGAAATTCTGTTTTGCTGTCTCACAAAGCACAGAGGTATTTTATCTAAAAGTAAATATAACTGTTTACTTGTATTGCTGGGAATTGAGTTCATTCTACAATAGAGCTCATTGTATTTTGCTCTGGATAAGGGTATCAGCTAGATCAGTGGTTCTCAACCTGGAGGTCGGGATCCCCCAGGGGGTCACAAGATAATTCGTTTGCAAGTTACAAGATGATTTATGGGAAATCTATTTTTTCAGATTTTTCTCTAATTTTTGCTTTTTTATGGAATACTGAATAGTTTTCAGCCTCTAGGCCTCTGATAATTAATCAAATGAAACGACCTGAAAAGGGAAAATCATTCTTTGGTTTAACTGTTCACCACTCTGCATATGCAGCCTGTGACAGGGGGTTGTGAGGAGGTGTTGCCTCCTTTTAAGTGGTTACAAGCAAAAAAGGTTGAGAACCATTGAACTAGATGACACCAGAGTTTCATTCTGAAATTATAAGCAATAGATCCAAATTTCAAAGAGGAAGCAAAATATACTGCTATAATATACTGTATGTTATGAACTCAGTTCTACTACATGCATCATTTATTTCCAAACTATGTTCCAGGCCCTTTCATTTATCAATATACACAATGCTGCAACCCTTTGTTCCTAATCATCTTCGCTTCTCTCTGTCTGCAGCGGTGATTGTGTACCGTGTGCCATTTACCTGGAAGCAGAGGAAGCACACCTGGAAGCTGGTGCATGCTGGACTGATGCTCCTGGTTCTCCTGCTGTCCATCCTGGGACTGTGTGCTGTGTTTGACTTGCACACAGGCTTCCACCTTCCTGACTATGGAGAGCCATTTCATTCAAAACCCCACCCAAACTGCACACCACCTATCCAGTTACCAGACACCCACCACCCAAACTGCACACCACCTATCCAGTTACCAGACACCCACCACCTATGGTGGGTGTCTGGTAACTACTATGAATAGAGCCCAGAGCCCTGCTGGTTTCATTCTAGCCATCTAATCAGGGACTATTTTATACCTGGGACACCAGGTGAATTCAATTAACTAGCTGGTAGAATAGAAAACCAGCAGTAACCCAATATCATATTCCTGTAAAATAGAATAATAGAGACTATTAAAGAATATTCAATATTCATGGGTCATTGATAAGAACCTACACCAGCAAAAGATAAATTGTATGCCAGTTTGTGACCATGGGCTTGTTTGTGATTTATTGAAAAAGGACAAAAAAAGGCTTATTTGTAACTCTAGGCATGGATGCTCTTCTCACTTGTTCATTATGGAGATTTATTGTATCAAGGTTCTTAAAACCAACAAGTGACTGTAGGCAATTGTTAAACATGTGTCTGTCTTTCTGTAATCTAGGAGCATAATTGACAGCAGATTCTTCTAAGTCCTTGACATAATTCTTGATGCATGTATTTGTATTCATGAATAAACAAGTGCACTGACGCTTTGTATGTGCTCAGGCAGGATGCATATTTGGTGTATGTCTAAACTTTTTCTGTTTTTTAGCAACTCTTTTTTTTTAGCACCTGTGGCATTAATGATTGATATCATGTGATTATTTGCATGCTTGTTTTGAAGAAAGAATCTTATTAGAAGCACAGATAATGGCAGCATTTTGTTGTGTACAGTCTTTGGCATTGACAGAACATATAGGCTAGCCTCTAGGCATGGCAACAAAACATCTAGCTTATCTTTATCACTGTCATCACTATGCATCTTCTAGTATCTGATAACAGTATCTTCATGTGTGATTTAGGATTAATCCAAAATAACTACTCACATGTGATCGTTGTTGTGTCTTGGGTAGTAAAATCTATTTTAATTTCCCAAAAGTAACCGTACTGACCACACATTTTAAACCTATATTACAGCACTCATACGGCACATTTTATTTACTTAAGAGGAATGCAAAAAGTACCCTCCACAACATCATAAAGTTTCACTATACAGAGGATTGAAACTAAAATACATATTAAGTAAAATGCATCCATAGCATTAACTCTTAAGGGGCGTCCTGGTGGCTCAGTGGTACATAACAACACATACCATGTAACCATGACGTCGAATCGCATGTCATCCTGCTCTCTCTCCCACTCTTTCCTGTGTCACTGCTTAATGTTTTAACTAACCTCGCAAGAAAAACGTCCTATTTTCAAATTCATTATTTTGTTATTGCGTTCAACATTAGCCTTTACGGCTGACGCCTCTGTGCTGCTTGTAGAGAAAACGTCAGGCCAAGAGCCTGAATTTTTATTTTACTCCAGGGTTTTTCAGGGATGAGAGGAGAAACAAGTACAGATCCTATACAGGCCCAGCGCGCATGTGTTGAATTCCACTAGCTGCGGCCACACTGATCCGTCGGAAAACGGATAGATTTCTGTCCATTGTTTTGGAACGTCAACATGGTGGGAGAGGCAGAAATACAGTAGCCTAGCTTTCCTCAGCTACTTAATAGAAAAAAGAAGAAACAGACTATACAGTATAAATTAAATAAGAAACTGACGTGGAAAACCTCCAGTCATCCCAACGTTATACCTTTGCTACCTACTATATCTTTGTTTTGGTTGTGCCGTTGTGTCTGTGATCACCACTATTTTTTCCAAAACAAACGTAGGAATGCCTCTGATTGGCCAACAGGCGAATCCGTCCGTCAAAATGGATGGAAATCTGGTGGAGACAGACCCGCTGTCCAGACAACAGACAGCTCTTATTGAAAATGAATTGAAATGAATGGATCGGACAGACACAACGGATCAGTGTCACCGTGGCTAATGTAACTTAAAGGATGGTGTTTTTTAATGCATTGCTTACCGTCAACAAATCCTATGAAAACAACAAAATCAACAATGCGTTTGCTCTACTCCCGTTACTTTCTGACTTCCCACGTACCGTTTTTAACCGTCAACCTGGAAGTCATTGGCTCCAATTGTAAGCTAACAATCACAAAGACATAGTTTCAATTTTAAAAATCGCTAACTGTTACCACGAAAAGTCAGGCTGTTGTAGTTATTACCAAATCAAATTCAAATGGGAAAAAATTCTTCATTACGCCGGGGACTATTTTCGGTGCTACGGAATGCTTTCCTGAGATCACAAACGTGTTTACAGCCGGCTTATTAAGTTGTTTGAGGAAAAAGTCGGCTGGCCCGGTGTATCGTGATGATGAAATATGCTGCCCAGAGCAATGGCATGGCTCTGTGACGTGTTTTTAATCGTTTTTTTAATACAATGGAGGTCTATGGTTGCTGGGATAAGGCTTCATTGGGCACCGGCTACATAGACGAGACTTGTGTATGGAAAAGCACTGTATCCGGACATGTCTGGCGACGTGCCAGGAGATATTCGGGCCGCCACACATCCGTAATTCCCCGAGAAAGCACAACTTTTGTGTACCGGAGATTTCTGTCACTGTACACGCCTCGTTAAATGTCAGCTCACTCCCGTATACTGTCGCAAATTACCAGATATCACTGTACGCTCACCGGGAATCTCTGTGCACCTGCACACATGGTCCAAATCCGGAAAAGTCAGTTTTCCACCTTAACACACGTCCAAAAAAGGCTGATTATCTCCGCCCACATCAATGTATATTTGCCAGAAAAGTCCATGTAAGGCAGGGCTTTCCTATGCCCCCACCACTCCGTCGAAGCTTCGAATATTCGCGGGTAATTCTCACTGAAGCTTCGAAGCCCCAAAAATGGTATTCGGGACAGCCCTACCGCAGAGGAGCTGAACCAAAGTGACATGGTATAATTTATTACTATTTGAGTGTGACTGCAATATTTTATTAACAGTAAGGTTAAGGAGGAAGTACACCCTCGACCACTTTTGTTTGTTTGCTGCCTAAAGGTTAAAAACATGCAAGGCTGATCTTGGAGGCGTTTTCGTGTCATTTGCGTTTCTGTTCACACTTGCATTTCCAGGCCGTTTTCTAAAAGTTTCCTATCCATACTGATATGAAAAAAAGATAGGAAAATGGTGAAATCTACCCTATTGGGCATGTGCAAGCCTCTGACCCATGACCTTTATGTTGTTACCATTGTTTCGGAAGTGTTGTCAGGGCTATTGCAGCGTAGAGTGCCTTAAGCGCCAACAAGATGTCCAAATCACGACAAAAGACGGATAAAAGCAAGCCAGACGTCTTTGTCTGGACAGACGACGAAGTTGAGCTGCTTTTCAAAGTAACCAACGATGACAAAACCACCAAAGCCATGGAGAATATAGACTGTTTGACTACCGCCTGAGTGAGATCATGTCATGACATTCCCATGTCAGCGTTTTGGAAAAGCTCCGTTTTCCCCATCCCAGGCATGCAAACTTGTCACCTTTTGCCGAAATTCGCCGTTTTTACTCAAAGCGACTTCCATAGAAAGACTATGGAGCGCGAACATCTGATGCTGTGAATGCGCGTTTGGATGCGTATGCATCGACTGTCAACAAAAGGCAGTGAGAACTAGGCTAGCCATATTGACGTTAGCTAGCCAGGCTAACTAGCAAGCTAGGCGGACGTTAGCATAGAGCTAGCTACCTAAGCCAGCTACCTAGTCCGGCTAAATAGCTATGGCTGGATTAGCCCCGAGGGGCTAATCCAGCCATAGCTATTTACTACTAGCAAGTTATGAAAATATACTTTTTAAGACAAGACGATAGTCGCATAAACTATTCGATTTTTTATAATTTAATGACTATTCAAAAATTTGAAAATCATGACCCATCCCTAATTATAACTTGATAGCTAGATAACCTATAGGTTATCAAATACTCACTCAGAGTGACAGACAGCTAAGGTAATGTTTTTCCTATGGTTTACTTTCAGAATGAGTGATTTAGGAGCAAATGATGCGTTGTTGGTGAAGCAGGTGGATACAGGCATTAAGTGCAGCTGGAGCTGGTCATGGCTGAAATTGGAGGTCAAAATTGAGGTTAAAGGACAAGAGCATACATTCCCTTCATCGGATGTTTTCAGGAAAATAAATAAAAAAGGTCATGCAAGGTGCATTCTCTGCCACAAAGAAATAAACTATGCAAACAAGGGCAGCCATGCTTTGCTGGCACATTGCAAAACCGACATGCACAGGAAGAAAGTCTATGATATCACAACAACACACAGTGTAGCCAGCAGCCTTATACCCAGATACCCATCCTCTCCATGCTCGTCATCTACTACCATGATGGTCCCTGGAGGTTGTGAAAGTGAACGCCGCCAGCTTGGAGAGGGTGCTCTGTGAGTTCTTCGACCAAAATAAAATACCATGGAAACATCTGGTAAGCATGATGGATTCTTGTTCTGTCATGAGGGGTAGCAAGACCGGCCTCGAGATAAGGATCAAACAGCACTGTCCAACCCTGCTCGACATCGATGGAGACTCGTGTCACCACATACACAACACAGCGAAGAAGTTTGCAGAGCCCTTTGACCACTATCTTGAGCAGCTGTTCAACGATCTGCAGACCATCAGTGGTGTCCAGATCAGGTAAGAAGTCCAGGGAGAAGACGGCTGTCGAGCTCTTCAAAAGGGAGGATGTCAGGTACGGGGAGGTGGACGCACACTCTGTAAGAACAACCGGTCAGCAGGAACCACTGACAAATGCCAACGGCAGCAGAGTCTGCTAGAAAAGCGACGGCAGCAGAGCAAGTATGGCTGCCAACCATCTGGCAGTGTTCAGGAGAGCAAAAGGCAGACAGCTGAAGAGGAGAAGAGGGCAAGGCTGGGGCATACGGCAAAACAGCGAAAGCGGGCCCTTGAGACACTGGTCCAGACCAAGAAGAAAAAATAAGGATAGACCCCTCCCCAGCAAACAAGCCTGCACTGGCCCTGTACGGGCCCACTTAGGGCTGGCCTAAGGGACCCCAGTGGGCTGCCCGCGCAGGGCCCCTGAGAATTTGCTCATTGGCAAAACGTTGGCCCCTCAGTGCTGGCCCTCACTTAAGTGTGGGCTGCCCACTGTTGGCCCTCAAGAAGCCCAAATGTTGTGCGGGCTGCTCTCACTGGGCCCACACAGGGCCCACACTGATTTTGCAGTTCATTTGACTGCCCCTACTCCTCAAATAACCCCCAAATTTGACAATATTGTTTAGCTATAGTTTATTTATATAGGCCTATTGTTAATCTATACCAATAAATATTGCTTCACACTAAATACACCATTTCACACTGACTACTATAACTGAAGTTCCTTTGGGAAAAATAGTTATATTCTATACGTCTAAAATGGATGCTGTCACTGCATAACTCTAACTTCTGCATTGTCAATAATGTACAATAGTCAAAGGGATTCAAATCAATGGATTTATTACCATGTTAATGCAAATGCAAAACAAATGAATAAAATAAGAAACAGCTTAATCAATAATATATGAACTTATGAATGTTAAGAAAACAATGAATCAATCAAATAAATAAAGATGTATTTATGTAAATATGTATGTATGTAAATGTGTATGTATGCATGCAATAAGGTTTTCCATGCAAAACACACAAGCTCATAAAAAATTATATTTATCTTATTAATATTTCCATTTTGTGAGACTTTGTTTTCCTCCACCAAATAGATAAAACCAAAACAATTAAACCACTAATAAATTGGATGGCACAGGCAAACACAAACTACCCGTCCAACTCCATTGGCAAAGCTCACTCTTCCCCTGAGGCTTGTCTGGAAGTCAGAAGTCTGTGGTAGCGCTCCTTTCGTCCACCTGCCCCGTCTCTGGAGTTCCGCAGCCACACCTTTATCTCCTCCTCAACTTCAGAATCCTGAGGACTTGGCTGAAGGGAACATTTTCTTACAGCCTCTGAAACATAAAAGCAAATATATGAAACAATACTGTGTGTGGTAAGCAATTTCTTAATATGCTAGCCCTTTCGATGATTGTATTGTAACCCTATATGCATAAGTGCATAAGTTTTAGACCCTACCGCCTGTTTGTTTGCCAATATCTTTGCAATATATTTTTGCCGGACCACTGACTGGGGCCAGCCAATAATAGTATTTGTCCTGACTGACTGACTCCCTATTGTTGAAACGTGCATGCGTGACTTTCCCCATACATGGCTCTTCTGTGGCACACCACCACAATATTGCCACGGCTGCCACAAAATCAAATGTTGCAAAATGTATAGAAAAACTCTTTGAACAGATCATCAACATCTGGGACTCCTCCCAATACATCAAGTTGGCTTTAGAAAACACCAATCAACCACCGATGACATTCAAATTTCAATAAAAAAAAACAAAAAACATTCTGGCTGTCTTTTTTGATATAGAAAAAGCATTTGACAAACTATGGCATAACAGACTTTTATTCCACCTGTCTATTTCCTCTAATCTTCTTGGCTTTCGCTGAAACTCGATTGGGATAGGTTGCCTTAACTGCTGCAATCTCGCAGAGATAGCCCTCACTGCCTGAGAGCCCAATCTACAAGAGAAATCCCCCTTCATCCAAAAATGTATCAATTTTCGAGTCACTCCAAGGCAAACAAGGTGCATGTAGTCCAGAATGAACATTGTAACCATGCCTATGTTAAGCCGTGCAAGGGGAGACTGGCCCTTGTGGTGATCCTCATCCACAACTGCAAAGCAGAGCTCTTGTACAAGGGCAACCCATCAACATCAATTTGGAGGCCAATAGTGTTGCTTACATTGTTGATGAGAGTTGTTGAAATTGTCTGCAGGTGAGTGAGAATGCCAAAATGTAAATATTCACCTCCTTTGATGTTTTTAACATTGGCTGCTATTTTTGCTGTTTGTAGCAGGGTGCGAGCTTGCTTTGGTAAATTTGGATAGAACTCCTGTAGTGCACAAAGATCTGAGAGGGTGTTCTGTGGCACATCATTCCTCAGAGCCCACTCACACAGCACCTTTGCCAATTTTGCACATTCAGTGTCGTCATCTTCAACTGTATCACTCTCATCACTACTGTCACCACCACTATCATCACTAACATGGCCACAGTCATCAAATGAACTTAGGCAGTCCATGAAAACATCATCTTCCTCATCATTGTAATTCAAGGGCAGATTGGATTCAGGATTAACTTCTCCCAAAATTTCACTTTCATTAATCTCCTCAACTGAAGATGATGAATCAAAAAAATTCAGAATTCTTAATGTGCGCCGGCGCTTAGTCCAATAACTCCTGGATGACATGTCCCCGTCACCTGTGATCAGTGATATAGGACTTTATCTTAGACAGCCATTCCCTTCCTGAGTCAAATATGTTGTGGACATACATCTTCTGTTAAAAGCATACTGAGTAGGATTCTGCTGGTTGTGGCTTGTCAACACAACTTTCAAAGTTGACCCCTCCTCCCTGCGGTTGCTAGAACGATAAAAAAAACAGTAAAAAAGAACAGCGAGGTGAAATGCCAAGCAGACAAGGCTCGTTCCAAAACAAGAGTGAATCTGGGGTTGGCTTTCACCTGTTGCAGAGTATTGAAGGAGAGGATGGGGATGAAAAGAAACACAGAGTTGGCCTGTTTTCTGTTGGACAGGTAGGTGCCAGTTAGCTTAGATATCAGCTTTTCTACTACAAAGAAATAAGAAATGATTGAGTAGGCTCATTTTTGGATGAGTTTATGCTATTACAAGGGGGGATATCCTGCTTAGTATGCCTTTAAACATCAAATGTTAGAGAAAACATTTAGATGACTTACTGTAGACAGTAAGGTAACTGTTGATAACAGCAGGTATCTGTAAAAGAAAAAAAAAAGAAAAAAACACTTTAGTAATTAACATATTAGATCAATCAAAAAAATCACTGATTTATCATTATGTAATAATGTGAAGATGTGAAAGAGACTTTTAAAATATTTTATGAACCCATCCCAGTATTCATTAGAATGGATATTAACTTAAGCTAAGCCCTGTAAACAGGACTCTGAGCAAACTTTGGGTGTTGATACATAAAGGGACTGATCTGTGACATTGGCCATGTTCCTTTTTAGCAGAATCTGATTGTTACAAATAATAGGGAGAATAAGTTGGGTTTTCGATGCTAAAGCGTCAACCTTTAATAAAACATTGGCATACAAAAATTTAAGGTCTAACCTGTCTCCCGTTGTGTCTGTCTCTCTCCTGTTGTCTCGCTCTCTCCCGTTTGTCTCACTCTCCCCCGTTGTCTCACTCTCTCTATCCTGTTGTCTCACTCTCTCCCGTTGTCTTTCTCTCTCTCAATCCTGTTGTCTCTCTCCATCTCCTGTTGTGACTGACAGGCTCAGATTGTTATTATAAGTGTCTGACAACATTATGGAAAGGACCCTACAGAGAAATTAAACGTTTTTCTTTACCTTTCGCTTGATCCGGTCTGTGTGTAACCAAGTCTCGCGAGAGTTGAGTTGTTGCAGGAAGTCAACTGTGGAAACGTGAGTGAGAGTTGGAGAGAGGAGTGCCGGGAGGAGTTGTCAGACACTAATAACAATCTGAGCCTGTCAGTGGCAAAAACAAGCACTTTTAGTGGACGTACATTGACGGTGCGCATTTGCCCGGTCGGATTACATTGCAGCTCGTTTCGCGGCTGCCGGCTGAAGCGATCTCACTCAATACTGGACCAATTTCAAAAATTGTCCCCTTTAGTCACTTAGACACAAAAAGATGGGAAAATAGGGTCCAGGTTGAAAAATACCGAAGTTATCCTTTAAGCTAGTGTGACCGAGAAGAGAAGCCAGGTACATTAATTGACAACGCCACCTTGGGAATTTCACCCAAAGAGTTCTTAACCAGAATTGAGTTATACCCTTTCCAAAAAAGGAGCAGAGGCGTAGTTTTCCAAGTATAAAAAGTTACAAGTTTATTTGGAATTTACAACAGATCCAAGTTAAAACCTTGAATATGGGAACCTTAACGCTCTATAAATTGATAAAAACGTACAGGTTGCGACAACATAAAGGCCTCTAACAGCCAGGAGGAGTGGTTGATTGTACATAGAGAGGCTAAAGTACTAAGGCTATCCCAGAGGAGTCAAGGCCTCTTGGGATTCTTAGGCTGTGGTGATTGTTCTAGGCCGTGTCTTCACTCCAGCCTACAAACAGTCATAGTTATATAGTAGCAATTGGAAATACACGCAGAGTAGTTCAGCATAGACCTTCTAAGGTAGCCGAAATGCAAAATCACTCACATAAGGTGCCAGAAACCATGCTCCAACAATTTCCAGGGAGACCAAGAGAGTGAGGGATGAGGGCAGCACAACCAAACATTCTAAAATGCCAAGTACTTATTGAGGGGCACCTACTTCTATGTAATGAGCAGCACCTGTGCTCTGTAATGGGTGTTAACCACTCTAGGGGAGGGCACCTTTAAGGTGACCCGCCCCCGAGCGAAACCTGGCTACAGAGTGGGCCAGCCCTCTAAGTCAGCCTGGCTACACTACCTTACCTTCTGAGAATATCAGGCTAGTCAGTGGGACTGGCCGCCCTGTTTTTCCGGGAGCACCTCCAACTCCAGCTAGACGGTTCGCTTGAGCTAGCAAAAGGAATTACCGTCTCACCGTCAAAATGGGGGAGGGAGTTCATGTTTTTTTTTTTCGGTTGTGCTTTCCAAATCTAGTTCGCTGCAGCTCATTTCTCCAGTTACCTAGTTACCTACCTACTTAGGAGCCTTTTGCTAACACCAAGTGTATATTGCTATATATATATATATATATATTTGCTAGCGGCGTACAAACTTTTTGTGTTATATTTTTTGTCTTGGCTTTTTCTTTCTCAGAAGACGACGGTAGCGTCATTTCCTTAAGTTTGCCACATGGAGTTGTTTTCCCTTTGCCAGCTACTAAAAAGCTAATCTTGGAACATTTGAAAAAATTCAGTTTGGGCTTGAACCGTTTAAATCGTTGCATAAATTTATTGTTGGTGGATTACTAATCAATGAGGTTTCTCAGATTGTGTTAGTCTAAGGAGGAGAGACCTGAGTCTGAGTGCAGTTGTTGAGCCCAGCATGAACAACTTCACAGAAATTGGGAATTGTCTCAAATGGTCTCAACTTCAAACATAACATGTTGGATATTATTCCACCAGTTGCTTAGTACTGGACATAACCACAGTATATGCAGAATAGAAGCTCCAACAACAGTCCTCTGGTATTAGATTCCACTTATGTAACTTGTAGTGTGCAGTGCCACCTATGTAATATTTTCAGTTGGATAAATATATTTCCCATTTCTTTATACATAGTATTCAAATTGGTCAAGCATGATTTCCACCCTGCAAGGGATATATCCAGAGCTGGTTCACTTGTCCATTGAGCCTTAGTCTTACTTGGGGTTCAGGTGATTGTTCTTGCAGCAGGTGATAAATTCTTGGAGCCACTCCTTTGCGGGATAATGACTTAGTTACTGTTATAGCTCCTCAATTGGGCTGCCCATGGGACAGGTAAGGGGGCTTCCAAGCCACTTAGACAAAGCACTTTGCATCTCACTTTTGATTTTTAACCCCAGAAAAAGAATTGTCGATTTAGCGCTGACATCAGCAGTTCAACATATGCACTTCTGTGTGGAGGTAATGCAGAGAATTGTCTTCCATCTCCAACATGTTAACATCTCCAAAAACATGTTTTAGCGCTCACAGCAGCTGCAAACACTACTGTTGTCGTTTGTTGTCATAAAAGATGACCCTTTCTAGTTCAAGTTAATTTCAAGTCTATTTATTACGTAATAACACAACATTGAGCGTGAGTGTGCAATAGCTGCCGGGACAAACAGCCAAGTGGACAGCAATATGGACGATGACAATGAGGCAGAGGGAAACATGATGCGGAGGAGAGATGGGAACGTCTACAGGAACTAGAGCAGCACCCACATCCACCGGCAGGTAGAAACACAGCATGGGTCTGAAAGAGAGGAGAGACAAGCAGTCAGACACACACTCGGAGAGACAGTGAGCCACAAACACACAGACAGCAGAGAGAGAGCGAGTGTAGAGAGGCAGCACTACACTGGTTTCTCTGTTAATGCTGTCTAAGCTAAGGTAGGAGAAGAGAGTGCAGTTTAATTCTCCATTTGAGTATACAGTAGTTTAGTTGACATGGTACTGTGGGTTGCTTGTTGCAACAAGTCTTATATGTTCAGAGGGAACAGGGAGACTGGAGGACTCCCTGTTCTCCCAATGTGTTAGAGAAGACTTAGAGGAAAATAATCACAACTATCCCTTAATGTGGTTTAAGCTTGAAGCCCAGTTGATCAAGTCTCCACTTGGGACCCAGGCTCTTAAAAAATACTATAATGTGGCTCCTGAGCAGCAGTTTAAGAAACGCTGCCCTAAACTATAGCCATTACATCCTACAGTCAGAGATGGACTGGGATCATAAATTGGCCCTGAACCTTTGTCCAGACCAGCCCACCAATCGGCCGGACACCAAATCCTTGCTGGTGATTTACGAATCTCCGGCCTCTCTTTATTGCTCTATTGTAAGTCGTTAAGTAGAGATGGTTGAATAGACAATGTACTCACAGACATAAAAGGCTGCATCTGTTATTGTCTCGTTGTGGGCCATCTGTCCTGACAAGATGGCCTTGCCCTTTTCTTTGGCAGTGTGACCTCCACTACAAGTTCTGTCTGCTGGTCCTGCTCCTGTATTTTCACATTTGTCCACTCTTGCCATGTTTTTCAGATGTTCCTGTGTAGCCACAACCATTCTATGGGCAGATAGAATGTCCATCCCTTCTGTTTGCAGGTACTTAGACAATGGTGATGTGTGCTCAAATATCCTGAGGTATATTTGGGTGAGCCACTTTCTATCGGTGCCATCCTTGCACCAGAGAGTTTTCAACTGGATTAGTTGCCTTTTGTTGAGGGTGGTCCTTGAAAAACAACTTGAAGTTGTCAGGCGTGGGATGAGTGAAGTAATCAATATCAACAGGGGGGGCTCTCCTCCTGTTGCTAACGCACCCTGGCTCTGTCTGTGCAGATGAAGGATGAGAGATTAAGAATTTGTGAGGGTCAAACACAACAAATGTACAAAGTTAGGTTTTAGCCCTAACTACACTTGTATTTGCTAGCTAACATTGGCTCCCACTCCATGTGTCTGAAAGCTAGCATCGTTGTAAAATAAAGCATGAAACTTTGAAGTTTAGATCTTTGGCGAGCTACATAACTACAAGACATAAAATCTAAGTGATGTATTATACCATCGGGCGATTATTTTGACTTAGTACAGCTTCTACAAGTGTCCCAGCTTGTCCCTGTCAAAGCTATGGGAGTGAAGTGAACAGTCTCCTGGTAATTACAGTGTCTCCAGCTAGAATGCTGAATCAGCAGCTTTGTTAATAATGTTACTCTGGACTGAGCTTGCTACATTGTTGTTAACCCCTCCCTCTCTCTCTCTCTCTCTCTCTCTCTCTCTCTCTCTCAATAAATTCAGCTGATGATACGAAGGATCTATCGTTACTGTCATGAATCAACAGACAGACTTGTCTGTGAATGTGAACATAGCCACTGAACCTGCATGCCTGTCTCTTTTTAACATGAATCACTTCCAGAATAGCATTCATTCTCTCTTGTTTCCATTTAGCTGCGGGATCGCTGGAGAAAAATGAGACTTCACATTGGGTGACGACTCGCTCTCCACATCTAGTGATACAGATGTTGGACTGTCTCTTCCACGGGAACAGGACCTCCCCCATGGATGTCTTCTTCCAGCATGTCCATGACCTGCAAGCTAAATTCATGTTGCACGCGCGTGCACACACACACACAGCATGCGCCCCTCCTCTCCCTTCCTACGGCATATGGCAACGTATTGATGTCACAGTGGGAAAAACGAGATCTTTTACTCGTTATAACAAGATATTTTCACGTTATAATGACATCTTTTCTCGTTCTTACGACATACCAACTTATCTCATTATAACGAGAAACGTTTCACGTTATAACGAGATACTAAGAAACTTTCAAATGTTGTTATAAGGAGAAAAAGATCTATAGCCTAATGAGAAAACAGCCTATGGACACCGGAGAAATTGAGAATAGTGTTTACACGATTTAATCAAGTTGACTCACTCAACTCATCCTGACTCAGACACAATCAAGTTGATATCTCGTTATAACAAGAAAACTTGTTGAAAACGTTCTCGTTATAATGAGATAAGTTGGTATGTCGTAATAACGAGAAAAGATGTCATTGTAACGTGAAAATATCTTGTTATAATAAGTAAAAGATCTCATTATAACGAGAAACATTTCAAGTTGGCAAGTTGAGCAATGAGATTTTGACACTTTTGAGGTCAAATTTTATAGGCGAGCCTCTTTATCATTTATTACAACATCTGATTCTGGTGCCATGTTGAAAAGACCTTCTGAATATACAGAAAACCCAAAGAATTATGGAAAAACTGTTGGCTCTAGCCCTACTGCTTCAACCTACCATGCTCTCATCTGCACCAAGGAGGTCGGACCTGGCTTTGTTAATGAGGTCCAACACAGGCTGGACGCAGGAAGGCACTAAGGCGGAGGAGAAGTGCCGAGACAGCTTCTTCACGTGTGGATCCTGCTTTCTGACGTCGTCTTGTGCTGACTCAGGTGTATCCGGGCTCACCGAGAGCGGCTCGTTGTCACCGCTCACCCTGGTCGCGCGCAGGACGCTGTTCTCCAGGCAGGAGAACGACGATGAGGACGAGGCCATCCAGCCAGAGGGGCTCCTCTTTGTCATGTGGTGGAAGATGGTGTTGATGATCTGGTAGCCGTAAGGTTCCAGTTCTGACACTTCGATCACTTTTTCCACCACAAATCTGCCAGGAGGAATCTGCATCTGCTGGGAGGAGTCGGGCTGCTCGACCGCTGCAGATACCTGTCGGTCTGTCCGCAGGACTGAGGAAAAATTACTGATGGAATTCATCACCACTGAATCAGATGAATCGATGGGTGAGGGAGAGGAAAGAGCTGATTTTTCTCTTCCAGGCCGCTCGTCCACCAAGGCCACATCAGGAGTCTCATGTAGGGACACCATGTAGGCCTCGGCATCCTTTTGGACCATCTCCTGGATCTCTGGGATGAATCTATACAGGAGAAAGCAGAACAGCAAGTGACTCATTTGTTCCAGTTTAAGAAAGGAGATGGTCTTCTCCTCCACTTTCTCTTTACCCCTGGTAACAACAAGCAAATTGTACCGGACCAGAGCTGCATTACAGTTTCAAATGACTCTGTTTATTTTTCTGGGATTGCCTGATCTTGTCTGGAAAAACCAATGGAAAACTTGATGTACAAAGATGGCTGGCTCCTGGTTTGTCTCATAGTATAAAGTGTATGAATGATGATATCCACCCTTAGCTGTGTGGAAATAATTGGAAACAATGCGTAACCCTTTGCATTGTGGGATTGGCCTGGAGGACCAAATGATGTTACTTCAGGAGGTAACCATCTTTATACACCTGGTCCACTGGATTTCCCCAAATATGATTGCAGTGTTTTACATCTTGGCCAGACTGTTGTTTTGTTTTTGCTGAGGCTGGTTACCAGTTACAACTGACTCAACTGACTGACTAAAGGTTTAAAGGAAAGGACATGAAAGTCAAGATTGGTGCACCAGTTAACTTGGTGTTTGCACCATGTCTTGTCTAGTACTAAGACAACACTAAACAGCAGCATTGGTAGTGAAGGTCCATCCGCTGTGAGACACAATGATAATACAGTCATACATCCCTCAGTTCAGGATGTCTCTCCATAAAGACAGTAATTACACACCAACTCTCTCCTCCCCCTCTGTCCCCACAGTGCCCCATGTCACAGCCTACTCACATTTCAGGGAACCGGTCTCCAGTGAAATATATATATATATAGCCATAGCTTAAGAAACGCTTACCACCACCAGCTTGAATTCCCTGTGTATAGTCTTGCTCTCGATGTAGTCCGTCGTATCTAAATACTTCTTGATGGCCACAATGTGTCCCGACTGCCTGTCTTGACACTTATAAACTCGGCCATAGCCGCCTTGTCCGAGCACCTTCAGTTTTAAATAGTTCTCCATCTTCTGTCTCTGGGTCTGGAAAACACACACACACACACACACACACACACACACACAAAGTCAAATCAGAAAGGGTTTGTCAGCCAGGGTTTGTGTCAAACCAGACTTCATGCAGTTAACATACAGAAAGCATTAGCTAGAGACATTTTATTGACTCATAGCAGGCTATTTACTGCTGAGACTCCAATACAACAAGACTACATTTGAAGACTAATGTGTTCTAGAGGTGAATATTATATTACATTCATCAAATAACCCATTTCAGTTTGAGTTGGGTCTAGGAGGGGATTACTCTTCACACTGCATCCTTCTGTGCAGATATTAGCAGATATATTAGTTTAATCTTAACAGTTTAACACATTGGTATCACAATATAATGTACAGTAAATAAAACGGGGCAGTTTTGATCTGCTGACAGATTTCTTGGCAGTAAATCCTATAAAACTCACCTGTGAAGACCACGTAGAAATGTAGAAACTGACTAAACAGAGAAAGTTTCCCTCAACTCCAAACTGCGGGTTTGCGACACAATTAAGCGGTGAATCCATTGTGTTAATATCATCTTATTAAAATGGCGTTTATCAACCCTAACCATCTTCCCTACTTGAAATGTGACAGATTTAATAACTTTTCTCACAGTGGAAGCATTTAACCTACCAAAGATCAATGTATCGATCAATCCCCATACTGTCGATTAGCCTACATGATGAACTGATGCAGAGAGAAAGTGACAGGGATGAAGCAACACGTAGAGTGCTAAACTAAACTTTCACAATTACCTGCAGGCTAATCTATTAAATTGTTAGAATCATTTTTCTCTGCCAGGTCACATTAGGGCTGGTTATTAGATATTTAGGCTGCCATTATCTTTTGGCTCCAACTCACATACAATCGCTATTATTGATCCTGACGCACCAGTACGGTTTCACCACCTTTTTAAATTAACTGCAACTGCACATGTCAATAAGACAAGTTATTGTGGACATCATGTGTGTTCATGAATGCAGGCATAAATCTGATGCTGAATACAAAGTGCTGAAAAATAAACCAGAAAACAACAAACTGTTGCTGATTGTTTCTCTTTCTTTTTTACTCACATGTGAATTAATTAATTACCTCCGCCAAGGAGGTTATGTTTTCGGTGCCGTTTGTTTGTTTGTTTGTTTGTTTGTTTGTCTGTTTGTCTGTTTGTCTGTTAGCAGGATTACGGAAAAACTACTGGCCCGATTTTCATGAAACTTCATGGAAGGGTGTAGCATGGGCCAAGGAAGAACCCATTAAATTTTGGAGCGGATCCGGATCCGACTCACGAACAAGCAATAATAGCACGAACCTTGGCGGAGTTTCTGCGCTCTCCGAGTGCCCTTCTAGTTAACAGGTGTGTTTATGTTGGAATTCCAAAAATTACAACAGGTTTTCACTATTAGTTAGTTTAACCCTATACTAGGCCTACTACTACTACTACTGCTACTACTATTACTATTACTACTAGTAGGCCTATTACTGCTAGTAGTACTACAATGACTACTACTATCACTACTACTATACTGCTGCTACTCCTACTGCTACTACTACTATCACTATTACTGCTACTACTACTACTGCAAGGGTGGAAGTCATTACAGTTACTCATATTGTAATTGAGTAGCTTTTACATGAGATTGTACTTTGAATATTGTCTGGAATCTGCAATTTTACTTATTAATGTTTGACTGAAGTATTGTACTTTGCTGTTTTTGAGAACACATCCATTACAGAGTACAGTGTAGTTTAGTTTCTCCATAAGCATCAGAAACTGGCCAGTCAGCCAAGAGGAGAAGAGTAATCTGGCTTTATTTTATTTTTTATTTTATTTTGTTTTCAATTAAAAACTCTAGTTTGAACTAGTTTGTGCTTCAAATTGCATGGGAAAAGATCACATCTGAGTGCATTTTAACTGAGACACATTTACTTTAACTTAAATCGATTTTTACAGCAGTAATCTCACCTCTACTTGAGTACAATTTCAGCAAGGCAACAGTACCTCGACATGAGTATATATTTTAGTCCTTTGTTGACTTCTTCAGTCCAGCAGGTGGAGCCATAGAGTTGCCTTTACTTGGTGCTGAGCTGTAACAAAACCATAGAGATCCAGGAGCCATCTGCAGTCTCTGTTCACTGTGTAGGGATGACATGGGAGCAGCCATTGTCTTCTTCTTTGATGTTTAAAGGCAATGCCAAATAAGTTGGTCTAAAACCTACAGTCACTTTCATTTGGAGTCCTTTTTCATTGAAAAATTGACTGATAAAGTAGTGCAAGTGGATGTAGAGTTAGTCTGTAAGCTTCACCCTGCCTGAAGCAGCTGCTACAGAATTTCATTAGTCTGTGTTTCAGTGGAGTTTTAGTGTCCTATGATGGTGGAAATGCTGTTTCAGAGGCTGTTCCACTCGGCAAAGAATAACATCCTGGTGGAAACACTGAATCCTTGACATTTTGGTGTGACAATGATTCAAATTATATTACAGCATATTGGCACAAAATATCGGCCATGGAGGCCAAAAATTATTATATATATAAAAGTATTATTTGTCATAAGTGTTTTGAATTGTTAATATTGTGTGTGAAACACCAGAACACATGAGTGAAAGCATCTTAAATATCCTTCAGTCATGATGCCTAAAGGATTTGTAACATCTGGACTATTTGAGTGTGCATTTACATTTTAGATGTAGGCATTTAGTTATTGCTCTTATCCAGAGTGCAGTAGAATAAGCTCCAATTCTGAGATCACCAACATTGCAAGCAGCGATCACTAACATTGCAAGCAGCCAATAGTTAGGAGGTCAAAGGTCAAAGCTGCAGTGCTTAGACAATATCCCTGTGAGCCTAGAGTGATTGTGTAAGAGGAGACAAAGAGAGAAGTAGAAGGGGTTTTAAATGTGAAGTTCATTCAGGAGAAATCGGTCCATGTGATATTTTCCACAGGTAAGCCTGTCACAGAGAACATTACACTTTGTGATTTAGGCTGATAAACTGGATGGATTTTTACATGAAAAAATATAGTATATATATATATATATATATATATATATATATATATATATATATATATATATGTAATATAGTGCAGCTTTAAATTGTTATCCAATAACTGTAATGATCAATCGACAAGTAGGAATAGTGCATTCTTCTCTTCCTCGCGATTAACTTTTATTGTGAAGTGAACATTGATTACCTATGTAACACACATATCCAGGACATCTCTAGCCTCCCAGCATCAGACATCCTAAAGGTCTTTGTAGGACGGGACAGTGGTGGTGCTACTGTTGGAACCCTTAAATCAGAATCAAAAGTGCTATATTACTGAGCTTCTGCAAAACAGATCTGAATAAGTGCCGAAATGATCTCCATTCATTATCCATTTTCCAGTTATCCATTCATTTTAATGGTACAGTATAACAACATACAGTATTGAAAGAGAATATGAAAAGCTAATTTCCAAAATACTATATATCCATTCTGGGCAAAAATAACCTGAATTTCATTATTTGATCTCTGTGAAATATGGATCATCCAGTCTGTTAGTGTTCTCATTTTGTCAAACAAGGGCTCACCTGCTGTCCTTTAAGAAGTGCCCTTAAGTTTGTGATATCACTCATTTTGAAAGAATAGTTAGCCATCCTTTAGGCGTAAAGATACCACATCATCATTAAAAACCTAGCCTATACATAAAGTTACTCTTAATTCAGCTTGCTAAGTGTTATTAATGTTATTTAAATTTAATTAGCTGACTAGTGGGCTAAGGTATCTCTTCTGCATATTTACTAGAGCAACCCAATATGTTTCACTGCAGAATATGTGTACAGATATGTTTCAAAATATACACATATTTGCCAAAAATGTATTTGTACATGTAGAAGTTCATTCAAAATAGGGGACCCATACTTTGGACATTGCAAATTTTCTTTTTATGCGCTGTTGACATACATCTGCAAGTATATTTTGCCCACTTAATATATATTTCAAGTGAATTTCATCGACTTGTAATAGTTACAAAACATTCCTCTCAACTTATTCCTAAGTATATGTTTTTGTTTTTTTTCTGTATGGGATCTGTTTGTTACTCTCACATGTCACTACATGGCAAGGTTAGCTAAATGCAATCACTGTGCTCCACAGAACTTATAACACATTCTGCTCAGTGTTTGAATCAATCAGTGGAATCATTCGACTTCATCTAGTTGTGGTAACAGTTGCTATGGACAGCCTGGGTGGAAATGTTAGTTTTTAGAGGTAACAGTTGAGCATCTGCTGTCATAGCCTGCAATGCAACTTTGCTGGTTACTTCTCAGAGTAACCAGCTAACTTCGACCTACAGCAGGCCCTTTTGTGTTTAGTGAAGAGTATTTTCACTGCTTACCGCGTTGTGTTTTTACACAAAAGCGTGTCTCGCCTAGTCTTTTGCTTTGGCAACTCAATTGGATAATGAACTTTCCGGCGGTGGCACCACACCAACAGCATGGCCCTCTGCTCGTCTTCAATGGACCCTATGGTAGCAAGGAAATATCACAGGTTAAGAAAGACCCTTTTTCAACATACAATTCTAGTCCATTTTAAATATTAACCCTTTATTATCATGGCTTACCAGTTAGGTGAAATATGTTGTGTTCGTTGTAGATAATCTCTGATCTGAAAAAGGAAAACTTCGAGCTCAAGCTTCGTGTGTTCTTCTACAATGAGCGCATACAGCAGCTGTGCAAACAGTGCGATGACACAGTCGAAGAAAACATGTACAGAACAGTGAGTGGAACTGACAAGCACACCACACATCTAGTCAAATTTTCTTTAATATGATTAATTTCCTCCCAAATGATGGAGACAAATTGATTCTACACAAAGTTACATGCGCTAAATTTATGTTCAGTAAATGCGCTTTATAACATTTTTCTTAACACAGAACATTGACCTAAAAGTGGAAGTTGAGATGTTGAAAGAAGAAATTAAGCTACAGAGAGCCTCTGCCAACACACTGTGAGTGTGGACAGTATTGTAGTGTTACATTTAAAGTTGACATATGGTGAATTTGAAATTGGCATACAGGCAAATCCAATATAATGGCATTGACAGTATCTCTAATTATATCATTCAGCACAAAAGCCCCCTGGGGAACGGAGGAGCTGAGCGAACAGCTAGAAAAGGTGACTGAACTGTACCTGAAAATGCATTTTATCTCATAGTATTCTCTCATGTGTAGTTGAACTCATCTATGGAATATGATGTAATCCTCTACTAACCCAGGGATAGGCAGTCATGTGCCATGGAGGGTCGTCCATGGCACATGGTGGCCCGACCCTATACTAATCCAATCCATATTCTCAATCTGCGTTTGTGACTTTGTCCTGCAAGGATCTGGAGCGGTCCAGATCTGAGGTTGAGAGTCTGACTGACCTTTTGGAGCGAGCACAGATGCAAATTCTGGAGCTGGAGAATGACCAGCGACGTGCATCTGCTGAGACACAACCGCCCTCCCATGGTGTGAGAGAAGATCAGAATCTGGATCTGCTCAACGTGCAGGAAGAAAGAGACAGGTCAGGAACCACTGCTTTGGTTTCTCACACAGCAAACATGGGAGAGATGTTATTCACAGCGAAATTATAAATCAGTAATCACCAAAGTTCTCTCTCTCTCTCTCTCTCTCTCTCTCTTTCTCCCTGTATCGTTTCATGTCTATCTGTTTATTTCTCCATCAGACTAATAGAGCAGCTGCAGGAATCTGTTAGTTCTCAGTATGCTATGATCATCCAGTTGAGGAGCAGTTGTGCAGGACAGGGCAGAGGTTACCAGCCAACTACCAAGTCCAACTGTCAGCCTCCAGCCCTTGACATGCAGGTCAGATTGGTTTTGACTTAACTGGGAAGGTGTGTGTATGTGTGTACATGCCTTGTATACTAAGAAAATCCAAGATATTCAGGTTCTTAAACATGCATTATCTTTTCAGGCCCCAGAACAGGACTATGGCAAACAGATTAGGGTCTGTGCATGAGTCTCTAATCACATTTTCTTCACACCATACATTGCAGATAAACCTAATGGTATAAATATGTCAGTGACACCATTAACCTTTTCTACAGGACCTTCAGGACCTGGTGGAAAGGTCCAATGAGGAGACAGTGAAGAAGGACATCCTCTTGGCTGATGCAGAGTGTAAAGTGAAGGGCCTGGAAATCACCAATCAGAAGCTCAGCACCAAATTGCAGGAAAAAGAGCAACTTCTTCTGGTAGAAGACAAGATATACTGTATTTAATCATAACATGCACCGCATTTACACGCTCAGTCTTTCTTTCCCTCTCACGCTCTCTCTTTCTCAGACATCTGATGTTGACATTTTCACATAATTGATATTGTGTACTAACAGACATTAGAAAATGACACACCATCAAATAAGAAATAAGAGTTCCATGAAGTAAGAGCATTATCCATTATGTGTATCCCTCTCTCATCCACCATTTATGTGTTAGATGGTGACTTGGCTTTATTCTACCTTTCAATACACAGTCAAATAAACACATCATAGACCAATTCCAGATGTGTTTACAGGGGAAGGAGAGAGATCTTCAAGAACTCAACAACCAGCTATTTAGTCACCAATACACAATCTGTGTAGGTATTCAAGACCCCACACACACACAAGAGGAAAACGAATTCACACGCATACTGGAATTCACACAAGTACAGCATTAAATAAAACAATCAAAGATGTCAACAATATTACCTTTTCCAGACCCTAGAGAGAGAACTATTTGATGGGAAAATCAAATACAACTTCAAAGTGACAGAGCTTCAGGAAGCTCTGGAGGAAAGCAGTGACTCCATGTCAGAAAAAGATTTTCTTTTGTCAAAGATTGAGATCAAAATGAAGGAACAGGAAGATACAATCAAGACGCTCACGTGTATGCTGCAGGAGAAAGTTCAGTTGATACAGGTGTCAGCTTTTTTGTCTGCAAAAATGTATTTTGCTTTTGTGGACTATCAAACGGCATTGCAAATGAATCCAGTGGTTTTATGTTGTGTTGAAATGAGTCCTGCTTGTGATATTCGGTTTTTCAGAAGTGTGGCTGTTCAGTCAGCCCCAGTGATCGCCAACAGGAGTCAGTATTGGAACAGCAAATTAAGGACTTGAATGAGGCTTTAGAGGTGAGTTAGTTAATTACATTGTTAAACTAAATTAAGGCAAATTTGAAAATAATGTGTGTGTAATACAGCTATCTAGTATCACAGGAGTGATAATTTATGATAAATTATTATTTATTAATTAAAATTGACAATTATTGTGCATTGCAGAAAGCCAAATAATTGCTGTTTGTAGTTGAGGGGGAAAAAAGATGATACATAAATTTCAGACATTTCTATACCAGATTCACATTCAACTTCCTATCAAAGATGGCCTCAATGAATACAATGAATGAATGAATACATTTTTTTTTTTTTTTTTTTTAATGTATGTTTGAGTATAGTTTGCCATGAGAACTGTCACTTAATCCAAAGAAAGACTAGTTTGATCTTGTTTGGTCTTGCAGAGACTCAGTAAAGAACTGCTGCTTGTGACTGAAGAGAACAGTGAGGATGCTGGTGAACTTACATCTGTTCCCAAGACTCAAATACAAATCCTTCCTTCTCCCTACGATAGCCTCCTGTCAAATATCCAAGAAGCTGTTAATGTAGGTTGAATTACACATCAGCTAAAAGTGTAGGAATATAAGCAATGGAAACCATATAAGAACTCCTGCTGTCTGTCTGTCTGTCTGTCTGGTGTAGGCTGTGGAGTCTCTGGTGGAGGATATGGGCCAGAACACTTTCCCTTCAGAGAAAGTTTTTACACAATTGGCGCAACCTAAGGAGACTCTATGTGAATATCTCACTTGTGCAATTCAAGAGACAGATTTCATGTTCTCACAACTACAAGAACAGATCAATCAGAAATTTGCACAACTACTGGTAGGGCGGCTATGGTGTATTTATTATATACAGTATGTGCACTGATGTTGTGACAGCTTAGTTCAGGCTTGATCCCATATAATATGTGATTATATATCAGATACAAAATATGTTCTGCAGTTTTGTAGATTATTATCATTATTGCTTATATTTCCCATCTTTATCTAGGTTATGAGTGGACAGTTGCATGCAAAAAGTAACAATACCTGCGAAGATATTGACCGCCTAAAGCAGTGTATGAAAGAAACACAAGCCATCTTGGTTCAGGCAACAGACATGAACAACAGACTGATCATCAGTAAGATTCAACTGCTTGAGATGAGGCTGAAGAAGATGGAGGACGTTGTGTTAAAAGCAGCTGACGAGACGAGGATCAAGGAGATGCGGGGCGTTTTGGCTCAAACTGCTGCAAAACTGTTGCAGGAGAACAGACTCGCTGACGAAGGCCTGCAAACTCAGGCTGAGGCCAGGGACATGAAGTTAGAAGGGCTGGAGATGAGTGACACCGACACTGAAAAACCAATAACAGGCGATAACATGAGGTTGGAGCAGCAGGTGGAACACGGACTCTCGGATGTAAAAGAAACCACAGCAGCAAAATCCAGTTCAAGTTCATCTGAAGGAAGCCGTTTGGATCACAGTCTCATCTCCTCGCATTCTGAAGGTTCTTCGCAAGATCAGGAGAGACAGCTGAGTCATGAGAGTTTGCTAAACAGACTACAGGCTACGGATCGCCTAAACAAGATCCTGTGCAGTCAGCTGGGCCTCTGTAGAGCCATAATGGCTCAGTGGGATGGAGATTTAAGCAGCTGTTCCCCCTCCTCCGTACACACTGTGGACAAAGAAGCTGAGGACAAACAACGCCCTGCAACAGTTACACAGAACCAAGGTACAGTCTTTATAAATTCAGTGTTTACATACAATTGCTCAGTTATGAATTTTTGGGCCGTTTATGGTTCTTTTGGTTTATTTTTCATGAACTGAATTTGAGGTTCAAAGGCAGAGGATGGATGAATGCCTTGAGTTCCTGCAGGGGGAGCTTAAGATCCTTAGAGATACAACCCAGGCACCACAGAAAACACAGATATGCCCAGGTTATTGTGATGTGTGTGTGTGTGCGTGTGCGTGTGTGTGTGTGAATGAAAGAAAGACAGACAGGGATCTGTTCTCAAAGGTCTTACAAAGCAAGTGTTCTCTCTCTAAATGTCGCCTATTCAGCGATTCTTTGTGAAGTCGAGAGGCTGGTGGAGGTTCTGGGTGAGTGGACATGCGAGGTCGACCTGCTGCAGAGCGAGTGTGAAACGCTTACAGAGGAGAAAAAGGGACTGGCGGCGAGTCTCGCACATGCTCAGACCAGCCTCGGGACCCTGGAGCGCTCCCTCAGCTCTGCGGGGGAAGAGATAAACCGGTGGGTTAAAAGACGGCACACACTGTGCATAATTGTATCATACTTTCTCCAGTTAGGCACACATTTTGCTATTACTTCCGTCTCTCTAAGGTTAAAGGGAGAGATTAGCGAAAAGGAGTCGATCCACCGGCAAGAAATCCTCAAGATGTATGTGGCTATGCACAAGTCAACACAGACAGACCCAGCCATCCCTCCTGGTACATACACAATCCTTAATCTGTGATTTAAAAAAGAAAAAAAAATTTCTGAAAAACACAGATTTTGTTGACTGCATATTTTACTCACCCCATATTTACTTTACTTTTTGTTAACGCAGGAGCAGAGTGTGGAATCAGTAGCCAGGAACCCCCCCTCTCTTCTCAGCTCTTCTCCGAAATCAAACAAATAAAAGAAGAATTCACTCCAAAGAGCATGCAGGAAACACCAACAAATACACAACCGGAGCATTTTGGTCATTTGGAGCAGCATCCCAGCGTCAACAACATGAACTGTGTAGAGTATGATGAATACAGGAGCTCAGACAGGAATCCCTCAGATACAAGTAAGAAGTGTGGGTTGTTTTTAGTAACAAATTGATGATGACAGTTAACCAGAACTGTGTTTCTTATAGTCAAGTCCAGTCAAACTTTATTTGCACATTTTGAATTATATATGCACATTTCATACACAAGGAAACTCCATTTCTTTTACATAAAAACAGTAAAAGCAAAACAGAAAAAGATACATATCACATAGCAAATATATACACATAACCACTCTCAGTCACATTGAAACTGTCCAATCTGATATCTAGTGTGAACATTACGATTACATCATACATTATTATACATTATACATTACGATGAATTATAATGGCATACACCAAAGTGGCTCGATCACAAACATGCATGAATCTGCTCCATCTTCAGCAAACGGTGCAGTCTCCTCCTTGTGGCTCTGTAACAACACAAACCCTCATCCTGCTGCTCATGAAGAAGATCTCGCTGCCCTCCAGCAGCTGACAGCTGAGGGGAAGGTGCTGACCGACAGGATGGAGCAACTGCTACAGGAAACCCTCAGCAGCTCTCTGCCTCCGCCAAATGTGAGTTTACTTCAAGCATCACACTGGAATTTCCACTCTCTTGCATTACAAGCAGCAGCAGCCTCAGGGGGCAGTCACAGCTACCTCTACCTGCAGTGATTTTAACACACACACACACACACACACACACACACACACACACACACACACACACACACACACACACCCTCTCCAAGAAATGTGCCACACTTAAAAAAAAAAATAAATGCTGGCCACCCAATTAAAAATGTTCTGGGGCTGCCATTGAATACAAGATAATTCTTTTAAATTATGCATCCGATGTAGTAAAGGCCTCTTCTTTTCAAACTGCTGACTCCTTTTGTTCAATTCAGATGGACCAAGAGTTTGTGAACCATCTTTCTGCAACTGTCAGTGCCAACCAGCATGCCATAGAGGAGGCTTCCCTGCACCTGCTTGGCAAAAGCAGGAACCATCATAGAATGGATAAGAATGGATCTCCATCGAACAAGGTATTTTATTTCACTACCAACAAAAAGTACACCAAAGTGATAAGATGGTATTCTGTAAGTAAATGTAATTGGATGGAAAGTTTTGGATTTGACCAGATTCTATAAGTGACCAGATTCTTCGTTAAGTCTTTAAGTGAAATGACATTTATTAATAAAATAAAAGGTACTTAATTCCATCACTGACACATTTGCAGGACCTTCACGAGGAGAACCTGAAACTCAACAAAGACATCGAGACATTGAAAATGGAGCAAAGCAGAAACAAGCGGCTGCTTTCTGAGTCTCTTAAACGACTGCGGAGGGTGAACAAGCGGAAGCTACGACGACTTCAGCAAAATCGTGCCTCTCAGCTCCAGCTTAACTTCATCAATGATGAAATTTGAACACATCTGTCAGGATTAAAACTGTTCATTGCAATCAACGAGGTGTGACTCACAGTTTAATTTATCTATATCCAGTTCAGTTTAGCTTAGTTTATTGGACAGTTTTTAAAACATGTTAAAATACAAAACAGACTTATTTTCCATTGTTGTCTTAAAAACATTAACAACCAGAAATAGATGCTCCTTACATTATACTCAGATAGAGAAATTAAATCTCCAAGCCGTTGACCTGCATTCCAGTAATGTGTTCCTCATCATATCTAAATAAATCAATGGCAAATAGAAAGTAAACCAGGGTAGGAAACCACCAGTCAGCAGATAACGCAGCTAAAATTTTGGCTGTGGCTGGTAAGAATATCTACACCACCAGCCACTGCAGCAGGCCTCTTTTCTATTCTAAAAAAACCCCCCAAAAAACACCTATTAGGCTAGTTAAATATTGAATGTGTTGAATTTGAGTGGCTCTCATCAACATGGTTGCTGGAGCCATGAACCCAAACATAAACCTGACCTGTTAGTTCTGAGACAATTGAAGCAGCTTCTTCATCATCTCAGACTTTCTGGCCAAACAATTAGCTCTAGAGTTAATCCTACCAAGAACCTTGCTTGGCACACTGTAGGCAGTGATGAAAATAGTGCGGCTCTGTGAAGACCTGACTGGATTAATGAACTGGAGTAAGGAAGATGACAAACAGGAACAAGGAGGCTCTGAGGCGGCAGAACAGACAGAAATTTAATTAGAGGTCCCATGACCTGAGAGAAGTCTCATGAGAAGAAGGTAGAAGGCAATGGTTTATTCTAACAAAGGGTGACATTTGGTGAAGTGATGGGCTGGCAAATTGTTTTCTATGTTTTGTACTGGGAAAACAACAAATGTAGATTTAATACCTCAACTAAATTACTCTGGACTGTACATAAATTCTTGTGTGTTACTAACGAGGTAGAATCATCTGCATAGTCATACTAAAGGCTTGTAACGTTTTAGGGATAAGGTGTATGCTGAGGTACTGTAAGCGTGTGAGATTAGATAAGTGTGAAGGGAGTTATGAGTTAATTTAAGGGAGGCAGTTGTGGCCTACGGTGCAGCAGTGCAGTCTATTTTGCGTCGACTGGATATCTGCAGTGTGCAGGCTAGGGCGCTGTGCTCCGGGGCGTTTCATACTTTTGCTATTCCAGCTTTGTTTGAAAGTGGAGATGGGGGAGGTGGTACTGAATACATTTCTCCCTTAACTGCTGGGTGAAGTTTGAAAGGGCATGACCCAGCTCTCACTGGAGGTGTTCCCAGAGGAAGGCGATAGGCCAAGGGTGGGACATTTGTTTAGATAGTATTAGAGCTGGGGAAGGGAGGTGGGAGTTAAGGTTAACGTTTATAGATAAGCAAGACTCAGCAATGTCGGAATATGACAATATGCTGTGGCTATTGGTTCATAGATAACTGGATCAGATTAGGCCTGTTAAAGCGACATGCCCACTATCTGGTAGGAAGCTAATCTCTCCGAAAGCATAGCTGAGCCTCTTTCCCCCATGACAGACCAAGGAGGGCAGCAGATCTCGTTCATCTCCATCCCATTTCGTTTATGTTCATTTCCCAGTTAGTGTAGTCCCACTGGGACCGTGTCTGTCCCCTGCTTTGTTATCAGGGAATGTAAATCTAACCCAAGACCCATAATGTGTATTTCAGAGTTAATATTCAAATTAATATTCAAAAGTTAATCAGTTTTTTGACATGTAAGCAAAGGATTTAAAATTAAGTTTGAACAAGTGAGATAAGCAACCAATCACTGAATGTAAATAGCTGAGTCCAATCAGATGACAGTTTATGAATGTTTACTAATATCATTTATCAAAATATTGACTTTTTTTTTTATCCAGACATCTCCTGTGAGAGTCACATCAAGGCATTATCACATATTTACCTTTTTAATATCTCAAGCATCAGGCATTTTCTCTCCTCCTATGACCTAGAAAAACGGATGATTTGTTTCTTACTTTGTTTTTATTTGTTACTGCAATACACTGCTGTCAGACTTTTCCACTGCACAAATACCAAATTCATGAAATATTCAGCAGCCAGAATAAACAGCTGCGGGCAGAGTAGGATTTAGTACAGCTTACAGTTCACCTTAACTCTGACCATACCTGCCATTCTTTACCCTTAAATTCATCAAAACCCAGTCTTGTTAAATTCAACATTCTCTATTATATAATTGTATGCAACCTTCACCATGGAGGGATCAAGACTTTTCTCACTGAACTTTGAACGCAACCATCAGAGGGCATCATGATGACTTTTCTTCCCCTTAATAACTTTGATCTTAAGGCCTAATCCATACAGGAGTCTCCTTTGGTGTAGGAGGGAGATTGTTTAGAGCAGGCGGTGCAGATGGAGTGACAGATTCAGGAGCTGAAGCTGCAGAATGACGCCCTGCAGCTGGAGAAGCACATTATGAGGAAAGTGAAAAGCTGAGATGCAAAAAAATCCAAAAGGAGCAGGTATAGACCTCAGTAAGAACTTGAAACTTGAGTAGTCTACTTTATTTGTCCATTTAACAGTGCCAACAGATCTGCTGCTCTCAACTGATGGGGTCTTGTGTAACAATATCTTTTTAACCTTTACATTGCAATTTCCACTTTGTCTTTCTTTACATGTATTCAAAAATGAAAAATCAGACCCAGAATCTCATTTTTTGTCCCCAGCAAACTAATGCTGCCCTCTTTGTGAACTGTTGCTCTCTGCTGCCCCCAGGTGTTCAAGTACAGCCCAAAATGTGTGTGTGTGTGTGTGTGTGTGTGTGTGTGTGTGTGTGTGTGTGTGTGTGTGTGTGTGTGGGTATGACTTAAGTCACTTTCAGGGACACACACCAAACATAAGACCAGTTGATTGGGGACGGCTTGTGCAATTGGGGACAAAAGCCGTGTCCCCAATTAGTAAAAAGTTGATTTTTGGGTCAGTGGTTAAGGTTAGGGTTAGGTTAAGGTTAGGGTTAGGTTAAGGTTAGGGTAAGGGTTACCCTTAGGCAAGTAGTGGTTATGGTTAGGGTTAGGGTAAGTCTCCAGGAAATGAATGTAAGTCTATGTAAATACCCCAAAAGTGACTTAAGTAAGACTGTGTGTGTGTGTGTGTTTGTGTGTGTGTGTGACTGTGTATTTGTACAAATCATAAATTGAACATTGTTGTGTCATTACCGCACGTAAAAAGTTGATATCAGATTCACTTTGAACATGGAGCTTCTCTGTCAGGCAGTTGCAGTGTCTATGATTGGCCACAGGGAGGCAGAGGACTCACCGTCACTGAGTGTCTACAATGTGTGTGTGTGTGTGTGTGTGTGGTCAGAAATTGGGATTCATGCCTCTAAGTGTTTGGCTCTATATAGTCCTTAATGGTGGAAGCATGATAGTGGAGAAGGAGCTGCTGTTAATGGATCATCACAGTTGTATAAAGTCAACAACAGGGCTGTGCAATGTGTTGTTATCCTCCAAATAGGCTGACTATAACTGAGTCATCAGCTGTCTTAAAAATATACCTCTCATGTTGACTGTGGCAGTCTTAAGTTTATGAGAGCGTGGAGACTAGTGGCAATTTAAAACACCGGCATGAAAACTATTTTGAAGTTTTAAGAGTGGGCTTTTGATCAATAGGATAGGTTTCTAAAACCCTTCCCTTAAGTGTGCCGGTAACATACCAGAGGAGTTCCCTCTGTACCATCTGTCTAGGGGCAGACACTTAGCTATACAGCACCAGCTGTTGCAGGTTGGACTAGATTTCTGTACACACACACACACACACACACACACACACACACACACTCTAACCACAGTGGACAGCATGTAAACAAACAAGGACAGAGAGAATATAAGTCAGTGACTGATGAAATACATGGGTTTAAACGTCCTGGAAATCTTCCACTCTTCTTAGTAGTATTATTTCATTGATCTCTGAAGCATAACTTCTTTTGCTTGCCCTCCTCCACAGGAAGGGGTCAGGCTCCACTGCAGAACAGCAACTTTAGAGTGGGTAGGGATTCAATGTCTTGCTCAAGGACATTTCATCAGCGGACAGCTACTTTCTGCCACTGGGCCTTGAACATGAGCCCTCCGTTTGAAGGACAGCCAGTCTTCTCACGGTACCACCCTTCTGCCCAGTATGACTGTATGTCTGTAACTTACTGTATAATCTAATTGTATGGGCCTACATTATGTGCTGCAAAGCCAATTTATAATAGAGAGGCTCTTCCTCCCCCTATCTGGCTGACTTGGGTTGTCAATGGGGACGCACATCATTGCTGAAGCACTCAGGCTTCAATGTTTTACTTTATTTTACCCCAGTATGCTGGTACGATAACGTAAACATACACAGTAAGAAAAAAAAAAAGGAACCAGTTAAATGATGTACAACACTTGTTTTCTGACACGTATATAGGCTACACGAAAGTAGGAGCATCTTCAAGGATAGAGAGACCCACTACTAGTGACGTATTGCATGCAGTTTGAATCTAGAATACAGTGGGAACAATTTTGTCCTAATGCGCTGCCTGTAACCAACTTCTTGGTGGAGGTCAAAGTTCACCAGCTAGCTCTGACAACCAGCTAGCATAGCCGGTACCTAACCGACTACAGACGAGTTTGAAATGGATGTAAATCAGGCGAAACAGGAGCATCTACTTGCATTAAAAGGTATTGTATGGTTTATTACAAGATAAACTATTTAGTGACTCGAGAGATCGTTTCAGAAGCTAAACCTGGCACGATATACGGAGCCTAGTGAAACGGAATGGTTTGTTGTTGTTGTAAACAGCTAGCATAAACGTCAGCTAACGACAGTCTGAGACGGCTAGTTACAGCCACCAAATCGTGCTGACAGCTGGGCTTTTTAGTGACATTTACGTCGTTTTTAAACGTCACTATTGTAACTCAAAGATACCGCGTATACACTGTAGCAAGGATAATTAACTCGTCAATTAGCGTAGCCAATGCTAGCTAGCGGCGTCATTAGATGCTAGCCTAGTTGGCTTATGTGTATAGTTTTCCCTGAACCACTTGAAGGAAAATTGATGTTAAATCGTCTTCCTAGTCACTCAGTCACTAAGGCAGGACTCAGAATTAGCTATGGCGGAAGTTGCAAATAAAGAAAATGAGTTGCAAAGCTAAAGAAAATGAGTTGATACAATTCCAGATCTTGCAATGTACATATCTAAGTGCAATATGAGATACACACATGCCAAAGTTTAGGCTACTTGTTAGAACACTGGATCATAACTGACATTAAGTGAATAGCCAGTCACAAACACTGACATACACTGAACTTGTGTGAAACAGGTACGTTACAACTGCTAAAGAATGTTTTTCGCACTTTCGGTGCACTACCCCCGGCTAACCAAGAAAGTAAATTTTGTGTTGGACCAACCAACCTAAACAAGCCTATTGCAATTCAACGAAGTTTCCTTCCGCTGACTGTACTTCCTCAAGTTTGGGGTGGTTCCTCCAACCAGCTGTAGTGTAGAGCAGGAAGACTGCAGTAAGCCTGGACCACAGTGAGGTTTAGACTTTCCCAGTCCTCCAGTTTCAGCTTGGTATGTTGTTGCTTCTTGAACTTGTTAAGCACAGCTGGGGGTTTCTCCTCTCTGGTCTGGCCACCACAGATCAGAGTTACACACAGTGTCTCCTTGTACGCTGATATTTAAGCTGTAGAGCTTGCAATTGCTGAATCTGCTTCAGATGTGCCCAAATCCATGAGTTTGTAGTCTTAAGTACCTGGACTGGTGGTATATCCCTCAGTTACCTGCCCAAGGGTGAGTTAGTGGAACTGTCCAGGGTTCTGAACCTGCCTCCCAGACCCATTAGGGTGCCACAGTTTGCCATCAAATGATTCTGGGATGATTGTGTTGAACGCAGATCTGAGGCCAACAAGCAGGATCCTGGCAGGAGTATCCTGGTGCTCCAGAAGTGCAGACCTATACTGATTCCATTATCCACATATAGGCAAACAGCAGGGGGTCAAGTGCTAGTTCTGAGACACATGAGATAGGACAGCAGCAGGTAGCCTATTCAAATGTCTTTAACTGTGACTGAGGTTAATGTCACTGGGATATGCATAACAGCAAAAACTGAAGAAAAATTACTGGGTTAATAGAATAGCTGGGAGACTACATACAGTGATTCTGTTTCAGTGAGTGGGGGTGCAAATTTTGCTACCACAGACACATCTGTGCTCCACTTTTTAATATAAAAGCTCAAATCACCTCCCTTTGCTTTACCTTTGATTTCTGGATTGCAGTCAGCCAACTCAGCAGGCTGTCTTGCAGTTACACTGCATCTAGGATGGCAAGGGAATCCTGTTTAATAAAAGAAATAAGCCTGAGGTGTGGGGTGTGCTTAGGGAGCAAAGTTTTGTGAAGCAAAGTCAATGAAATGTAATAATTTGGAGCCAGATAGACTATATCAGTGTAAGATTATTGCAGAACTGTCGTACCTACTGTGGAATTGGTTTAATAAGAAAGGTTTCCCATGTGTATCCCACCACCAATTATTAATATTATAATTTTTTTGGTCTTTTACAGTGATGCGGTTAACAAAACCAACTCTCTTCACAAACATGCCAGTGACATGTGAAGATAGAGATCTCCCAGGTAAGACTGCACACCAGAGCCAGAATCACAGAACTTGAATGAAATGTAATTCTTTCTTTCATAGGACTGTAACAGTACAGAATTTTCCACATTTACCACCAGATACAGACAACAGAAGCCATGATTCCTTTGTTGTTGGCTATGTGCTATTTTATATCTCTTTTTTTAAAAAGAGAAAACTGCCTATGACTTTTTTAAGAATATTAATTTTCCTGAAAGTTGACATTTACATTGTTGACATGTACATAAGTCTACCTAAATTTCCTATTAAACCACAAGGTATAATCAGATAGCTAAAAAACCGAACTAAATTAGCCTATATCATATTTAGTTGATATAAATTGTTAGTATTTGATTAAGATCCCAGCGCACATTTGCAATATAGATTTACCGTGTGAGTTCCTGCTCCCAAATTTAGATGCCAAGCCTGTAGATAATTTATAGAGTTTGTTTTTCCTTCTGGTGGACTCCAGCACGCAGCAATGTGATCACTGGGCTGGTAACTGAACTCCACATAACCCATAAATCACTTTGACACTTCTGGGTAGGACCGCTATTTATATAAGAGCGTGGAAATGATGTGAAGGCATATATAAATGTAAACAAAGATGAATTTGTTGAAATTGACATTCGAAATATAACACCATCCTCCTTTTACGGCATCATGTTCCGCTTGCATTTTGCAGGCACTTTCAGAGATTATTATTATTATTATTAAATCAAAAGATGTTGGTTCTAAACCCCCAAAGGCTGACTGTGGCCAGCTCGTTGGATATAAGGCTAAAAATAAGATTAACCATAGTAAATCATTTTGGGTTTTCCCCCATCTGCAGAGATAGCTTTACATTGCTAGCATTTATCAAGCTTTTAGTGTGCATCAGCTCTCAGTGGTGCATGATCCAAGTCATTAACAGATAACATGTCATGTAAGGTTGTGTTTTTATGTATGTGTGTGTGCCTCCATAGGGGATTTGTTCGGTCAGCTTATGAAGGAGGACCCATCCACCATTAAAGGAGCGGAGGCGTTAATGCTTGGAGAGATGCTTACATTACCACAGAACTTTGGGTAATAAAGGCGGAAATTGCTGTGAACAATTTAGAGCAGGTTGAAGAGGTGCATACTCTGTCATCATACTCTATCATCTGTGTGTTAAACAGAAATATTTTCCTTGGCGAGACCTTCTCCAGCTACATAAGCGTGCACAACGACAGCAGCCAGGTTGTGAAAGACATTCTTGTAAAGGTACTGTATGAATACGTAACTGTTGATGCAGCACACACTTTCCAGTCCTCTTCCACACACAAACGTTAATAAGATCCTGTCGTTTGATCCTTTACAGGCCGACCTACAGACCAGCTCACAGAGGCTGAACCTCTCAGCGTCCAACTCTGCAGTAACAGAACTCAAACCCGAATGCTGCATTGATGATGTCATCCACCACGAAGTCAAAGAAATTGGAACTCATATGTGAATCTTTTTTCCACACCGTTTAAACCCATAAAAAGCACCATATTCATGAGAATATTGCACATATTTTCACTATGCTTGACTATTTTTTTCCCCCTCTCACCCCATTTCAGCTTAGTCTGTGCAGTCAGTTACACCACTCAGTATGGGGAGAAACTCTATTTCCGAAAGTTCTTCAAATTCCAGGTGAGTTATACTTGACCTCTCCCATCAGGTGACAGAGGTAAACTCAAGTGTTGCCTTGGTAGGCGGCTGAGAAATGTCACAGATCTACAACAGGGCAAAAAGCAATTAGCATGCATTCTGTGGATTTGGTATACTGGTCTCACTGCCTCAGTTTGCCCCTCAGTTTGTGAAATGATTCCCTTTAGTCCCATTTTCAAGAAGACCAGTAGAACTACTTTCTTATGCTTTAGGTGTCCAATTTCTTGGCTCAGGACAGGATTTCCAATCTCATTAGAAATTGCCTCATTTTTTTGTGTGGAGATAATTTTTCTGCCGAATGGAGGAACAGTGTGAGAAAACTACAGCATTCAGCTTTCAATCTATTTTCAATCAGGTTTTGAAGCCGCTGGATGTGAAAACAAAGTTCTACAATGCAGAGGTAAGCTTTGCCATTCTCCACCCTTTTCCTGTCATATATATCACTAGCACCAAGTGCAGCTGTCAACATAAAGGCGGTCTGCCCTCACATCTCTCACCATGGCTTTCTACCAATTAAAGAACTGTATTGTATGACATGCAAGTTCTTATTGTAGCACACATAACATGCTTCATATCATATTACATTCCATAGCTAGGAACGTTTCCGGATGCTAATGTAGTCAGTTGTGTAAGACAGATGTCCTGGAAAAGCCTTGTATCTCCAAAAACATCTACTTAAAATCTGTATAATATTGTGTATATATATGAGTTACTTATTGGCTTTATGAAAGAGCAAAATTGATTGCATTATATCTGTTTTATGGCATTGTCAAACCCAAAAGTTGGAGATGAAAGGTTTTTCCAGGCTAGAGGCAATAAGCTTTTCCTTTCTCTCATGTTCATACCGGTAGCATTTTTGTTATTAGAATGCAAGTATTCATTGTCATTACCTTTGGCATGTAACTTCATTTATTTATTATGTCTTGTATTTTATTTTCTCCATTAGAGTGACCTCAGTTCTGTGGTAATTGTTTTCTCTGTTCTCATCGCTGAACATTAGCTTTTCTTAATCCTTTTGGTGCAGCCGATTTTGTCTTTTTCCGGGGCCAATAGAAAGGAGCAAAGTAAAAAATGGAAATAAATGTATGGATATGAACATGCCTATTAATCATAAAAGAGAAGGCATTGTGAAACAAATTGCCTACATTCAATTTAATGTATTAGAACTTGACATGGACTTTCCATTCATTTGCTTTTGCTCTTTCTTTGGACGCTTATGTCCTCTTGCTAACTCATCTTGCACAGGGCTTGCATAATTGGACCTTCTTGGGTACGGTGTCAAATTGTGGAGGATGGGGATTTCATTGATCAAACAATCTATCATCACTGGAGAAATTTATCATTTTACATTACAATTATTCTTGGTTTCTATTTGTCAAGATTTGAATAATTATGTAGCAATGCAGATACGAATTATGGTACTCAAATACTTTTGAATCGCAAATTCTAAACAATTTCAAATCTTTTGTATTGATGGGTTGTAGGTTACAGAGTGGTGGGACAGGCCAGTTAAGGTCTTCTTGTTAGTGATTATCAAAAACTTATTTGGTCCAGTCATTTTGACATGGGTTCTTAATTGTTCCTTATTACAGTTCAAACAAGCATTAGTTTAACAAGGTGATTTGGTTATATGTGTATCTGTTTGAGGTTTCAGGTATTGGTTGGAATGGCTTTGCATGGAGCAGAGCAGCTAAGCTCTGTGATTTAACATTAACCCCATTCAGAACGGTCTGTGGTCCCTCTCAACTCTCATACTGTGAATTGCAGGCATGAACTAATCTCTGCTTATCTTTCATTGTATCTCACTGTATACTAGAGGTTGCACTGAAACGTTGACAAGTCGACTCGCCAGCTAGTATCATCAACTAGTCGCCTTTATAAAAATAAAGAAATACAACCCTCTCCAGACAGCAAACCAAGGCATGTCTGGTGATTCAATTGGTTTCCTAAACATCTCTGCAAATGTATTTACAGTTTGTCAATCCAGAGCGGCATCTCAAGTCACATTACAGTAATTACTACCAGTTTAGAATATAAGGAATCATTATTTTTCAAATATTTTTATATACACATCAGTTTTGCAGACAGTTTCCCGTACTAAGCTCCAGCCAGGGTGATGCTGCCTGACTAAAGACTTCACTACCACACATGTCAACAGGCTGACATTTCTTTGGTTTGATCTCATTATTACTCCTGCTGATCTTGCCTTTATAGTTAGAGAGTAGAGTAGCCAAACTTTAAAAACAGAGCTACAAAAATGTAACCTCCAAGAGAAAGTTTGCTAATCACACATTCTCAAGGCTGGTTGACGTTTAATAGAGTACTTTGAATGACTTGTCGATTAGCAACAATCCGTAGCTGTGCAACCCCTACTGTATACCCTGCTGGTCAACACTTGTACTAACCAGATCCTCAAAGGTTCCCTGAGCACACTTCACTAGAATCCTCCATTTGTGTAATTTAGAGAACAGTGTTTCATGTTCATCTTCTGATGAACATGAAACACTTCATCTTCATGATTCTTACATCATGAAACGTACCTTCATGCAATAAGATTTTGCACCAGCCTAACTCCTCTTAATACCTAATAATAATGAAGTGGACGTGGCTCAGTTGGCCTCGGAGGTGGTGTTATTGTAGTTAGCTGTTAGCGGCTAACATTGGCGTTGACCCCTGGACCTCCGTTCCAGACGGACGAGGTGTTCCTGGAGGCTCAGATCCAGAACATCACCACCTCACCCATGTTCATGGAGAAGGTCTCTCTGGAGCCCTCCATGATGTACAACGTTACAGAGCTCAACATCGTGGAAGGTGGAGAGCAAGGGTAAAGGCAGATTGGTTTAGATTCCTTTTTGTGATACTCTTAATTGTTAATCTGATTGCAGCAAGGTCGATTTTTACTGTCAACCTTTACACTGACTTGCTCCTGTAACCTTTCCCTGTCAGAGAGTCTACATTTGGGAAAATGTCCTATCTGCAGCCCATGGACACACGGCAGTACCTGTATTGCCTGAAGCCAAAGCCTGAGTTTGCGGAGAAGGCTGGCGTCATAAAGGGCGTGACGGTGATCGGCAAGCTTGACATTGTGTGGAAAACCAATCTTGGGGAGAGAGGGAGGCTACAGACCAGCCAACTACAAAGAATGGTATTGGGACACTCTCATGTGATTTCTATACTACTGTCAAAATCAAAGGGAGTTTCACCCCATTTGTTACCCTCATGTGTCCTCCAGGCTCCGGGGTATGGGGATATCAGGCTGTCACTGGAGATGATTCCTGATACTGTCAACCTAGAAGAACCATTTGACATCATCTGTAAAATCACCAACTGCAGGTGAAAACTTCAGTCCAAACATTTACACACTAGGGATGGGACGATATGTTTATCTCACGATACGATTTGATACGCGATGGGGTTCACGATTCAATACAACCACGATACGATGTAATAAATAAAAGTTCAGTGACAATAAAGTCTCACAGAATTATGTTTATTTCTGAGACACAAATCTTTCTAGCAATGGCATTGGCTCACTACAATGTAAATAATTTAAAAATGTCATTGCAAAGTGCAAATAATATAATTTGGATGGAGAACATTGTGAAATTGTGATTGGCAAGCCGTCTCATTTGTGATTACTACAGCAGAATAAAATGTAGCTAATATCACGATTCATTTTTCTGCCCCACGATACACATTGTCACATTTTTGCATTGTGATATATTGAATTTCGATATATTGTCCCATGCCTACTCCACACTAATCAATTATATAAAATGAAATTGCACCACTACGATATTTTCCAAACCCCTGATGGTGTTGACAGCTATCAGACACTGATGGAAGAGTCAAAATCTGAAGCTTTTCCACGGATTTTGTTTGTGTTGCAGTGAAAGAACCATGGACCTGGTGCTGGAGATGTGTAACACGAGGTCCATCCACTGGTGTGGCGTATCAGGGAGACAGCTGGGGAAAGTCAGTCCTAGTGCCTTCCTCTCCCTGCCCCTCAAACTCCTGTCGTCCGTCCAGGGCCTGCAGGTATGATCTCAGCTCTTCACAATCTAAATCTTAATGCATTACGGGAAACTGCTGGTAGATATCAGTATGTTGAAATAAAAGGCCGTTTATTTAGTGAACTATTTTTCTCTTCTTTGTTTTAGAGTCTTTCTGGATTAAGGCTCACAGACACATTTCTGAAGAGGACGTATGAATATGACGACATCGCACAAGTCTGTGTGATCTGCCCGTATATGAGCAACGAGTGCTAGAGCCACGTTTTTATTTAGCTTTTTGCATCTTTGATTTGAATGGACCAACTGGATTTCTGCGCCTGTGCTGACCTGTCACACTTTGCACCCTAAGGTGATCATGTTTTAATACGTATTGTTTCTTTCTTTGAAAATAATTATTATGTTAATTGTGCATAAATGTGAATAAAATCACTATAACCCTTGATTCATCTTGTGGCTTTTAAACACTTATTTAAATGGTCCATGTTGGCTTTCAGTGTTATCAAAATGTTCCATTGACACATTGAAAACCCATGAAAATAGGAACATTTGACAAAATTTTTAATTTACTTTTAAATGAGCTTATACAGTAATTCATCTTTAAAGATGGTCCTGTTTTTCATTTAAAATCAGTGCATGTAGTACACAATCGGTATATTTTCTGTATGTTGTACAGTCTGCTGTTAAAGCTATTTCTGGGTATTATATTCAGCCCTCTTTTTGGCTCTACTAGTAACAAATATCTTCATGAGCCAGACATTGTCACAAGGGTAACCTAGATCTAATGTAGAACAAATAAAAATAGGAGCACAGAGCTTTGAAAAGACACAATTCCTTCTTATTGACTTAAGACTATTAGAGATGTCTAGTGGTAGTTGTATACTAGGCATTTTCAAGGCTGAAAGTGCTATATAACATGGAGTTTTAAAGTCATATTGCCTGGTTCAAATGTTTGCGTGATTTGATGGCCACTGATGTATTTTATGTTAACCATGGCTTCATATATCCACATTTTGGATATATCTACTGCCCCTAACAAGAGTAAATATATTTGGAGCTTCTGTTCACTGTGTCATTTTGGCTCAAGTTGTTAAAGTCAAGTCTGAAGTGTTAGCCAAATCGAAACATAGGGTAATCAAATCAGTTCATTAAAAATACTCAAAAAGATGAGATAAAATATTGATGTTGGTAAATACTGGTTGTGGGAAATTTTGCTTTACAAAAATGTTTAATAGTCCCACATGTGAGCCACACTTGCTTTCTGAATTTTTCCTTGAGATTCAGTGACTGGTTTCTTTCAGGGAGAGTGGACAGCTCCTCTGGTCCACCGCTGCTCTTGCACAACACAGCCTAACCCAAGTACTGTGGCAAAAGATGTGAGATAGAAACAGGATTTACTGAGTGGCCAAGGAAAATCTAATCACTGGATTCAATTTGAGCACTGGCCCCTATTTTAAGGCATAATTTAACATGAGAGATGCCAGATTGAGACAAAATAATGAAACAAAGGGAAAAGTACAAGTGCAATGGTCGTAGGCTAAGAACATTCCTCAATTTCAAGACGTATTTATTGACATGTTTTAAACAAAACAGTGCTGCCCTAGCATACTTGTTTCCATAAAGCATCTGACTTCAAATATCAGATTTAAGAGCATGCAAAATGAACAATCAGAATATTTCCTTACTAGTTAATGAACAATTAAATAGGCTTAAAGGGGTAATGGCATTGACATATATGTTTGCTAAAGTGCAATAATAACATGATGTGGGCTGCAAACATTGCTATACAATTACACACTTTCTTATTCGAAAATTAAGTAGTTCAGTGTTCAGTCAAAAGCTGTGATATAAGTAAGTCCCACATGTTTAAGGATTGAATGGTCTTCGTCACCCAACAGTAAGTAGAGCATGTTGTTATACAAAAGAACAAGGTAAACCTGATGTGCCTCATATGAGGAAAAAACAGAAATGTTTCCTGCAATGCTTTAGTAATGCATCCTCCCCTAATCTCTACTCATCATGACCAGACAGAAGGATCCTTCATTCGTTACACAAAGAGGGCAGTATTTTCAGCACATATAAAACACACGATCTCTGTGGAATGGAACAGCTCAGAAGAAAGAATTTACTGTCAGTATGCTGAATGTGTTGGGTTTTTTTTGCTCTCTCTTATGACTGGGTGTTGTTTACAATATGTTTTGCTGTTTGCCCTGATATCTAGATGTGTGGGATGCTCTTTTCATGGTCCAGCCTCCGTGCCCTCGCCTCGCCTCTCCTCTCCACTCCAGAGCCCTAGTCACAGTAAAGTGCCTTCAACCCCATCTTTTCCTCTTCATTCCAGCTGTGCCGGTGATTTGAGTTAAAGAAATGGGTGTAGAGATTGTAATCGCGTCATATGGTTGCCCTTCCTCTGGTAAAACGTGACGCTGAAATGAAAATAATGCATGTCATTCAATGGTACTGTATCATTAATACAACAGTGCATTTCACGCTTTATGTTTGGCCTGCTAAATGTTTTGGCTAAGCCTGCTGTTAAGGACCTGAGTAGATCATGAGTGCTCCTCGGCGCTGCCGCTGAAGGAGCGGCTCCGGATGTGGTTCCTCAGCTGCTCTATCAGCTCCGGGTTCTGCTGCTGGATCTGCTGGGCAAACTGTTGTCCTCTGACAGAGAGACCGGAAAGCTTTCATTACCAGCTGAACTGCATTCTACTAGAGAAATGATTCTCAAAGTGGGGTCTGGGGGCCTTGAGGGAGGTCCCAGGGATCCCCAGCAAAATTAAGAATAGTTCAATTTCGGTCTCACTCTCACCACCCTTATCTCCTTATATACAGTGTAGGCAGTTATACTATTGAATTGAAAGAGTTGCAGTGTAGCATCAATGTATTCAGGAGTAAATATTCAAGCTAAATATTCTTTTAATTTTGCCAAGTCAGAAGTAGTAACAAAGTTGTGAATGGACACTGTACTTACGCTTCAATCAAACTGGAGATGTCTGACAGTCCACCCACTCCTGCTGCAGGTCCCCCCACTGCATTCGACATCATTCCTGACATACTGACCACACAGCGAGACAGAGGGGGGAGTCAAACCAAGTGTTTTCAGATGGCCGCAAAATAATTATTTCACAGTGAAACACAGCTCTGAGTGTAATCAATTACAGATGACACTCACAGCTGCTGCACTTGTTGGTTCTGCATCACGCTAGCAGCCTGTAAATAGAAATCCAGCTGAAATCCAACTTGTCTCTCAGAAACGTATGAAATGGACAATTAATTTCCGGTTACATTCTGCAATTTTGTCAGAATAAGTGTATTACCAAGTGGTGTGGTTCGTCGTGGCTCAAACCAATTTCATAGCAGTCTCATTTGTGTATTGCCTTTGTTACTGTAATGAAATACTGGCATGCTTGTAAAAACATTCTTTGCCTGGCAAGCATTCCCTTGTGCCGCCATTAAACTAGTCGGGATTCCCCACCTGGGACAATGCCCCCACCACTTGACAATAACATTGGTTGAATAACAGGCTAGCTGTCACTCAGGGGGCTAATTAGGGAAAATGCCTGGTGTAACCTCATCAGAAACACAGACAGTATGAGGCACCTGTCCTTAGGACTAGTGGATTTTCTTTCCTTGGACAGTAAATTGTGCCTATAATACATTCAGTGACAACTTCAACAGGGTTTTCAAGTAGAGCACAGGTATTAGGGCTCATGCTCTTACCATGCTGATGAAGGCAGGGTTGTTGATTAAGCTAGCCATGTCAAATCCCAGTCCAGCAGCTATCTGTGGTTAGAAACAAAGAGATAAGATGTATGTATTGGCTCACAAAATAAGGGGTAACAGTAAAATGAGGGGTCTCTACTTACTGGGCTGGTTGCTTCTCTCTGCTTCTGCTCTGCTATCTTCAGGTTGGATTTGTAGGTGTCATTCTCGGGGTCTAATACCAGAGCTTTCTTGAAGTAGGAAATTGCCTCGGGGTACTTGTTCATGGCAGTCAAAGCCAAGCTGGAGCCACAAAGGAGAAGGGCCGATGTAACTTTTGACTGACTGTACACTATGGTGCAGACTATGTCGAGAAAACCACAAAGAGCTTATCTTGCATGTATCTAACTCCGAACAAATACTGTTTTGCTAATGAAACGAACAGCATCTTTCATTTGTTATGTCTGACTCACCCCATCCGTCCAAACGCTTTGCTGTAGCTGGGATCAATCCCTATGGCTCTCTCACAGTCGCCGGTTGCCTCTGTGTAATTTCCCAGTTTACTGTGAGCTGCAGCCCTGCAAAGTGCAAGATCCACAACACAGACTCTCCAGTCTTGCCTGCAGTCCTCTCTCCATGCTTAAGTTTAGCTCTGCTTTGTTTAATTGTGTTCAGATCAATAATGCACGGGGAAAGGATCCATTGGCACTGTCTAGTCAAATTCAAACAGCATGACATCACAGGCTATTTTGCAACATGTAATCCCACTCAACTCTGGTTGTGCACTGTCTAGAGTTATATACAATACCTGATCTACAACACAAGTATACAGTACATGCAATAGTGAAAATAATGTTATTTCTGCTGTGAGTACCTATTACAGTAGTAGACAGCATTTCTTAGGTCCAGATCAATGGCCTTTGTGTAGCACTCCACCGCACAGCTGTAGTTCTCTTCCTTCATGTGATTGTTCCCTGCGAATGAAAGATTGGTTTGTCCGCTCAGATTATGCACACTGAAAGTCTGTGATGACAACACTCGGCCTAATTTATCAGGGAATGTATCAAGGAATACTGGTTTAGGATTAGTTTTGCCTTTTGGATCATCGTGACAGAAGTGGCCAAGGAGATAAGGTTAGGAATCAGCATTCCTATTCTGAAATCATTTTTACCATATACATACAGTAAATAGCAATCATATGTTTAAGAGATATTCAGGGTTATGGTAAATGTTGACAGTGTTGACGAATACAGATCTGCATATAAAGGCATTCTATCTTTAGCAGGTTTTTGATGCTTTATACAAACTATACAGAAATACCATAGATAAAAGGCTACAAAGAAGTGGCAGGTTGTGGCTGCTTTCATTTTAGCAGAGCCTGAAAAGTCACCGATTTTCTTACAATGTATATATCAGGTTCTTGGAGAGAACCCCCCTCTCCCAGAACCCCAAATATAGCGATCAGCAGGTCAGGCCCTTCTGTCATCACCAAAGATGTCTGACGAGGTTGGAAATACAGAACTCCAGAAGGTGCAAAGAGTTGGACAGTTACAGAAATACTGTATGTGTCCAGGAAGGAGGGGGCGGCCAACTTTGAAACTATTAAATACTTTGTCTATGGGCTAATCAAGACAGTGTATCCTGTCTAAAGCACAAGGTACTGCATATATCTGCTGCTATGTCAAAAGATTTAGAGAAGCATGACTAGACAAATCGTCATATATATGATCTTCCACTGTAGGCTGAAGGATCGAAAGACACTGATCTACTTCCAGGGACGTTATAGAAGGAAGTAGAGGTATCAGAGCCAATGAAGATAAACTGTAAAATTTTATAAAGTGAGTTTTAACGGTACCTTCATTTTTGAGTTGCTCTGCTCGTTCAATGTCTTCTGGAGATGGGGAGGTCTCTGGGATGGTTATGTTGTCATTCTAAGTAAATACAAAACCGAGAAAGAGGCATTGATCTGATGTACTCATAACTGTAAGTAACTGTGAATAAATGAGAGTGTGAGATTGCAGCTTAATCTGAGACAGGACATACACATGACACATGATGGTATACTAAGTCTTTATGGGGTTTCACCTTTTTTAATACAGATCCCAATACTCAAGTCCCAATATAACCCAATATAAAAGTCAGATGTTTATCCAAAGTATATGCTGGCACTGTTTGTGTGGCCTGTGCAACACCCACCTTTAGTAGGGAGTTGAGGAATATCTCTGTCAGAGGCTGTGGCACAGCGAGGTGGCAGTCACTGGAGCTGATCTTAAAGGTGGTCTCTAAACACTGTATTGCAACTGCAGAGTAAGATTGTTAAAACATGACACTACGAAACCAAACCCCTTCATTTTATCCCTGAAATGTCCTTAATTTCCCCATTACATAAACATGTATTATCCATTAAAAATAACATAGCTTTAAAAAAGCAAGGTGAGTATCATGGGTTTATAAGGGATTTATTCATGGGTTGATTCACAGACACTAGTAAGTAAGGGATTGTTCATGTCCTTTGTGCATGGTTTATAGGGTTATTAATGAGTTATTAATGGAAAGTTCCTGTCTCCCTGAAATTTTCATTAAATTATAAAGTATGGAGCCAAGATTAAAGGGTGTTTAAGGAGGTTTCGATGGGATCTCCTCCATTTATAACCCCCTTAATGAATTTGAAGGGGATTTTGCATGAATTAAGGGGTGAATTCATGTAAATTAATGAAAATGTAAGGTTGTTTGAAGGGATTACTGGTTCGTAGAGATAGTATATGGTCGCTGAGATAAAGATAAAGAAGTGAATAGTGAAAAGACAGCTCATAAAGACTGTTCTCTAAACCAGGCCCAGAAGAAAAGATGACTTTATCATCATGGGGAAGCAGAACTTGGGTACAAGATATGCACAGTGACAGATTTCAACTAGCTCGTCAGTCTTTTTCATATTGGATAAAACACTCGGCTGCGCAGACATCACACCCTCATTTCCAGGCCCCTGTGATGCCCTCTGATGATTAGGCCCATTCCTGCTTATTCCTTTTAGATCAGGATAGCAAACTCAGGATATTTATTCAATTTCATTTGGAGTTGGAGAGAGAGCAAGAGCATATAGTGTAATGTTTGCAAAAGCACTTCCAGAAGGAAAAGTGCCACAGTTGACTCGACCTACCTTCGAGGCTCTCCTGCTCATCTGAATTCAAAGCACCACAATGTGTTTGATCTCGTAGGAACTGCACAATAGAGAATGCCAGGCGCTTCTCCATTGCCATTTTTTATCTGCAAACTGCAGGGCACAGGAAGTTTGGAGTGAAAAACAAGGCTGGTGACTATAATCAATGCATACAGACAGTGTCATTATTTCTGTGATAAATGTTTAATAAGAGGTTTAATAAATGGCTTCTTAATTTTTTTTATCACAGCTTCATCATCTATGTGGTCTGTGGTCTATCACAAACAATACACTGTTGGTATCAATAGTAGACCTACAACAACTAGAAAAGGTTGCTGGTGGTGCCATTCTTGTTTCCAAGACAACTCATGGGCGGCATCCTTGTTTATAACTAATCATAGCTCTATGTAAACGCAGTTAGCTACTCACATCACGAATTTCGCCGCCTTTAAGATGAATATACTTGCAATTTACAATCCTGCTCCCTAAGACTTTGATGCTTAGCCTACCCAAGGCCGCCCCAAACATTTTACTTTTACTGCAGGCACAAAACAATAAACTTCTGGTAAACAAAATTTACTGTAATTTGATTCTATGGGGGAAAGAGTTAGTTATGCAAATACAATCTTTCCATCACGTGCTAGTGCAATGCATTTGATGTTCATAAAGGTCTGACGAGCAGCTCCTCCCTCGTGTTGTGTTGACACACGTAAATGCAATGATGCAGAAGCTGTGATGTAATCCCATGATGGGAGACGGGGGGTTATTTCGTATCACAGTGCCATAATATTATGCGTACGGGCAACAAATGGCACTGGCAGGTGCGTGTCGGTTATTTCAAAAGCCTGTCGTTACAGCTCGCCCGGACAAGAGGCGCATGCATTGTGCAGCTTGTGTGATGGCTGAACAATCACAATCCTCCATCAGTGAGGTTAGTAAATAAGCACGGGAGGATACATAAAAGCTATCCCCGGATCCCCGTTTTTGTCTCTCCAAATACGATGTAGCCAATTCGCAAATAACATTGTATCAAAGGATGCTGTTCAATGCCCCCCGCCCACCTACCTGAGCTCTTTTCCAGCTGTCTCTGCTACCGCGTCATGAGGACTTCTGTCAAATTGATCGCATCCTCGGCGCCTGCGCACTCACAGCGGAAATAAGAATCTTTTTCCACATGCAACCCTGCTGAGGCTGTCAGGAGCAACAGTGAGAAGGGCAGCAGAAGACTGAGGTTTTGCACGAAAAACGCATGAAATCGCCGGCATGTGTTCGTTAAGAGTTGTAGCCTGCCAAACGCTTTGCAGGTATGCTTCAGCACACTGGTGAACAGCTGCTGTGTTTAGTAACTTCAACATCTGTGTGACAGACTGCTTTGTGTAGGGGGCACTGAAATAAACCAAATGTAGGCTATAAGTCTTGACTCATAGCTAAGCTGGTGTGTGGCTAGGCAGTTGCGCCTATTAAACATAAAACAGTTTGAATTATCTGACCTTATTTGCTTCAGAGCACCAGTCACGGCGCTGTTTACAAGGTTTGGTTACGATTTGGCATAGCTTACAATTGCACCACGCTTTTATTAACTTGTTTTGTGAAGTTTCCATCGCAATACTAAGTAACACTATAGGCGGCTGACATGGGAAAGGGTCGCCGTTTAGCACGGGAGACACGCAGACCACGTTCATGTTTCACGTTCCTCGGTGTGACCTTGAAGAATTTATTGCTTCTTACTATAAAACACCTGCTGGCTGCAGCAGTTGCTGTTTTAACTACAGTTGGCCGCAATACAAAAACACTACAGTATGCTAGCCTGCTATTCAATACTAGGCAGTTCTTTGATTGGGACACCAGTGTTATGTCAGCGACTGGGTCAGGGCCTGGGGTATTTTTGCTTTGCATTGCTTAAACGTAAAATATACTATGATTTTTTTTGTATCTTCTTCTCGACGTTTATTTATCCAGGAGAAGTTGACTGACCACGCAGGGTTTTTTTGTGTGTTTTTTCCCCCCAGAAACATCTTGTTTCACATTTATAAAAGTATGTACATTAACAGCTGGGAGCAGTGTCTTGTATAACCACTGTCTTCTACTGTTAGTCTCTACTGGGGGGTTGGTGCCTTGCTCAAGGGTAAGAGGGAATTACTCATTCACTTCAATCCCAAGGACGTTTTCCCAGCTGACCCAGGGTTTTGAACTGACTTTCAAGTCTGCTTCTCTAACCTCAAGGCAAACACCGCCCAATGGTTGTTTAAATGAGAAAATGCACTTTTGATGTCAGTTTTTTCTCCCTGCACAACTTTCTTAACAGAAATGTTGGGTAAATTGTGCATGACTGTAAAAAACAATTCAATCAGCTTCTGAATAGTGGTGTACAACATAGGCGATCATGTCTCTATCGGCCAAAGAATGGGAAAAATGACTATAAACATTATGAACTCAAAGATATTAAGTGACAAGCCATAAGTAAGCTATTTATGTGACATACACATTCTGTCACTAGTTAAGACCTCTATCCGATTTAAACCTTACTGCCATTGTTTTTGCAGAAATGTAATACGTTTTTTACTTACAAATGAAAATGACCGTATCTCTTTTTTGTGCAGAGTGTCCAAACCTTTTCTGAGGATGACCCTGCAGAATGGGCCTTTGATATCTGCCAGAGACGGCTCTCAGGCGGCAAACAAAAGGAACGCACTAAGATGGGACCTTTCTCCAAATGAGATCAAGACCATGACAAGCAGCCTGATTAGTAGAATAAAGAAGGTCTATGATGACATTGGATCTCTAAATATAGAGAAGGTCTCTGTTGAAAACACCCTGAAGGCCTTGGCCAGTGCCAAGTTGGAATATGTATGTAAGTAATTTTTGAAATGTATCAGGTCGTTGTTCCTTATATTAATTTCTATGTTACACAAATCACAATGATATTTATGCTGTACTGTGTTTTTATTCTATCCCCTAGCATCGCGCCACGTTCTTGATTTCCCCCAGTATGTGTCTCCTTCTAAAGAGGTTCGGTCAGCGAGCACAGAGGCCGACAAGAAACTATCCGAGTTTGATGTGGAGATCAGTATGAGGGGAGACGTGTTCAAGAGAGTTATTGCATTGCAGGTACATCTAATATCCTATATTCTATATCCACCTTTATATACACGTCCCAACATGAGGGAGTGGGGGAGGCATTACTCACACGAAGGCCTCTAGTTCATAATGAGTGAGGTGTTAACCTTAACAGACATGGCTTTGAAGCTGATTAAGTCTAATGTGGGAGGACTTGATGCATTTATCAAGGCCTGTATGCCAATGATAGAGGTTATTTTTAACGTTGCATGTCAGCCAAAGGGCAACTAGTTGGAAAGTGGATGTGCAGGGATTAAAGTGTTTTACATTAAGGGTACAGGATGTCTTCTCATGCCCTCATTTGACACTGTTGGTTCACATTTAGCTTGTGAGAGAGATTTGATCTGATTAATGGTAGTGGCTAATGTCAAATGTCATTCCAGGTAGGAATGATGACTACTATGCTAATTATATATATATATATATAGATAAATAGATATAGATATACAGATATTATATATTGATTGAAGGGATCAAGTTGCTGTCCTGAATCTTTTTCACCATCGCTGTCAATTTCTGTGGACTGAGCACAGCTTCAGTGGTCTCTTTGAAAAATAAATAAATAAAAATAAATAATATATTTATATAATATAAATATTTGATTATTATATATATATTAGTATATTAGGTTAGCATAGCAGTTCTAAATGGGATGACATGGTATTAACTACTGTAGATCAGATGAAATCTCTCACCTTATTTCAGTTTGTCATATACATATGTATATGACAAACTGAAATAAGGTGAAAGCAAGGTGTTGCAGAGATTGACTCAGTCCAAGCTGTCACTGGGCCTGAAGCAGCCTGAGGCTCAACACAAACATGTGACAGTAGGAGCTTTTCCAAAGGCTGTCACGGGTGTAGAGCTGGCTGGATGACAGAGAGCATGAATAAATGAATAAACATGGCAACACATAAATCATGCCAATAAGACTCTACCAGCTTTGAGCAAGTGTATTTGTTTTGTTTGCTTATTGACAGAAAAAGCATCAAGACAACCTTACACCTGAAGAGAAGAGATTCCTAGACCGACTTGTAACACTAGGCAAGCGTAATGGACTTCACCTGTCACAAGATATACAAGAGGTGATGCAACATTAGAGTTGTTTTTTAACACTTGAATGACCATATCACAAAAACCACTTTAAGAGTGAAAAGTCAAATTGTGCACAGTTGAGTTCATGTTTTAGTAACACTTTGCCGCTTTTTTCTCCCAAGGAAATAACAAGAATATCCAAACTTATAAGTGAACTTTCCATTGAGTTTAACAAGAATCTGAACGAGGAGAATACTTTTCTTCTTTTTTCTGAGCGTGAATTGGGTAAGCTTATATTAATAAAAATCAATCTGATGGACGTCGTGCTTTGACTCTGTCACTTGTGGTGTGACGCTTGCTTCTTCTCCAAAGGTGGGCTAGCAGACAGCTACCTCAACGGGCTGGAGAAGACCGCAGATGGGCGATATAAGGTCACACTTGAATATCCCCACTACTACCCTTTGATGAAGAGGTGTCACATTCCTGAGACCAGGAGGAAGATGGAAACAGCATTTCACAGCAGGTGTAAAGAGGTAATTGGAGTGTGATTATAACATTTTATATATCCTACACTCTCCTGGCCATACCAAGTCATGTGTATATTGCAGTTGATCCATATATTTCGGGAGGTGCTGAAAGATATAATACTGTTACTGCAAGTATTGTTTTTTATGTTCCGTGTTAAGTATTTAATACTTTATATAATGCACCCATTAAACACATTGTCAGATCTCCATATCCAGTTCTTCTATCACATTTATTTTCAGGTAAACACAGCCATCCTTGAGCAGTTGATAGAGCTGAGGGCAAAGGTTGCAAGCTTACTGGGTTTCAGTAGCCATGCAAACTATGTGCTGGAGATTAACATGGCCAAGAATGCAAGCAATGTGTCTGACTTTCTAGGTATGACCCCTTTGACAACCCCCCCCCCCACCACCACCACCACACACACACACACACACACACACTCTCAGTATATTCAAAATAAAAACACGCAGCCTCTGATACCAGCTTTGCAGCAGCAAAAGAAACTTTATTCACCCAATACTGGAGTTTTTTTTTTTTTTAAATCATGTGGCATCCCAGGGGAACTAGATGCAGATTCACTACCCAAGCAGTTGAAGGGGAAGACATAGATTGTGTTTAATAAAGGTTTTGGGGAAAGGAGAAGTGAAATCCCAGGAAATCCAAGGTTAAGACAAAACCTCCCATTTGTGGCTTTGGCTCTTATTCCTCTTCTCAGAGTGGGTCTCCCCCAGCAGTCAGCCTGTAGAGCAGAGTGGAGAGAGAGAGCGGCGGGGCTTTGTGTTTGTGGTTGTTGGGGACCTACAGTAGCACGTCCCCAGTGGCAGTGGTGGCTGGTTTGGGTTTCCATGGGCAGAGGAGAGAGAGAGAGAGAGAGAGAGAGAGAGTGGAGACCAGGTGAGCCATAATACACCGGTGTATCCAGCAGAACTTCGACTGGAAAGTATGTAGTACATCCCCTCTATCACCAAGTTTCCCCTGATTTGCCACAATATTCAGCCAAACTGCTGCACATGCTGATTCTGTGATGTTCCAGTCTTGTCACGTAGCAGTTTATCAGTGGCCCATGGAGCATCAAAAAAGACATATTCCATATCTCATATTCCAAGTCTGCAGGACACCGGCCCCCTGCCATATTCAAATATGTTATTGTAATATGTTATTACAAATATATTATTTTAATTTTATCTATACAAGACTACTGGACTTTAGAAATTGAAGTGCGTCTGTGTGGTGTGAACATGAAAACAACTATTTTTTTCTCCCTTGGCCCATATTTCACAGATAAATTCTATGAAACATTGAAGCCCGTTGGGGACAAGGAGAGGAAATATATTCTGGCGCTAAAGAAGAGGGAGTGCTTGATGAAAGGCGACCACTATGACGGACAGATCAATGCCTGGGACATGCCCTACTACATGAACCAGGTGGAGCAGGTCAAGTTTGCTGTGAACAAGGACAAACTAATAGAGTATTTCCCACTCGACGTGGTGACAGAAGGACTGCTCGGTATCTACCAGGACCTGCTGGGTCTCACGTTCACAAAGGTGAAGCATGCCCACGTGTGGCATGAGCATGTCAGCCTTTATTCAGTCCTGGACACTGCAACGGGGGAGGAGATCGGACAGTTCTACCTGGACCTGCATCCAAGGTAGCGTATGTGCGTCAGTTCTGACAAAAAAAAAAAAATCTCTATATATATATTCTTGTCAGTGCTGTGCAGCTTTAGTATTCTCACATTGCAAACTACACAGCAAACCTTACTAGCATACCCTTTGATGTACTTTTTAGGCTTAAAAATGGACATAAATTTGACATAACTTGATCTGTCATTTGGGAAAAATATTTAAAGACATTGAGATGTTGCTATCAATGACTAGATTTCTAGATCTTTGTAATGGTATTAGCATTTTTAATGGCCTCTGTAAGTGATATTATGGGTGTTCATATAATGTTCATGTCTGGCCATGACACTTGCCGTCTTCTCTTCCCCTCAGAGAAGGAAAGTATGGACACGCAGCCTGCTTTGGGCTCCAGCCTGGTTGCCTCGGGCCCGATGGAAAGCGCAGGCTTTCAGTGGCGGCCATGGTGGCTAACTTCACCAAGCCCAGGAAAGGCTGGCCCTCTCTCCTGCAGCACCATGAGGTGGAGACGTACTTTCACGAGTTTGGTCACGTTATGCATGAGCTGTGCTCTAAGGTAGGCCACCGTGAGCATGCTACCACCAGCTTCATTAAAGAGGTTTATTGTGTGTTGTTGTATGTTCATGAGAATTGGAGAGCGTTACATTTTCCCCTGTGTGCATCAGACCACGTTCTCAGAGTTCAGTGGGACCCTGGTGGAAACAGACTTTGTGGAGGTGCCCTCTCAGATGCTGGAGAACTGGGTTTGGGAGAAGGAGCCTCTCAGGAGAATGTCTGGTCACTACAAGGACGGCAGCCCAATCCCAGACACGCTACTCGACAAACTCATTGCCTCCAGAGTAGCCAGCACTGGTAGGATACAGACATTTCCACCAAAAATACAATAAATTTACATTTTGTGGAAGATAAAATCATTGTTTGTATGGTTAACCTCTATGCAGACATGAAGTGCCCCTGCAGATTGTGTTGACAGACCTCTGTGTCCTCTTCAGGTCTGATGAACCTGCGTCAGGTCGTCCTCAGTAAAGTGGACCAGTCGCTACACACCAGCCCTCGTGCAGATACAGTGGAGGTGTTTGCAAAGCACTGCCAAGACATCCTGGGCGTCCCCGCTACTCCAGGTCAGCTGTAACAATAGGCAAATGTGTGTTACAAGTACGTACAGGATTGAGAAACATCAGTGCCAAGATGTCTTTCAGTGATGTGCAATAGCTGCGTAATACTGCGTAATGTTTTTTGTGTGTTTTTTGTGCCACGGTTTTCGTAAAGTAAAAGTAAGCAAGTAAAGATTTCTTCTCTGCAGGTACAAACATGACGGCCAGTTTCAGCCACTTGGCTGGGGGATATGATGGTCAGTACTACGGCTATCTGTGGAGTGAAGTCTACTCCATGGACATTTTTTTCAGTCGTTTTAAAAAGGAAGGCATTATGGATCCAAAGGTGCGATGGCATTACATTAATCTTCAAAACTTTCATCTTCATGTCAAGTAGCATATCTGTCGTCTTGTATGATCATAATATTTGTCTGTGTAAATCTTGACAACAGTTAATTAATTGTAAACATTCATCTGTCTCTGCGTGGAGCATGTCCTCATCAGTACATGTGCCTTATATGCAGGTTGGGAAAGAGTACAGGAGGGTGATCCTGGAAGCCGGCGGCTCTGTGGATGGGATGGACATGCTGAAAACCTTTCTTGGGCGTGAACCGTGCCAGGATGCCTTCTTTCAATGCAAGGGACTGATTAAGTCAGAAGAAATATAAATATCGTATTTTGATGTAGCCATTTATACTTGTATTCTCTTTTTTATTTAAAGCAAGGTAAGCCTACAGCGCCAGTGGTCTAGATGCAGATAGAAAAGAAAATGGGTTTGCTTCATATGAGTGTTAATGTCATCATGTAGAAATGAGTGAATGAATGAAATTGTAGGAATTGATATGGTGAATTTGAAATGTGAATTATGACGGGAAAACCAAAACTGTCTTTGAAGATACTTAAATATGACACATTGTCATCTGTTCACTTTGGTTTGGTCAAATAAATGTATAAGAGATGTATTCTTAATTTTATTTCTTGCGTGACTGATTGCTGTTTTTAAATAGTGATGTTTCAGCCACAGGCACTTTGGATCTAGGTTTATGTGCCAGTGTAATCGATGGTCACGGTTACAGACTGCTTTGGTGAAGTAATACGAGAAATGTGAAACGGTGCCAGTCTGGACTTGCTAGGCGGCCCGATGTTTAGATTAGCCAGCATGTGATCAGACATGGCACTGTCAGTCCACTGTGAGGACTGGGTGCATTAAATGCTCTTGAGCAAGAAGTGGGACTGTGTGTGTGTGCAAGCACGCACATGGGAGATATGAAAACCAGCTAATTCAAGCCCCAAAGCGTTTTTACAGTGTCTGTTATGGGTATAGAATTTAGAAAGATAAAGTCCACAGACACGTACATACACACTGGGTAGTCTTCTGTCCAGTTTTCAAATCTTTCTTGGGATTTGAATTTGTTGAGTTGCACATTCCCCTGAAGAGATTGAGGCAGAAAATGCATCAGTTGTACTTCCATCTTAAGCATTGAAACTATGATATTAAGATGTCTCCAATTATTATAGGCGCCTGTGGTGGCACGCTATGCAATGCATTATAACAGCTACAGAAAGGTTTATTTGAAAACCGTTATAAACACTACATGCTGTTTCCTAGGCTGTACATATAAACTGTAGCCTGGTAAGACTGCTCATAAATAGCTCCACTCTGTAATGTGTCTAGCATTTCCTGGAAGATTCACCATCAGATGTTACTGAAATTCAAAACCCAAATACTCAAACTAGTGATCACAAACTACACGCCAAAAAAATTATACTGACTTTGCAGTAGGCCTACGTCAAAATGCTATAATGACCTGGCAGACCTTGAAGATCTCTGTCATTAATAATAAAAAAAAATGTCTCCAATGCCATGTTTTCAATGTATGTGGCTGGGCTAAATATTTGTTATTTAGGCCTGCTGAGTTAGAAAAAACAAGTTGTATCTCCACCAGGGGGCGCCGCAGGACAGCAAATGCCATGGGGCTGGTGGGTCGTAAAAAAAACATGAATTTAATCGTGTGGAAAGGGGCTGTGCTGGAGATTCGTATTTTTTCTGTCCTTGAATAGAAAAATCGCTGTCTGTGTTTTTTGCCTGTTAAGACTTGGACTCAAGTGGTGAAAATAGTGCTGAATATGGTTAAAAACGTTTCTTAATGTCTAGATGGAGGTATAAAATAAGAGCTGCCCCGATTCTGGGGCATTCAAAGTCATCCACCTCCCCATATGTCTGAGTCTACCCATCATATTGTTTTTTGCCCAGTTCAAATGTATTGTTTGTAATAATGGTGTGTTGTCAGTAATTGATGCGGAGACCTTGTGGTTAGCTGCAACCTTGAACACCAACAAAAAATTAAATATAGACAATAGATTGTGGGAGATACAGCGCTGTCTGACTTGGTGCCTCGGCCAGAAAGTGAAAACCATCATCAGTCTCTCGGTGCGGCTGATAGGCGACTTCTGGTGGACAGCCTACTCCTACATGTAGGTTCACAGATCGCAGGCAACAAACCCTTTCGTCGTGATCTTACAGGCTCAATTAGCTTCACACTCGACTCTGTCAAAGCTGCATTTTTGTAGATGATCAAGCGAAAAGGAAATTATGACTGAAAACATCTGGGTGCGGCACACTTCAGAGGAAAAGGTTTTGCTCTGGCGGAGGTCGTACACATTTTTGCCTTTTGTATTTCCTTACTGAGTGTTGTGGACATTTTGGATTCCTTTTAATGCTCAGTCTCACAAAGTATTTCCGATTAAGGGGCATATTTTTTATGTTTGTCGCCTCCTTCGGTTGATTTGTTGAGGTAACCACTGGAAGGGAAATACTTTTCAGCGTGAGCACAACTGGGGACGGTAAACAACTTTTGAAGACGGGTGGTTGAGGAGAATGTGCGTACTGGGCTAGCTTCGAGGTGCTCTTTAAGTGGGCAACATTAGCTAGCTGCTAACACTAGCAAACCTATTGAACTACCGTCAAGCAAATCGGCAAAGCTAGCTAATGCCCACCTCTCCAAATATTTTTGGATTTTAATACACAGGCCATCACCCGGACATCATTAAATGAGACACTGACTCGACGATTTTGGTAAGTCGCTTTGTTGGCGTTGTGCTTGTGTCTGTGGGGCCACATATAGACTGAGTATGCTAACGCTTCTGTTAGCTTCGGGCTAGCGCAGTAGCGTTGGGATCCCAGTCTATGTGGTGCTGCCCAACTTGAGTCTCTTTCATTGTTATGCTATCCCCTCTCTGTTTTTGAACAGTTAAAAGGCTATATACTAACCTTACAGCATCCTCTGAGGGTTGCCAGTTAATACTCAGTTTGCCGTGATGGGCTATGACCGTGTTCCCTTTTTTAGGAACAGTTGTAGTTCTGCAGTAGTTTTGGTAGGCTTCACATTAACACAATTGTATAGTTGCTCATTTGAAATGTTGCTTCAGTGTCTTGGTTGGTGATCGTACAGTGGCCCTGCGCTATTCGGAATTAACCGATAACCCAGCGTCACATAATTCAGTACAATATTAACATATAATTTGATAATCAGGTTACATTTTACTGCCATCCCCAACATTAGCCAGTGTTTGCAGCTGCATTGCAACAGCAGCAACGGTGGGTAACGTTACATCTTTTGTTGCGGAGCACCTTCAGCACGTCGACAGACGAGGGATTAGTGTGTAACGTTACTCCACATCTCGGTATTTTCATTTTCTCACCCTTTCGCTAATCAGATTACTATCCCCTGTTAAATCCATTGTAATATAATCCTGTTAAGATTCGAGATAGACGTGGAGCTAATCTCTAGGTTTAATTTTAGGAATTTTAGTTTTGCGGGTAGCCAGCTTCATGCCCATCGATTTGTTGGTGTTTGTCTCTGTATATTGCCAAGAGAACCGACCGAGGGAAATTTTAGGAAACCAAGAAGCAATTGACATTCAGATGAAAATGACAGCATACCTGCGGTTCATTCTAACGACAGACGAAAGAAAAAAAGCTGTTATATTATATCACTGATATGGAGTGGACCTTACCCAGCTTCTGCGGGTAGTTTATCAGGCTATAAAACCAACACGATAAGACTGATTTGTATGGAGATTTGACATTTATGCGCACCTTTACTGTCGATTATCAGACTCAGACTAGGCGTTCATCAAAATACAAACCCGGCCGAATTGAACTAACCCTTAAAACTGACAAGATGGACATGGTAGAAAACACATGGTATGTTAGGCTAGTCTTACAAACACTGCAGGCATCTTCGGGTAGTTGAAAGCCTCCCTGCCTGCAATTGAATTACTGAGTAGGCTTCTCCTGCCCTCAGATTTGAACCTTCAGTTTGATGACTGGCATTATGATAGAATAAAATAGATGCTGTATGGATATCTGATGCCCCTTCTAAGAGCCTCTTGCTAATTGTAGTAAGATGATAGTAAGACCAGACCAGGACAGCCAGGTGCCACCTGCTCATTGTAGTAGGCCTACACCCTAAGAGCTGGCAGCCAGCTGTTTGTAGTGCATTGACTCTATTCATGCAGGCCTTTGTAATAAGACTACTGATATGCACAGCCTACCTTTTGTGTTTGGGGTGATTTCCTCAAACTGTATGGATGTAATGTGGCACCTTCCTTGTGGCCTCTGTTCCGCTTTGCAATTTTTGATCCTTGCTGAAAAGGAAATATTTAGGCTAGGTGTTGGTGAATGTCCACTTTAGCTTGCTCTTTGTATGATAATTTATAACAGGTCTTATCAAGAATGGAAGATATGTTCCAGTCAATGAAAATCCATCTATTATACTGTTCCTCTTTCACAGCATTGGCTAGGGATAGGCTAGTGTTGTTGCACATACACCTGCCCAGCTGTTTGTTGTGCCACTTGGCAACACAAAGACAGCAGCAGGCTTGATGACTTCTTCACTCAGTCTTCATTACACTAAACAATGTCCCCTAATGCTTCCCTTTATTTATCTCCAAGACTTTCATTATCACTAAGTTGTTTTGTTCGACAGTCTCTGTCTCCTTTCATTTTTAGTTAGTTTTGCTTACCCTTAGATGCTAATTAGAGATGGAATGGTTCACAAATGTCACAGTGGTTTGGTAGGTTATTGAGTTTTAGTGTCACAGTTTGGTGTGTTTTTGGCACAGTTAAGGAAAAAAATGTAGACCTATTGTCAATCTAAATTTGCTTCAAGTCATTGTTAATTAGTTGATGGCAAAAGTGAAGATAGTGAACTGCACTTAGAATAAAGGCATTGCCTCTCCTCTTGCTCATGTAAACTCTGACAATCGTTAGTAACTGGGCAACAGGGGATAGGCCCTTCCTTTAAATAGGCACTTTATTGCTGCCTACCATGTCTTTGATAAAGAATATAAAGATAACCTTCCTGATAAGCAAGGGCGTCCTTCTTTAGGTGAACTACTCTACTACTTTTCATGTAGAGAATAGTGCTGCTTTATCCTTTGTCCTTTTACATCCAAGTTTTTATAGCACTTATTGTCTGTTTTTTGTTGCTGGCCATTTGATTATGGAGCATATACCACACACATTCAATCGTAATAATTATCGCCTGTGTACGCCAATTGAATAAAGTGGAAGATCTATTGATTTTACAGTAATAATCCACAACCTTTTCATATAAATGTTTGTTCATTTTGCTACTCTCTATCACAGATTGATACCATACAATAGTGATTTAACCTAAAATCATGAAAGCTTTCACGTTTGTTGTTCTATTCCCAGGAAAGATCCTTTACCGCACAGGAAGCGATGTGTTTAACATTCTGGGAAGTAGCGGCAGCTGTTTGTTTGGAATAAATAGAAGAACTGGGTAGTTACCATGAGCAGTGATAACCGCCATGGCTGAACAGACAAAGAAAAGAGCGGTACCTATAGAGAAACACAAACTTTATCAACAGAAAATCTGAGGAAAAAGAAACACAAATCCTGGTAACATACATCTCTATGCTGACGACACACTTCTGTACTCGCTGATTCTATACACCTGGCTATTGATAAACCTGCAGCTCGCCTTCAGTGCTTAACGAACAGCTCTTATGCGCTCCAAACGTGTGCTGAATGCAGAATGCTGATGAAGCTTTAGGCCCTATGTTTTTCTCCAAAGTCAGAAGTATTGATTACAGCGACTTGGAAGATCAATATTATAAATGGTGGTCATATTGAGAGTCTCTCAGATAAATATTTAGATATGGATCAATGACAAATTTACTTTTAAGACCACATATCTTGACCAAAAAAATGAGAGTGAAGCTTAGCTTTTTGTATACAAACATGGCATGCTTCCCCATGTTGTGTAGACGGAAGACTGGGGAAGCTTATTAACTGGAGAGTTGGAGTTTACCAGACCCGCTCTCAGGACTGGCTAATGCTCCAAGTTCCTCAGGTTTGCATTGATCTGGGAAACGGTGCTTTTAGATTTTGTCCATTTGTGTCCATTCTGGAGCCAGTTGCAGCTTGATGCTTTGGTTTGCAATGGGTAAATTCAGGAATCTGATAAAGAACCCAAATAACTTGAAATGTGATTGTTTTTAATTGATGACTGTAAACATTGGTTGTGTCTTGTTTGTGTTTCTATCCATGTAGCCTAAGTAAACTCGGCAATCTTGAAATAGAGCATTCTCATCCCTCAATGTGTTTGTCGGGTTTCCCATTAGGGCTGCATGATATGGGGAAAATATGTGATGTGCGATAATGATGTAGGCTATTGTGATGGCAATATGAAACGGGGCAGGGGGGTAGACTAGTGACCGTCCAAAATGACTTACCGGGATGTTGTGTGTGGGTCATGAGCTAACTTACTGCATTTACCCTCAGCTAGTTCACCTATATGCTGAGCGGCAGAGCTTGCCGCTTCCATGGGTGTGACTCGCCGGGCGATCGAGAGATGAACCTTGAGTGGATAGGCTATGTTGTTGAAAAGATTTTCAGCGTATTTCATCCTTCTTGGAATTGGATCTGTTTATGTTGTCGACTTGACAAGGCGACTACGGTCTGACCATTGATCTGACCAAGAATGCATTGTTCCAAATATCAAGATCAGTGGGTGTGTTATGTTACAGCATGGTAAGGATAATGGCATTATAAAGTTTTTTTCAACCATCTCGGTCTATTAAATTGGCACTTACAAGCAACAAAGTAGCACTGAGTTAAGAGTTGGGCTTTCAATGTAACGTAAGCCAACATCAACAAAGCAGGAATGGGAGCATTGCAGCATTCGTCAAGTCCTTAGTGATTTAAAGAGCAAACCAAAATGTCATGTAATCTAGTCAAAACAAAGTTAATATTCACAAACAAAATGAACATTTCTTCTCATCAGGGTGTCTTCCAGTTGTTGCACCAATCGATCGGGCACTGATCATAATTGGCCAATAAACATTGTAATTAGATCATCAGTGATCAACCAATCACCAACTGGCCAGTAAAAAAAAAGTTTAAATTGCTGGAAAGCGGTTGAATATATGCCATAAAATGTATGAGCCAAATTTTGTCAGTCAGCAGAATGTTAGTAGCGTAGGCGTGTCCATCTCGCAGTTTTTCAGTATACAGTATGTAATATTATGCGCTACCAATGGCAATAGTTGAGACAGCATCCCAGTCATCAAGCACACACTAACATATAATTACTATGTTTGGATAAAACCTATGATTTATTTACACATGGAGAGGCCAGCTATGTCATGCAGCCATAAGAACAACCTGTTAAACGCAGTGCTATATTTGTACTATTTATGCTTGTTGTTCACTTTTACATGATACATGATGTGCTGATGAAAGTTGGGGTAAAATGCATCATTTCAGTCAGCGATAGGAAATCGCTGGCCTGGAAAACCTGACTATCAAAATCTCATACCGTTGCATGCCTAATCTTAAACATTCCTCAGAGACTTCATTTTTCCAACATATAGGCCAAAGTATCTGTTAATTTCATATTCTATAACAATGCTGTCACTTTTGGTTCATGTACGGCCTTGGAAATTTTTAGGGCACCCAACACTGGACATGAGCTAAAAATTCTGATATGAACTCAAACACGATGTTGGTTGCCAGTGTTTTGTAGTGATGGAGTTCTACTGCGAACACAAACTAGAGACTCAAGCACAACCTAGTACTCAAGCACTCACAGTATGCATTTATTTGAAGAGACAGGCATTAAAATGCTGCTATGCTCATTTTAATGAACAAGCACACAACATCTGATATCTGAGATTTATCAAGGAAACTGCAGATGTACAAAGTTTTCCCTTTTCTCCAAGGGCTTAATAAATGCAGAGTAAGATATTTAGGCCTCATTCTTGAATTTTACACATAGCCTACAGCATGAATATATAGGAAGACATTGCAGCATAAACAAGGTCCAATTAAATTATCCATCACGTGTTTGTTTTATTTTTAGTGCTGAAGTGTTTTGGCTTGTGCCTAAGCTGAACATAATGGGATATAAATATTTCTCCAAACGATCAAAGTAGGAATCAATTAAATTGTATTAAGTGCAATAAATGTGGAGGGATTTGGGTGTGGCAGGGTGGCCAAGCGGTTAAAGACTGTCCTTCAGTCAGACAACCAGACAACCTGGGTTCAAGGCCTGTCGGCAAACATCTGACCTGCTGAAGTTGAGCAAGTCACTGAATCTCTGCCAGCTGGAGGGGAGTTGTTCTGTTGCTAACGTTGCACCATGACCTCTCTGGAGGGAGGAAAAAGAATTTGCCTACAGGGATCAATAAAGTATTACATAACAGTATTTGTCTTGGTGACATCAGTGCAGTACAAACACAGAGATACTCCGATCTGGATTTTTGGGACACATGGATCTCAAGTGAGCACAATCAATCTATACCCATCTGTGGATTCACAAAACCTTTTTAAGTGTCTGGCGCAAGTGAGAAGTGTAGGCACAGAAACTGAATTGTGCTTCATGCAGGCACCATCTGTTTGGTGATATAAAAAGATATAAAAACTGACTACAACCAGACTTGCTTAATAAATATTTTAAATTATGTTCACTTACGAAATTAAAAGATTTAGCACTGACAGAAGATGGGTCTGTGCTCTTTTTTTATGCATGCTCTGTGTTATCTCTGGCCCCAAGACCTCTATGGGTGTATGTCGTCTTCTATTTATTTTGCAGCAATAAAAGTAGCTCAACTATTTGAACAGCATTTTGGACAATATAACAAGAACAGACTCTGTGCAGTCCCTTGGTGCATTCGTGGTGATTAGACCAAATAAATTATCAGTTTATTTGAATGTGATCTCAGCTCTCTGGCTCCTTGATCAGTTGACTTCATCTGTTTTCTGGAGAATACAGTAACATTAGGCAACTTGACTTGCTAGTTGACATTAGCAACTAAAGCGTTAACAGTTTCTAACAAATTACATATATAGAAGGACGACTACTATGTCTACGTCTTTTCAAATCTGTTGAGATGGCCACGTTCTCTGTTGAGAAATGTGTTTACAGCCACTGTTTTCCGAGAACTGAGGACCTCCACTATGGCCACCATAGGGTGCGTTGCATCACCTAAACGCCTTCTAGAGAGAAGTATCTCATTTCTGGCTACCTAACCTGGCTAAAATATCATGTGCAATAGTCATGCAAGACCAGTAATGCCATGACAGGGTGGTCAGTTAAATCAGGTGTCCCAGGAGCTAGATCAAGTGAGAGAGATGCTGCACACATGACAAAGAACTTGTAATGCTGATTCATTATGGTTTATGAAGCAGAATTCCTTCGCTCTAAATCGAAGGTGCATATGGGCCTAGTAGCTTATATTATACACTGGCTTTGTAATTCAGAGTTGCAGAGGTGGCTAGTTTCAGTTTCTGGTTAATGAAAGCCTCTCATCACTGCCCAAGGCTGTAGGAGGGAGAAGGTCTTATAACTGGAGCTTGCTGTGGGTTGTGGAATTCTTTTTACTTCGGAAGCCATAGGAGGAAAGGACAATCAACACTTTGAAAGGCTTTCATTTTAACTATTTTGTCCCTCTGTCTTGAGTCGGAGTAAATAAAAATGATGAATTAGAAAGCAGAGAATCTTGAGGGCTCCGACACATTTCATGGGGTCATCAATAGTTGGGTTGTTTCTCCCATATAATAACATTTTGGCGGCCTGCCCAGGTAAATTAACAGCCGCCCAATTGAATTTTTGTTTTAGATTAATTTCGATTGCCGTGATGCACAAAGCTAGTATTCAAATGTGGCGTTTCTCATTGATATAGTTTTCAAAAAACGATTTATTGCTGTCAAGTAATGAAAGCATCTTGACAAACTGACTGTAATTCATTGTGCCTGTGATGCAGCACATTATGTTGGTCAGACAGTTGGTGGTCCTACAAGTCGTGCTCTGTCTGTGCCGAAACAAACTGAATAGAGAAGCGTTTAGCTACTTATTATTTGGATTGGTGTAAAAAAGTCTAGTGTGACCAAGACGTAGCTGTGTTTAAAAAGTAGCGATGATCAGCTCGGAGTATAATGGTCAACTAATGTTACACTAGCAAGTTAGCAAGTCACCCACTCTTCACTTTTCGTTTCCTTTTGTGATTCTGAAAATGTATCCGGTTCAGATATTAAAGACTGTTTTGTGAGTCTTCATTTAGACTAAATATTTGTGGAGAAGTGTCAATTTGCATAACATTGGACATGCTGGTCTATCAGTTGTAACATACATCTGTGCATTCTGCTTCTCCCTAATGATTTCCCTGCTTCTGTGACCCACTTAGGAGAACATCTGTCTCTGTCTCATTCCCTCTCGCCGTCAGTCAACAGATATGTTCATAAAGCCAAATCCTTCCTCCAGTTGGTTGCCCACTGCCTAAGCAAGAAACTACCTATGCTCAGCACAATCAGTATACTGACTGTGGGCTGTATCATCCATGCCATCTGCATACACTAGTGTACATAATCCTTTTTTTTCCAGTTTAGGCACAAGATGGATTTTTATATTATTATTATTAATATTATTATTATTTGTACGAGCTGCTGCTCACCTCTGACTAGGGCAAATGGGCGATTAGGAGGATTCAATGTATAGATAAGCCTACACAAATATGATACATTTGCAACAACAACTTGATTGGAAGCTGTAGATTATTGGTCTTTGTAAGTTTTGTCTCTGACCCTTATGTTTGTTAGGTTTATTTGACTGCTGTGTAGTCGTCTAAGGCTACACGCTGTTCTACTACTTCAGCTACTTCAGCTGTTAGGAGGACTGCAACAATAACAATATTACCGCTATACATGGTATTTGGAGGCTTATTGAATGGATGGGTAGGTTACTGTGATGGCTGCCTTATTGGATTCTTTATTATGTTTGCTTATTTTCCCATTTTCGGGCAGGTAAATGTAACTATGAGCTAAATGCACTTAGGACTTTCACTCCCGAGGAGCACCTGAAGGCAGCATCAGACGCTGCTAGCCAAGTCATTTGATGAGAAGCAATCCACAGGAAAAGAAAACGCTGACAACTGCAGTGTTTTTCCATGACAACTGATACAAGGTCTAGTTGTACTTCAGAGAACTATTTGAGTCTTATGTTCACATTTCAGTCGCACATCACGCTGCGCTCAAAGTTTAAATAATTCAAACCTTAAACCCCCAGTTGCTGACCTTTCAGCACGCAGCCAGTGGCTTTACAGTGTAATTGTAGTACATCCACCATCTTTGTAGTCTTATCTTGTGATTTCCAAATGGGAGGAAAAGCTCATACTGTGTTTCAGGATTTCCATAGAATTTCCACAGTGGCTATCACTGGTCATGCCAACTACCGAGACCTTTTTTCTATTTATTCCAAACAAACTGCTGCTGCTGGAAATGTAAATGACCATTTTTATTAAGACATTTGTATCAACTAAAACTGCAGGCTAGACAGAAACGATAACCTGAATGTTGGCAATTATATGTAAATTGAAAATCATTTAGATTTAACTTTTTGGGCTCTCATCCTCTTTCCTTGGAGGAGGATAGAAATGTTCAAGTTGGTGTAGGCTATTTAATTTTACAGAGAAATGGGAGCTCCAATGTCAGATTAGGATAATGAAAACAACACAGCATAAACACAAATTTAGCTGATAACATAGCTAATCCGCACGCAGTTCTTGATGCCAAATTCACATAATTCTTATATTGTGCACAATGGTAAATACTTCATCGATGTAGCTCACGTAAACAAACAGATTATGTTCCTCACCCGCCTACTTTTGGTTTCGCAGTTCTGACTGCAGTGGATAGGACAAAGTGAATGGCAAGTTGCAAAAGAGAAGAGGCTGTGGGCGTTGGTGCAACGGACCCCTCCCCCACCGCCAACACCCCCAATTTGAAAACTGACGTTTGTCTCCATTCGTGCCAGTATGTGAGGGAGGGAGCTCTATCTTTGTGTGCTAAGATTCAGTATCCTAAATACATGAGAGGAGATGAGGATAAAGGCCCCCAGGAGGAAGTGGAGCAGAAACTAATGAGTGTCAATGATGCAGTCCAATGTGTTTGCAGCTGATTGAGAGAGCCTGTGAATAAGTAAAATCTCTCTCTCTCTTGCTCTCTCCCTCTCCCCTTCCTTCCCTCCCTCCCTCTCTCCTGCACTGTGGCTCTATTGTGCTAGATGGGGACAGTCGAGGGATGATCCTGTCCTTTAGCTGACTAGGTTTGTCTCCGATCAGCTGGCAAGGCCAATGGTTTGCCAGATATACACAGACAATACTGGTGTGTTGTGCTCTGACCTGAGAAGAATGAAGATGTCCCATTTCGGGGCTTGACACTGAGTTTTTTCAGATACTTGTCCCTCAGACAAGCTGGACAACCTTTCACTTGGCAAGAACATGAGACATTTCAGAAAATAAAAATAATCTCTATGCATTAGAATATACAGTATGTTGCAATAATTGCTTTTGCAATATATTATTCCATAGAAAAATCGAATCTGTTCCAGCCACAATGAACAATTTAGAGTAAAACATAAAAATTGAACAAGTTCTTCAATCTCATTTGAATTCATTCAGTGCAGCATTTAAAACTCATAAGCATTTTGTCACATTGTTTTGGATATAATCTGAAGTTTACAAATGTCTCCATCCTGTGCTGCATGGGCCTGCAGGCCTTAAATTATTGAGGGATGGTGCTTCCAATATCTTGTAGGAAGCACAAAAGTCATGTCTCTTAATCAGCTATTTCAAGACCATTCCATTGGTATTCTAATGTCTGGGATGTGAATATAATTTGTATTTGTAGAAAATGGGAGAAAAAGTTGTGATTTGTACTGGTTGCATTATGATCAGGTGCTCAGATTGTTTATATCTTGGTCCTTCTCTCCTCAGATAAGCAAAACTGTTGCTTTTGGATCTCTCACCTGCCATACACTGGGATCCAGGCGCTTGAGTCATAAATGACAAGGTATGTAAAGCAACTCATTCATCTCTCTCATATTTTGCTTTGTTCTTGTCAGTGATGTGAAGGATGTTTTTTTTTTTTCTCTCTTATTGAATAAGTGACAAGACAGTAAGTAAATAGAAACCTGCTATGAATCATATATTGATCATGCAGTCTTTTGACAGTGGGCCAAACGAGGTCTAAGGAGCGCCTGCATACTAACGTTTTTTATAAGGAAATGGGAACTGGAAGCTGATTTTAGTGACGCACACAGAGCTTGTTTGGCTGGTGTATCATGTCTCTTGGCCTGCAGGAGAACTGGGTGGGACACTCCTGTTGTTTCTTGTTAGAGTTGGACTAATGTTTGGCTTAACCACCATCTCTCCTCCGAGTATGACTATTCTTATATTGTTCTCCGATTGTGGAAATTACAACGCGTAATGATTGCAAGGTGTGTATTAGGTTATGCACAGGTGGCACTACTGGTATAGGTATCTGTTCAGTCAGCAATAAAATTGTCACCTACACTGGAGCAATCTGAATTAATCGCTAAAGCTGGAGAAGAGAAACGGGGACTTGGCCACACAGCCCAGGGCAAATACGCTAATACACGGGGACTAGAACACAGAAAATGCTGACAAAAGTCAACAGTAGCTTATTGCCTAAACAGTTTTGTCTAGGGATGCACCGATCCGATACTTGGTATCGGTATCGGGCCGATATTGGCCTAAAATGCTGGATCGGACATCGGTGTCAGTGAACGTTATAATCCGATCCGATCCAGAGCAATCAGTTCAAGCCGCCGGAGTAATAAATGGGCGTAGTCGCCTGCCGTAAAACATGCCTCAGTTTGCACGTGACGCGACACGAGTGAGTGAAGAAGTTGGAAAAAGAAAGCGAGCGTGCAGGCAATGTGCTGATGTAAACATGTCAGCGGTTGGGAATTATTTTAGCCCCAAAGGGATGCTATATGGCTATGGTATTACTAGATGGCTGTGCCATTACTAGCGTCCCAAAGATCTTTATCCAACTCACTTTACCAAGAACTTCATCTGGCGACGCCTTCCAAACGCCTGCTCCTTAGCTCAAACTTACATCGAGTGTCCTTGGGCTTTAGTATCATGTACACGCCACCATAAAGGTTTCAATTAAGTCTTCCGTTTTCACAAAACAAAGCCTTTTGGAGATGGGGGCTAATGCTACCGCGCTGATGACGCTGACGCGACCTGTGCGTGCGTCAGCGTCAGTGACTGTCAACACTGTCAGTGAACGGAGGAACAGGCTGACAGCAGAGAGAGGTGAGATGCTTCTGCTTCTGAAGAAAAACCTGCCTCTTGTCCTTAAGTGATTAAAACTAGACTAGACTTGGCACACACTGGATGTTATGCCCAGAAAAAGCCTATGTGTAGCAGTATTTTTTCTGTCAGTTATTCACACTAAAGAAGAGAAAAAAAAATATAAGCAAAGGCTGTATGGTTGTTTCAATATTGTTTTGTAGCAGTATGCACTGGTCCGTTTATTGCTCTTTTGCACTTTTGTGAGTTTTTTTGCACTGTATCCCTATATTGCAGCAGTCTTTTATATATCCTAGGAACTGTCATTCCTATTTTGGTCAGTTCTTTTGCCCTGCTGCTTTTCTTTTTTTTAACAATTAAATTATTGTTCCCATGTTATTTACATGTTGTATGCAGCTGTGTAATTATAGAAGAAAAAAAGGGGTCAATATCGGATCGTACTCGGTATCGGTTGATACTCAAAATTCTGGTATCGGATCGGATCGGCAGTGACAAAAACGGTATCGGTGCATCCCTAGTTTTGTCCTAATTATTTTTGTGTTGCGAACCATGTAGCTGTTTGTGACGGCCCTGCCTGTACCCTGGTTATAGCCTCCAGCCCCATTATTGCCATTATCACTACTGGTTGTGGTGTTTTGGGCACATTTTTGCTTGGAATGGGGATGCACACACATGCAAATCCACATTCATGCTAAGACTGGGAGAACAAATTTTCTATTGTATTTTATTTTATTTTTTAAAGCACGTTTTAAAGCAGGCAATATCAAAAAGAAGTACTTCTTTTTGATATTGCCTAAATATGTGATGCAATTTTTTATGTCTCGACTAGTTTGCTTATTTATTATTTCAGTTTCACAGGGAATTTCCCAGTCTTCAGTCAGTAGGCTCTGAGCCATGAAAGTGTCTCTGCTTGTGATTCTCAGTAGATCACCATTCACATCTACTGTAACTATATTGATTCACCATGTATCATTTTGCTAAAAGCGCTAAGGTGTAATATCAGACTGGAATGGTCGGCCTCAGAAGTCATTTTATGTTGATGATAAATTAATTAGATGTGAGATAATTTGTTTGAATTGTCAGCTTTGGAAAAACTGGGGAAAGACTTTGTTTGAATGGGCTACTGTAACCTTTGTTTGAATGAGGTTGCTGTATGCTGTGTGGATCACTGGATGTGTTGCTTATTTTAAATCAAACCACTGGGGGAGATTTTTCTGTTGAATTATCCACTGGATTAAAAAGTAGCATTTGAGACTTTATTCAGCTATCTCCCACTGTTCTTTTTTTCCCAAATTACCTGAGTAGGCGTTAAGGCAATCTTAATGGTCCGTATGTAGAGGCTGACACTTGTGGATTAAGAATATTACCAGCAAGGTTAGTTTTTTAGCAGCTGAAGTAGTGTAGCTTAGAATAGAAGAAGTGAGTGTACAGTTCGGTCACGTCCCAGAAAGTAGCTAGAAAGAGAAACTTACCAGCCACAACCACACAGCCCCTCTCTCTCTTCTCCCTTCCTCTGGCCCACTGTGTATTTTCCACTGCAGACTGCATCATCTTGCCTAGTGTTGTTGAATTTTAACCAGACACTGTGTTGGTGTGATTTACGGCCGTGCTGTTGAGGTCAGGATACTGCCTTCCTCCTACACAGCTGATCGACCCAATGGTGTGATCAGTTTCCCAGCTTAGTTACAGTTTGGGCCTGTGTGTGTGCGTGTCTGTGTGTGTGCCTGTCTGTGTCCATGTTTGTGTATGTATGGAAGATGCTAAGCTGCTATTCATTTATTTCTCCACTCCTCTAAGGAATGACTGTGACCTGGTGGTCAGAGGGACCGCCATGTAACGGAAAAGTCACATATTTGAATGATGTCCGTTCTGTCCTTGAGCAAGTCGGTGAAACCACCGCTTGCTTCTGGAGCCTCACTTCAGCTAGCCCACATGCTCTAGCCTCTCTAATGAAATACATATGCAAGTGACAGTTACTGGAAAAGCAGCTACCTTCATCCTGCTTTGCATATATCTAAAATTAATGGTACTTAAGGTTAAATAAGAGGTTTTGATATAGCTTTTGGGTTGAGATCAGTAAATTGTACAGCCTAAAGATGTTGACGAGAACATAATGTAATTGGCTGATAGTCATGAGCCCCTTTCACACACGCAGCCTGTTCCATCGATGTGATGGCACGTCGTCATGTGTGAACAGCAGCCAGTGTGGAAATGCCAGTATATCAGTGCTGTCAATTTCCCAGCTCAGGACGTTGTAACGTTACTAGTAATGTTCCGTATCGACCGTATGTGTGAAAGGTGCCAGAACATTGACGGCACAAGCACTGTCCGGGTATTTTTGGTCATTCTATTTTCTTTTCACAAACAGAAATTAAAAAATGAAAAACGAATGGTGATTTGATTTTCATTTAAAAATCCACAACTGAAAAACGGAAATAGAAGGTCTTTTTCATTTTCCTGGTCAGAAATGGCAGAATCAACATTTATAAAGGACTTGATTTTCCTTTTCTTCTTAGAGAGAGAGAGAGAGAGAGATTTTATTTCTGTTTCTGAAACAAAAATAGAATGACGAAAAAATACATGGACCGATCAAGCACAACGTTAGGACTGTAGGAGGGGAATACAAGCCAGACAACAGGCTGGAGCTTTACTTTTTTTGAGGAAAATATGGAATTGGACAGACGGTGAAATAAGAGAGATCCTGGCAGTCGGGCGGACGGAGAGATTAACCCGCCGTGTTTTTAAACTGCAGAGACTCCGGCGGTTAAACGTAATTTCCGGGAGATGACAACAGCGGAATGTAACGGTATAGCCAGTGCTGTGTGAATGGCAGCGTTACGTTACAAAGGCGGAACGGCATGACTTGTGTGAACAACACAAACTGCTACCATTACCAGCACACGCAATCTGGCACTTTGACGGGTTTCATGTATGAAAGGGGCTTTGGTTAGATCTCAGTGGAATATTTTTTGTTTCACAAAAATGTAATAGAACTATTATGGAGGCTGAACTGTTTGGAAGGACTTGCATGAGATTTTGAGGGTTTTGTTTCCTATTGACTAGAGCTAGCATTGCTTACAGATGATACAATGAAGTGGACCTAATTGCAAGGTCCTAAAAACACACTGGCACAAAACCTTTGTGGATGTCTGGAAGGGAAGCTTGGTAAGTGAATAGGATAGGTTTCTGAAAGTCGTGAACCGGCTCTTTGATGTCCCTGCAAATCTCTTGTAGTCGGTGTCTCAGAATTAGGGTGTGCATGTGATTTTGTGTGTGTGCCGTTTAAACACTGAGAAAATTGGTAATCAAGCCTTACTCCCAAGCCAGTCTGAAGTGAAGCTGTGTAAAAGGGCGACATGATCAGTCGCCTTAATAGCTGTCAGGTGTCTCTGGCTGCGTCTGCATTGTATCTGGTACACCCCTACAGACCTTAGTAAGATTAACATAACAGCAGGTTGAGTGCCATTGACTGGGATGTATGGCTCTGTTGGAGCTTAGGCCATTTGTTAACATGTAAACAAAGGATATGTGTTGATGTAGTTTGCGGTCTAAGCCAGGGGTGTCAAACTGAATATCGAGTGCCACATTAAGAAGGTTGAGCAAGTTGAGGGCCAGGGCCAGACATGTATTTATATATTGTTTAACTGAACAAAGTCAACTAATGATCTTTGACCGTGTTTTGAAATGTCCCACATACTCTACTAAAACATATAAACCCCCAAATAACATGACAAATCAATGTGCTGTGTAACCTGTATGACTAGGTTAATGAATTAATTACTGAATTTTTGTCATGGTTAAGTCTTTACATGTATCATATAACTGATTGATGTGCAGCCTTCTCCACAGGCCTATACCTGACACCCCAAAGGAAGGTGAAACCAGCAGGGTTAATGGATATAAACACACTTAACCATTCCTATATATTCCATAGCCTGGATTGTGTACAAATTTGCTAGCAATGGCATGGGGAGACACCCGGAGAAACAGATTTTTGTATATATTCATGCCCGGATTCACTAAAGGTTTGCACAGGGAATGGGCCAAGGCTTAGGACCCGATGTATGTTGTTTTTGCGATGTCACCTTCTGTTAATGGCATTGTGTGTGGCATTTAGTCAAGCAAAGTAATGTAATTTGAAGTAAAACAATGAATTTATTCACTATGTTTGTACAGGTCAAATATAAATAACTTGTTGTCAACTTGCTTGTTGACCTATTTGCTCTCACCAGACACTTGGCAACTTTTTTGATGGAAGTTAATTTGTAAAGTCCTGAGCTGTGGCAGTTTCAAAATGGAGAGAAGGTGTTTGTCTATCAGTTGGGTCCTGTGGGATGATTTGTTGATATTAACCATGGAGAACATTTGGTTACACAAATAGGTGCTTCCACACGTCACAGGTGCCCTGAATGCAGGGCTGTGGCATTGTATCTTGGATGAAAGGGGCAGACTTGCCGGAGAGTTTCACCCCTTCAGGGTGCTGATTGTTCTGTCATGCTCTCCACGCCTACTGCAAATGGATTTGTAAAAAAAAAAAAAAAAAATCAAAGCTGAATTTCTGACCCTCGAGGCGAGAAAGCTCCTGCTAAATTGTGATTATAAGAAGTGATTTTAAAGATTATATAGATTTAGGCAGCTTAAGATCCTTAGAGGACTGAAAAATTGGAAACAGCAAAGTTTTCCTCCCACAAACCCTTTTTGTTTTCTTTTTTGGAAGGTTGTCACTGCCACATCCACATGTGTGATCACCTGCATTCTCACCCTCGGGGCGCTGAGATGCTCCTTTATGTCACACAGTAAAGCATAAACACCCGTCATCCTCAAGCTGGGCAGTGCCGTCAGTCAGTTCCGTGTCATGCACACACGAGAATGTGTACATGCAACACCATCATCTTTGACACAGTGGATTGGGGGTGGGGGGTGAGGGGTGGGGTGCGTAGCATTGTCAAGTGCAGTGCACCCAGTCAGAGCAGAGGATGATGTCTAGTGAAGATGTCTGGAGTGAACAAGCTCTATAACCCAATACTCCTTCATCTAGTTACAGCATGTTTTCAGCAAGGCCAACGCACGAACTGAACAGGTAATGAACACCTTTTATTTTCAGTCACATCTTTTGAAGACCCCGTGAAACCCACATTCCCTGAAACTTGAAACTTTAGTAATAATTTATACTTTGAGACACAATGTATTGTTCATACAGGTATTGTAATCCTTATTGTCTCTTTAAGGAACTCCCTGGCTTATGTTCTGTCCTTGTGCATTTGTTTACTTTTAGACAAAAACTGTATTTTTTTTGACAGTAGGGTTAATGCCACTGGATTGGAGCTATACAGTTTTCTTACGGCATCTTAATGCTATCACATTGTAGTTACTTTGCTACAGATACTCAGACCTTGTGGCCTTGTGGATTCACCTGTGGAATTGTAAATGAACCGTTTTGTGCTTTTATCTTTATACATCGGAGTGTCTGAGGATAAATAACCATTACTGGATACAGTGTAACGTTAACGATCGAGTAAGCTGTTGTTCCAGGATAAACAAGGCATTCACAATAAGAAAATTACACTATGTTGCTTTTGCATGTTCAATTCCACAAAATTCAGTTAATGTAGGCTGCATTTGCCAGGAGTTACTATCCTGTGCCTACCTTAGATGTACGATATAGAATCTAACGTTGAGAAAACAGTAGAAACACTGGTTGGAAAGATATGCATAATTGACTCAGGAATGTCAGTAAATGGCCATTATCAGAATTGCGACCAGTCATATCATAGTCTATCTCCTGTTTTGCTATTGTAGGCTACATTACCTAGAAGTTAGTATTCTGTGCCTACCTTACCTCTTTTTTTATTCAGTCTTTTTATTAGCATTTTAGGTGATACAAAATACATCATACAGTTTTAATATATTTAAACAAAATCCCCTCCAGTTATCCCAAAAGTACCCCGAACCTTCCTTTTTTTTTTTTGCCATTTTGAGCTAGCTAGCTACTTTGTTTGCTAGGTGTCAGTGAGCGATCTGCAGTTTGGCTGTTTTAACAGTGTGCTGTAGGGAGTACTCCCACAAAACACTCCTACAAGTGGGCAGGTCAGAATAAATACAATTTGATTTAAAATTTGTGGTGGGCAAGACTCGGCCCACAGGCCTTGAGTTTGACACACGCTGTCATGCATAAGGCTCAGGCTTTTTCCATGCAACTTCCCACTGTGTTCGGACAACTGTATTAAATTATTATTACGTTTTTCATTATGCTTAACAATTTTGCCTGTTTGTTCAAAACAGTGAATATAGATATTTCTGGATAATCCTCTTCCCAAAGCAAACCACATATTGCACAGGTCTTCTGAGATGAATGGGGAAGACAGCATGACAGGCTAATGGAAAAGAACATCCCTCCTCTCTTCCTAACCCCCATGTGATTTAGACATTTATTTCTCATCTAACAGGAACGGGTTTGCCTTTCATCTGTGAAGCATTTTCCTTTTATCTTTCTATAGTGTCACGTTTCCACATTTACTTGTTTGACTACGTGGCTGCTCTCATAACTTGTAGCCACTCTCTCAGTTTGCATAACTTTCACCCCGCTGAGGTGCTCTGCATTAATCCAGATTTGATACCTGGATCCAATCCTAGGCTAGCTTATTAGTCTAGTTTCCTGCAACATTACTTTCTTGTCCATCATCAGGATTTCCTCTCTATCTCAATAAGAGTATGTGGGCGAAATAAACTTTGACTCAAGCTTTATAAAATATATTAGCTTAGCTCATTGTGGTCTTTGTGAGAGAGCTCCTTTATCCAAAGCTGAGCATTTCCATACCAATGTCAGCATTTGCATGAAAAAATATTACAAGGGCCAATACAATTTAAAAATGATCACTAAAGTCTGTAATTTGTTGCATGCATTTCAGTTGGGGTGGTTGTTAGTCACATCCCCCTGAACTGAATTTTGATTATTTCATGACAATTACACGTTACCAATTTTCTTTCATAGGATTTTTTTTTGTTTGTAGATGACTCGCATGCATAACAAGACGACATTACATGCATAACACCAGTTTTTCCAATCATTTGTTAATGAAAGAGCAAGTATTTTCTAAACTATTCTTTTTATATTCAAGCAAGTCTTCTTCATTTTGTAAATACCAATCTTTCTGCGATTGACTTAAAAATTCACAGAGATTGTTCAGTGTTAGGCCTACTTATTATTCAGTGTGTCGTCTAGGGTTAATCTGAGGGTTGGGGTTTATGTTAGAAATGGGATCTGGTTAGGTTTAGGTTTAAAAATGGGGTTAGGGTGGGTTTAGGGTTAGGCTAAGGTCAGGGTTACATCTGTAGTCTGTAGACAAGACCATGTAATAGACAAGTGACACTTTGTTGAACATCTGCTTTTTGTCACCTGATAGTTGAGTATCAACATTGGACTATCCAAATGAAGTGTTACCACGATTGCAAATAGTGTGCAGTCTCAATAAAAAAGATTGTCCATTTAATGTCACATCCATAACGAAATAATGTGCCATGTTTCTGCAACATGTAAGTATAATTCTGAATTTTAAGGTTATGTCTGCGCTATCCCCGCGAGGTTCTGTAAAAACATATAGGCCTAAATTGTTTAATGTCTCCTCAAATAGTACATTCTCTGATTCAATTTGTCAATTCATGTCCAACTATCACATCCGTAAAACTGGAATTGCCCAGCTTTTTTTGTAGTTAAATTGGCTACTTAGGCCACACGCAAATTGTGCTTGCCAGTGAATGCCTCTTCCTAGAAAAGGGAAATGATTTGGCCTGTGTGTTAGTACAGCCGTGTCAATCCTCTGCATTGGAAATTGTAGCCATCTTCTCCCGAGAGCGGTTCTGGGTTTGTTCTAATTACACATTTCACTTCAACAAGACACTAGAGCTGCACATGATGATTACAGAGCTGTGTAAACACACATTCAACACTGTGGTCTGTACATGTAGACAATTAAAGGACTGATGCAGACTATATCACTCTTACAGTGGCACTGACATAAGCATCAGTCTCACTTGTGGCTGGGACATTGAAAAAAATGCCTCATATTCAGGGTTTAGAGCAATGACTAGCTTTTAATATCTGAGATAGGATGATAAATTAAGGTTGCAGGCATTCATAGGTTTGTGTGGGGGGGGTTTGTCAATACCTGGATAAAATCTAAAGGTAGGCTATTTGTCACCAAAAGAACCAAACGCCATGTTAATTGCAATCCAGTCTACCAAATGAGTAGTGTGGGAAAACTGAAGTAAGCTACCTACTTCGTATCTACCTACAAGATAGATTGCTTTTATAGAGAATGGAATCATTCATGTTAAATTCAATTCATTCTTTAATATAAATAGGGAATATACAGTCACAAATGAACAAATTAAGTTTTTATTTTTGCCTTGCATCTTCATTGATTAGGCAGCTAACCAAAAAACATCAGCATTTGAAAAATGCAAATGAAAACTATCTTATGCACCTCAGAGTAGTTTTAGCACTAGCATCAAAACAAAAGGCAGACATATAAATTAACACCATTAACTATTGAAACTGAATGCTGTGCAACACTGTTCCATGATATAGGCTACAAGAAACAAATTCAGAGTCAGAAAGTAATTAATTCTTATTAATCCTCTGCATCAGAGATCGTGGCCAGCTTTGTCCAGGTCTGGCCAGGTTGTTGAAGAGACTGTTCTTGAACCAGAAGACCTGGGTTCAAGAAAAACTAAATATACGCCCTGCGAAGTGTCCTTGAGTGAGTCACTGAATCCCTGCCAAACCCCAGTGTGGCTGCTCTGTAACTGACCTTGCTCTATAACCTCCCTGGGGGAGGCAAGTAAAGAGAATTGCCCTACAGGGATCAATAAAGTATTACGTTATAATTATTATTATCATATAGTATTAGTGGAGACAAGGCAATAGTGGCTCATATCTAGTCTGAGATGACACAAGATGATCAGTTAATACTCCTGTATGAGAAACTGCGACTGGCCACTCCCAGGCACTGTACTTAGCAACGTAGTTTCGTATTGATATGAAATCTCGATACCAGTGAAAACATTAAACAGGGCCGCGTCACTGCCCATTACGTCAGTTTAGTTTGTCTAAGCAGAGGCTAGATAAGATTGTCATACTGGAAGCAGACTGTGGTGACATGCTGTTGGAGTTAAGAGGCCAACAGACACGCATAATAACAGAGGTGGTGCGTTACAGCAAGCGAAGGAGGAGACATAAGGACATAAGAAAAAAACAATAGGCTATTTCAATGAAACTTGGTGGCATGATGAGCAAGGCCAGATGCGCGACTGGCAATATTGTCTGCTTTAAGTATTCCATCATTTTCAACATACTTGAATAAATACAAAACTAATAGTCTATAAAATGTGCGGCTTATGTTTGTTTTTTTGGTCATATTTAGCCTTTACCATTGATTTAAAAAAGTGGCTGGTAACAAATGTGAGTGGCTGGTAGAATTCATGACTCGACCAGACACAATGGCTAGTGGATCATAAAGTTAATTTTCCACCACGGGACACAAGCTTTATAGGGGTGGAACAATTCACAAAAGTCACAGTGCAGAATATTATCTTTGTGCTGAGGATACGGTTCACTGTGTTTTGGATTCAGCAGGAAAGATTATCAAGGGGAGATTGTTTTTATAGCTCTACTTCCAGGGCATCATAATGCTTGGATTTCATTCTTTAGTCTAGTCATGTTTATTTATTTAGCCCTTTATCACAAGCATGTCTCAAAGGGTTTAACATACCATCATATACATTACTATATGCTATACTACATCATCATATATATACTACATATATATGAGTTGGGGGTTGAGTGCCTTTTTATTCTTGTATTCTCTTATATTGTCAATATATAGGCTAATATCAATAAAGGATCCCATTACCTGGATGGCTGAAAAATTATCGAATGTACTCCATTTTAAATAGTTCCATTTGTCAAACAAATAACTAACCTGTATATATCTAAAGTACGTTGTGTCAAAGATAACATAATTTAAAAATATAAACAGTGCTACACTGTTCTGTTTGTTGCTTGCTTTTGTCTACAAGGTGAAGAATAGAAATGAGACTCCTTTTACAGAGAAATCAGCTGTTCTGCCCTCTGCCCTGCTACATCTCTCTGTGCTGTCAGTCTCTCCTGTATCTTTACATCGTTACATTACAGCCTTTGACATTATATCTACTCTGTTTTACTGCTCAGCAGCTCCTCTGGTCCAGACTGTCCTGCTCCTCCTCAGGACGAGTCCTTTTCCTTCTTTGAAAATGTTTTTCAGTATTAATCTGGATTGAGGGAGCAAACATTCAGAGTCGGAGTTAAAAAGTTAATATTAACGTTATCAGTCCACTCTCGGAAACTCAGCTGTATTCCGAGTAACGTTAACTGTTACTTCTTCTTTTTGGGAATTCAGTCGGCCGTCTTCTTGGCATGGAAAAAAAATATCCCTCACGCGTGTGCAGTGGGAGGCGAACAGACGGGTCCGGTGAGAGAGCGAGTGAGCGAGAGAGACAGAGACCGAGCAACAGAGAGAGAGAGGGGGAGCAACAGAGAGAGCAAGCGAGAGAGAGAGCGAGAGACAGAGAAAGAGAGAGAGAGAGAGTGAGAGAGAGAGATCGCGTGGAGCAATTAGGGGCTGAGCGAATCAAAGCGCTACACACAGTTCTATGATTAAATAGTGAAAAAATAATAATTTGTGGCGGTCAGTGCTGATATTGTGGCGGCCCGCCACAAAGTTTTCTATGTGTGGGAAACCCTGGAGGGGTAACTTAGAGCGAGGGGAGATTGTCCACTAGTTAATCGATCACGGATGGCGTCGTTCTCTCGGACGGATAAAAAAATAAAAATAAAAAATGCTAAAATGGGTCGCCAAATATACTTTGGCGGCCGTTAATATACCTGGGCGGCCCGCCCAAGTAAAGTCTATGTGTGGGAAACACTGACATATACAGTACATCTTACATCATATACTGTACTACACGCAAACACACTCACACCTGTGGGCAATTTAGAGTCTTCAGTTCCACCTGCATGTCTTTGGACTGTGGGAGGAAACGCACGCAAACACCGGAGATTCGAACCCACAACCGACCAACCCCTGATTCACCATGCCTTTATTTCTGCTTCATTCAGCCTAGTGCCTTGTGTTAGGATATGGGTTTGTAATGCTGAGCTCACCAACAGTTTTTCAGACAGGTTATGTTTAAGAGAGTTGGAAACTGTATGCCTTGGCCATATTTTTGAATAGCCTTTCCATCGGCCATGAAATTTTCACAATGTTACCCCCACAGATGGTTTCAGTTCTTCAAAGAGCATGTGATGTAAAGGAACTTTTGTGACTTTTAACAAGGCACTGGGGGGATATTATCCATTTCCAGGTTCCCCTAGTTGGCAAGCGAGAAAATGCGGCAGTCATCTGCATGGATACATTGTACTGACCTGAATGTGTCTGACCTGGTTATTGAGACTTGGCAAAATGCATCTCTCCTCCTCCCGCTCCCTCTCTCACACATGCATGCACAAACACACACAGGCACACTAGGGACTGTATCTGATACACAGAACTGTATCTCTACTGGAGAGGCATCATCTTGGAAACATGCATCACGTAGTGAGATGTTTTTAAGAGCTGCTTGCAGACTTTGTCCCAGAGACACTGCTATTTGGAGCTGCTATGCTTCTTACTGTGGCTTCGACCTGACAACTGTATGTTAAAATCCAACATTTAACTATTTTACAAAAACATGCATTTGAGAGGACAATGTGGAGTTCATTCATTTGATTACTATGCAAAGCAAAACTTTGCAAGATATTTATTGAACTTTGCTGTGTAGATTTTATGTGGTTATGGCTCCTTTGTCTGGCTTGTTAATTTACTACCCATTTCTCTGCTTTTCCATTCTTGGCCATGTGTGGGAGTAGCCTAGATCATGAGCGGATAGCCCTCCGGGTCTTCTGGCACTCTGTGTTGGAATAAGATAGGTTTCCCTCTCTAACACTTGCACTCTCTGTATATTCAGATGAGCCTACTTTGTTCACTGTAAGCACTAAAGCTCTGCTTCTCTTGAGCTTGACGGATCAAAACAAATAATAGCCACTACTATGTCTGTTGGAGCTGTCATGTGGGAGTGATCAAGGTCCTAGAAAGGATGAGGTCCTCACCTCTGTGTCAAATACCAGGCACACTGTGCTGAACCGTGCTTGTAAGAAGGCCTTAGGGAGATGCTGTTTGCTTTTTCTTCTAAATACAGTAGTGGTTTGACTGTTGAATCTTACAAATCTGCTGTTGTGGTTACCAAACATTGTACAGAAAAATAAATGCGGCATATCATTGTCAAACATTATTTGCCATATCCCCCCCCCCTGCTTTTCCCACATACTGTTGAAGGGAAGAGTTATTTCTAATAGGCACAATATTTAGACCATTGAAATGAAAGAGTCTACTCCATAACCACTATTGTTATCGGGACCTTGCTAATGAAAGCTGATGTCATTGTTTGGGTCTCCTCTGTGCAGAATGGAGTTGATCCTAGGGGCTCACGTTTAACTTAATCTCATATTTAATTAAGGACTTCCGGCAGAAAGGACTTTTCAGCAGGCTACTATTTATAACCAACGTTGCTCTCTCTTTCTTTGCCCTGGTTAAGTCTCAATGATTGAGGAACTGTTCCCCTGAAAATCCACAGATTAATAATATATTTTGTACCTTGTCAGATTGAATTTAATTGTCATTGGTCTAAGGCCTTGATCACACGAACAGTGTATGCAGTAGTTTTGTCTTTAATATCAAAATGAGATTGTAGAAACAAAATAACATGGTATTTCAAAGCAGCAGCTAGGGAAGCTCTGTGCTTTTGTTTTTCAAAGTAACAATTTTGAAAATAAATAAATCTACATATTACAAGGTACTCCTAGTAAAGAAGAGGGCAGCAATTTTAAGCTGTAACTGTAGGTGTAGAAATTCTTAATTGCGCTTTATTTAGACACCACCTTTTCAGGAAAGCTTACTAAGCAATGAAATTGTCCCACTGAAAACTGGCTTCAAGCAGGTTTGCTAAATAGCCTACACGTTACAATTCTGTAATGAAATAAAATATAAAACCCACTCTGGCCGAACTTAGGTCTTAGTTCGAGCTCGGCACTAGGCAGGTAGGACTTCATCAGGGAAGTGTATACTGGCAGAATGTAGCACAGGTTATTACTCATCTGAATCCTTCATTTCACACAAGTGGTTTGACGTTAATGTTTGTGGATTCCATTAGCTTTCTCCATATCTGTGGTTGTCTGCAATCTTGCTGTCCTTGCTGTAGGGTTCGCAGCTTGTAAAGGTTTCCCTAATTGATGGTCCTCTGCCTTCACATTTGATATTCTCATAATACAGGCAATTTCCTTGTCATGATGCATCTGCAATTGCATCAGGATGTCCTTTGCACATACAGTTCTGCTCGCAGGTTATTATGTTTTTTTCAGACACTTAATTAAACTGCCAGCCTGGTAACTACATTTATTTAGAGCATCAGGGCCAGCAAGGTTGAGAAGTGTGTAAGCCGATACCTTCTTGGAACGTTTTGAGATCCAAGTCCAGCCATGCTGTAGACGTGCCATTACCTCTTCAAACTGAGCCAGTTGTTTTCAGTGTTTCTGTCAAATAAGATCAGGTCAGCAGCGGACTCCTTGTGTTAATTTTTGTAAATTTCTGACACTATGTAGAAGTGCATGAAGAAACTTACTGGCACAGCCGACTTTGAAGGAGTTAAGCAGCTGTTAACTAACAACTCCTGCATGTCAAAACACACAGCACCCACTGCCGAGAAAGCCCTTAGGTATAAACTTGACCTCAGTTACTAAGCAACCAAAACAACAGATTCTAACACTTTTCTCTCATGCAGAGAAATTTGACTCACATTTTTCTGCTTAATGTGATCAGGACTTTTAATCGGCCAGTTCATGAAGCACCAACAAAATTATTAAGAATGAAAATCAGTCAAGTTTGACGATCGAACAATCAGAGCATTCCTAGTGGCAGCAGTGCAGGTTTCTACAAATCGTTACAACAGGTCAGAACTAGACCTGCCAATGATTTCTGTGTACAATAACTATCCAGATCCAGTTTGTTTTCAAAATGGATTGGTTTGCTGTGGGTGGGTAGCACCCTGGTCCTGTAAAGGCCTCTCGATGGGAGTGACCATTGAGAGAGTAGGACGTTAAGAGCTGAAGAGAAATGGTAGGAGAAGGGAGCAAGGAAAAGGGAAAAGGGATGCATGTAGAGGACAGGAGGGAGAGAGGGGAATGATGAGCAGGGAGGGGAAAGAGTGCTCTGCTAAATAAGGCAACTGGCTCATAATTGATAAGGCAGCACTGCACTCTTCTGAGCACAGAGGTCAAATATCTTCTACCAATGCAAGGCTTCCCCCTGCCAATGAACATATGCTCTTCTGACTACAAGCACTTTCCCAATATCACATGGAATACCAAGCAGATGAAATTAGCCTATTACATGACATGCATTACACTTTGCTCACACAGTATTTGAAATGTGATTATTACCTGCAGCTAAAATTGAATAATTTAAATAGACTGTTGCTATTTAGTCTTCTTATTCTATTAGACTAACCTACTTCCACTGGGTAGACATTCGCAGGAAAATACTCTCCTGAAGTTTTCAGGCTTTCAGGGCTCAAAATGGGATTTTTTTTTTTTTACTTTTTTGCAATCACAGTGAAGTTGAGAGCGAACTCCGACTGACAGCTGAAGTGAAGTCGTCTCACAGGATACTCTGTTTTGTTGCTCATCTCAGCAGAATTGTCGTCACAGTCTTCACGCATAGGAAGTGGCTTTCAGAGACGCGTAGACACAGACGCAGCCTGTGGTTGTAGTTCTGATGGTGAAACTCAATATGTTGACCTGCAAATGGAACATTTGCTCTCCAAGAGCAAGAGGGGGCACAGATATTGTTCCCCAGCCCCCTACTGACATTTAGAGTAGTGCTAACTTTCTTTTGGTCTTATCTTTCTGGGCTTTAGCCTTTTGAACATAGCTTGTCAGAAAGAGTACATTCACTTCAAAAGTGCATGAAGCATTTTATATCACGTCAAAATGAATGGAAATTGAATTCATTTCAGATTTCAGAATAGTCCATAAGGGCCACCAGCCAGATGAGGGTAAAATTTGACTTTAGCTGTTGAGTTTGTCAGCTCTGCCAGCCACTTTAGCAAGTAACCGGCGATCATGTAGAGGTTCATATTTATTCCAAAATCCATATTTTACTGTTAAAATAGTGGAAGTCAGAAGGCATCTACCAGCCACTGTGGCCAGTGGGTAAAAAATATAGTTGGTGATAGAAACTGAGATATTTTCACCTCTGAACAACTCTTTTATACAATTTGTCAGTGTTCCTAAATATGAAATGATGTCAGAACTTCAGATACAGAGGACTCTCCATTCAAAGAGATAGGCGGAGTCTTGTCTTGTGAGTCACAAACTTACTGCCCAGGGGGGCGTTACGAAGATGGTGACCGAGTGAACCGACTCTCCTTAAAGGGACTTTGGTGCAACAACCGACTTGTGTGTGGGACTTGCCCACACAAACACTGTGGGTTGAAGGAGATAAAAAGGATCTGCGTAAAAATACATTCTCAGCATTCCACCAAGCAAGTAGGGAGTATTGTTAATATCTTGGCACGGACAGTCTCATTCATTTATTCATAAATGACCAGTCCCACATCTGCCCACGTCTGAGTGCTGTCATTCTTACTAGTGCATGCATTAAAACAAACTGTATGGTCGACCTGGACAGAAGTTGGAGGACTTGCGGGATAAATGACTGCAAGACAACAGTCGGCGTGAACCATACTGAATTATGCTTAATTCCAGGTTATTACTGAATAGAGATTTTCCATATACTTTCTAGTGAATTGAGCGGTACATATGATAGCTTGTACTAAAGGTCAATAAATGAACAAGCTCATTAATTGCCTTGATGCACGGTACAGAGGATGCAAGCCTTTTGAGGTGGACTGGCTTATTCTCCGTCTTTGTCGTTCTCAGGGGGATCCGTGACATCTCCATAACCTCAGAGTTTCCGGGGCCTGAGCAAATTAAGTGGAAATAAGACTGCGTTCATTTGCCTGGGGGCCACGCGTGTCTAAAGAAATAACGTGGGAATTATTCATTAAAGTAATTATGATAGTCATCTCAAAGGGAATTGAAATGAAGACACACCGCGTTCAGAATATCTGAAATCCTCAGTGCAGTGAGCTCGGTCTGTGAGAGTGCAGAGAGAGAGAATGAAAGATTCTCCCATAGAACTTAAGTAGGTTTCAGTGAAAAGAGATAGTTAAAGGCCAGATTTCTTTGGAATTTGTCCTGTTACCTAACCAGCTCAAGGTTTTCATCGTTGTCACCCTATCACCTTAGCGCTCAATGGGATACACTTATATCAGGTGCTGGAACTCTTTGCCACATGCGTTTTAGTACATTGTGTTTGTACACTTTTTACATTGTGTTACACCTTGGTAATACATTCTGTATGTGTTTTCATTAAGTGCTTAACACATTATTATTGTGTGCTTTAATACGTTTCAATAAGGAAACGCACTATAAAACACTGTGTTGTGTTGAGCATTATAATGAAAAGGACTGCTACACAAAGAAAAAAAACAGCTAAAAATGTCAGAAAGAACTCTTTAAATGTTGCAGTTTTTTGATTTACACATGCACAAATATGTCTGAGCCCCAATGTTCTTGTTCTGCACTAACAGGCAGTGCTGTTCGTAATGCATTTTCTAAGAGATAAACTACAAAGTATTACAGAGAAACACATTGACTGGAAACGTAAAGGAATGTGTGTAGGCTATTCTTTACATGTAAATGTACAAATGAATGTAATTGTGATTCTCATGCTGAGTTGAGTCTGTCGGAGCCAGGCAACACGGAGTAGGGAGTGGGGAAGATGCTGTAAATGGCACTCTGTCTTTGTCAGAGATCAGATTACTTACCCTCATTTCACCGTGAATTCAAAGAAAACAATCATGGTTTTGTTTTCTACAGTCACGTAAGACCATTGAGAATCAAGAACACTGGTGAGAACCAAAAGCCGAAGGAGAGCAAAACTGGAACTTCAGGTTCCGCTCAGCCGCATACCCCTGCCACAGATTCTGACAACAGGATTGTCTTTCTACCTGTTTCAGCTGTAATTCACTAAGTCACTGCCATCTATTATGTTTCCTTCATCATAAAAGACATTACACACCCGGGACACCATCTGTTTAAGCTCCTCCCATCAGGCAAGCGCTTCAGACACACACGCACAAATAGACTGAAAAACAGCTTCTTCCCAAAAGCTGTGGCACTACTGAACTCAGCCATCTCCTCAGTCTGACAAGACTGATGTGCTGCCATCATTGGAGCACGTGCAATATTTACTCACATATAAAAAGCCACTGAGCTGTCACTTTAAGCCACTGATTATGGGCAGTATGTGCAGTATTTCTACTAGGGCTGCAACTAACGATTATTTTCATTGTCGATTAATCTGTCGATTATTTTCTCGATTAATCGATTAGTTGTTTGGTCTATAAAATGTCAGAAAATGGTGAAAAATGTCGATCAGTGTTTCCCAAAGCCCAAGATGACGTCCTCAAATGTCTTGTTTTGTCCACAACCCAAAGATATTCAGTTTACTGTCATAGAGGAGTAAAGAAACCAGAAAATACTCACATTTAAGAAGCTGGAATCAGAGAATTTTGACTTATTTTTCTTAAAAAATTACTCAAACCGATTAATCGATTATCAAAATAGTTGGCGATTAATTTAATAGTTGACAACTAGTCGATTAATCGATTAATCGTTGCAGCTCTAATTTCTACACCAACCACACGTCATTCAACACCCCAATACACCCCAATACACCATCACTCCATATCTGTCCACTGCACTTTTACTGCACTTTTGCTGCTGATGTTTTTGCACCCTCGTTGTAGTTGTACTTTATCGCTAATTGTATTTTATTGCTTATATCTTGTATATTGCTTAGATTCTGTACTTTTTAAGCTGATATTTTATATTTCTTATTTATTCCTTGTAAATGGGAAGTCTTTGTATATATGTGAAGTTTTAATTCAATGCACCATTTGAGGCTGGCGTAATCGCAATTTCGTTGTGCTTGCACAATGACAATAAAGTTCTTGAATCCTATTTTTTGTATTCATAGATTGTTTCCTATGTTGCGGTCATCAAGTCCCACTGTGGAAAAATGCCAGTGTGATGAGAGAAAACGGTGATAAAATGAGGAAGAAGTGACTCAGTGCATGTGTGGCTGTGCTTGGGAATGAAACTGATTGTTTGAGAGTAAGCAGCATCAGTATGTTGGCCTGAATCTGTGCGTCTCAGTCAATAACTGAGCTGTGGGCCTCTAACTCAATATCCCACTGCATTATTGAGGAGCGACAGTTCTCCTGTTGTGCCAGCTGGAGCTGAATGTGATGCTGTCAATGGGTCTCACAGAGGTAATTCACACCACCAGGGACTGTTTTCCACTGCTCTTCAAACAAGAGATGCCCCCCACCTTTTCACACCGTCATGTGACTTTACACCATACACGTGACTACATAGAAACGTATGGCCAGCCTTGCCTACAATAAGCAAAGATATACTAAAAATTATGTGATTGAACATGTTTGATAAAATGCATTAAAACTGCAACAGTGAATCCAGTAAAAAGAAAAACAAGAAATTCAAAAATAGGGAAAAAAGTTTACATTTTAATTCCCTATGATCATAATACAAATGTTGAGAAAATGATCATTATGTGAAGCCCAACGTGGGTACGTATAGCCACTGAACTTTCATTTCTGTGTTTGGTTTTAAATTTGTCAGTGTTTTTTTTCCCTAGTCTAGAGTAAAGGGGAACTCCATGATATAGTAAATGATCCATTTGAAAAGAGTTAAAGCAGCATTATAGTGAGAGTGACACAACAGATCCAAGTCCATAGCCCTCTGGCACTCTGCCCTGCATTGAGGAAGTGACTTTTTCTTCCCTGTTCCTTGCCAGACTGAGGCAATTGACCAGAATCCCACAGGCTCTGCAGGATGTTTTTTTTTTTTTTGTTTGTTTGTTTGTTTTGTTTTTGTTGCCATAATCTCTATTATAAAATGTCAGTATTGGCCTAGCTGGATCAATCGGCAATCTGGATCAAAAGCTCCTTTCATAAGACTAGGGCTAGCCCATACTAATCACATTCTGCCACATCAACCAGATGAGTACTACTTGCTATAAATAACACAAGCTGCTTGCTACTGTAAAATGCTGCACTTGCGTTTCCGCTTAACCCATTACACGCACAAACACACATGCACACACACACACACACACACACGCACACACACACACACAGACACACACCAAGGACACCCAGTGGGCCTATTTTGAATGTCAGTATACTTGAGCTAATATTAAACACTCTGTTGTGCTTCCCTGTAATTAGGCTGCTGATTTACTATTTCTACCCATTAATGCTTTTAACATATCTCTTCTGTTCTTGATGTACAGAGGGTCTTCACAAAGCTCCACTGCCTGTTTCATTTTGTGCTTTGAACAGCCCAAAGAGGGTCTGGACCCACGGATACCAGGGCTTTAGAATAGCAGAGACTCACAACATTACACACTGCTTTCTAATTGGTTCCCAGCATATTCTACTGGATGAACTTGAAGTAGGTCAATGAGTCCTAGTTGGCCACAGTGGAGGGACTCAATGACTTTTGGGAAATAACACACACACACGTCTCAAGCATGAAATGGACTGTCGTCTAATATTCTCTCTCTCTCTCTCTCTCTCTCTCTCTCTCTCTCTCTCTCTCTCTCTCTCTCTCTCTCCCTCTCTCTCCCTCTTGTACAGCTAGACTGCAACAAAAGCCATTTTTCCACCCACACTACTATCTCTACGCTTATTTTATCTGCTCTTTATGAATGTAGGTCAACGCTTATACTGAATTTATCAACACAAGAAGTCAGGTTGGCTTAGCTGTGTGTTTCGTGTTTGACTTGGGGGTGGGGAGGTGATGCTACCCCTGACCATAATCTCTATGGCAACACCATTGACCCAAGAGGCACTTAAGTTACAGGGAGGGGGTTGTGACAAGGAAGTGCTTTCCTGGCGCTGACTGGCCTGCCCTCTGGACCATTTCATTCACTGTATCACAGAGGAAGCCACTAGGACCGCTGCCAGGCTACCGAGTCACATGCACACCACTCGCGCATGCCCACACATTTGGGAATTTCTGAACAAACACAACCAGTTTTTTGTTTCAATCCATAAGTACTTTTTAGCTTGTAACCATTTCACTGCTGTCAGGCCCAGTTCTTTCTCACTAGCACACTGATTTAAGTAAACATGCTGCCTTAATAAGTAGGTTAAGAAAGAAAATCTCAGCCAAGAGCTTAACATGTCTGGAAATCACTTTTTGCATGTCTTGCACTTGTGTGTTTCTTAGTTGGAAGGCGAAAGCTCTTGATGGAGTAAAGCTGGGGGAATGTAGTCAGTCATCAGCCTCCATAACATGGATAAGCCTATGTTGCACATTAGAGGCACCAGGCAGTGTGGTTCTCATTAGTGTGGTGCCCACCAGATAACTCTGGGGGGCTGCAGCCAGCCGGCCCAACAGCGCCGCCATAATTATCCAGCCCAGCTCAGGTGGGAGGTTAGGAACTCTCTGAGCAACTCGACCATGTTAACCTCCTTTCTCCCCTCATCTGCTCTTCATGCGTTCCTTCAACTTTTCCCAGGACACTTTATCTCCTATTCTCGCTTCATGTTTGCTTTTTCCCGCATACTTTACATTAAGGAACATCTGCCCCCATCTCTGTTCACCTTCACATCACACTCCCCTCTCCTTCCACTCCTCCTCCCACTCCACATAGTATGCATCATCCATACGCTGTCTGAGCTTTACTCGGGGTGAATGGAGCTCAGCACTCCTAAGCCCCCCTGTCATCCCCTCCACTGATAGTCCTGATTACTCACTGAGTATTTATACATGGGCTGCCTGCTACAGCACAGAGGGTGTAGGAGGCTGACAGCCCTCTTGGTTATGCATACCTCATGTGAGTGTGGGTGTGCGCACGCATGCGCCCATATCTGATGGGTTAGAGATAGAGAGAGTAAACATTCACCAGCCCTCCTTCCAGTCAACGTTGGCAGAAATGGAAAGCTCCTTCATGTATTGGTATTTATAAGCTTTGAGGTTTTGAAGGTGTGTCTCTGTTTTGAGCCCAGATGATGTATTCTTTCAGTATTGTGGCTAATTTGATGGTAAGCTATTGGTAAACATAAGGCCATAATGTGAGTTATAAATTCTACTTCCTATGGTCCGGAAAGTGTGTGTGTGTGTGTATATGTGTGCACATACACAAAAATATAGATGTAGCAGTGAATAACAGATTCAAGGAAGGGACAATACATCATTTACAAATGCAGTCACAAGTGCAGGTATATTTCACATTAGACAGATAACAATAGGGGAATAGCTGATATTACAGCTTGGACAACCAGCACAACACAGACAGACAAAGCAACACGTTACTGACAGCTATAATAAACTAAAACAAAGCACTAGGAGACGTCGTGGGATGATGTCTACAGGAAGCAGACAGGAAGTGGCTATAACTGGCATTGGGCTTGTTAAGATGTTGTTGTTTTTTTCTTCTATTCTTACAAATTTAAATTTTTAAAAGGCTGTCAGTCATTCTTTTGTATAGTTGATGATTCAGTGAATAGCAGTGGCAGAGGAAGTCTTATCCAGAACCACAAAAGGTACACGGCTGTCAGCCTCGTGCCTCCATGGGTTTGAGTAAAACTCAACAGTGGAGCGACCGCAGACTCGCACAACAACTGCACGCATCTGTGCACACACAAGGGGTTGCAAAAAAGACGCCATAGTGCTGGGCAAAAGTGTTAAGTAGTTACCCACAAGCACATAATCTTAACAAATCAAACAAAACTGTAATAATTAACACCCTAGACTGTGTTAAAAGTCCAGACTTGTTTTCTATGTGGGGAAAAGCAGAATTGTTCAAATTTTGGCATTAAGCCGAAATACAAACATTTGGCTTTACCCTCCTGTGTTCTGTCTACATTGTGTATTTAACCCCTCACTGACGAGGGTCCCGTGATTTCTATTGAGAAATAATACTTAAAACATACTGCAAATTTGACCTGGTTAGCCCAGTGACTATTTCATATTTTGTGACTTGTACAATTCTATTTTGCAACCCATAACACACAGACACACACACAAAAGTCTGCACTGACACGGTAGGTCAAGGCTATCACAATTTTACCGCTCTGCCAGAAAGAGCGAGTGAAGGAATCAGAGATTATGTGCTGTGGCAGTCTGCAGATTAAGACGAGGGGGAGGAAAAGTCACATTCTCTACATGCTCCAAAGAACAAAGCCCCTGTTGACCAGAGCACATTCCATAGTGCATACTGTACTCAGTCTAAACCTCGATGCTGACCTGTGACCGAGACTCAAGCTAACAGACCCGTATCCACGTAGTCCCTGCGGCCCAGTAGAAAATAGCCCAGAAGCATGTTGAAAGAAAACCAGAAGTGGTTCACAAGCCCCACCCCCCACCCCCTCCATCTCCCCAACCCCCACCCCTTAAGCACACTCTTCACATCCAGAGTGAAAGCTGAACAGATTTTGTGGCTTTTTATTCCTCAGTTGACTTCGCTTTTTAGATAAAATTAGTCAAGGACAAGGTTTTCCAAAGAATGACTCATTCACAATTCTGTTTGCATGTTCACCCTCAGCTTCAACACAATAAGGCTATTGCCTAATCACTATGTTGAAAAGCTGCTCGTTATGCCCACCTAATGACGTTTATGCCCACCTAATGACGTTTATGCCCACCTAATGGCGTTTATGCCCACCTAATAACGTTTATGCCCACCTAATGGCGTTTATGCCCACCTAATGACGTTTATGCCCACCTAATGGCGTTTATGCCCACCTAATGCATTTGTAACCTGGACTCACAAAAGCAGAAATCCAGCTATTTTCAACTAGAAATATAGAGGAAAGCAAAACAGAATTTACATTTTGTGTTGGGCGGTGTAACCTGAAAAAGCAATATTTGTTTTTCCATGTTGTATTAGACAGCAGGTCGGTGTATAATAACATGCTAAAAGGCTCTGTACCTGTTGACCTTTTTCCACTATATTTTCATTAAATATCAGTTGCTTCCAGCTCCCATCCATTGAATGTTGACGCATTGTCAGTATACTGAGCAACAGCTGTAATCTATATGCAAATTTGAGGACTCATTGTCAGTACGATATTTTGGATGAAATAATGTGGATGAGCATGCATGATGTAAGCCATGCCTGCTTAGAGTGGTGCTTGCACAGAAGTGCCACTGCACTGAAGAACCATTATTAGTCTCCTGACACTGCTGAAAAGCTTTTATTCTGCGAATGGCTCGCACTGTGTTCTCCTTTTCAAGAGAGTTTAAATCGGATATACATCTCAAATAAGGTTCCCCACAAATGAGACGACCGACCCATCAAATTGAACAGTAATGCCATATAAGAGGAGCACCTGAGGCTTTTTCGACACATCGCTACCTCCTCCCTCCATACTGACAGTGTCTGTTTTCACTCTCCAGTGCCTGAGGATGTCCAAGCGGAACTTGTTTGTTCGTCTGGTGCCGTGCCGCTGCTTGCGGGGCGAGGAGGAGACTGTGACATCGCTGGACTACTCCCACTGCAGCCTGGAGACTGTTCCTAAGGAGATCTTTAGCTTTGAGAAGACCCTGCAGGAACTCTACCTCGATGCCAACCAGATCGAGGAGCTGCCCAAAGTAAGACGCACAAGCCGACGTATAGAACACGAACCTTTCATTTCTACGCACATCTCTACAATTTATAAAACCGTTTACTCATAGGTAGACATTGCTCATGAGACCATTGACTCGCAGCATGCCTAACTAGTTTATCTATTATGAAGAGCTTGCATTGTGTACACTCTTGAGTTCGCTGTATTGACAGAAGAGCCTTTGAATGATGCAGTTGAACTCTCAAGACAATCAGGACATTCAGTATATTCAGTATAAAGAAACTCTCAGCTCATGAGGATGACGTTGAAGTTGATCTGCATCATGTAACACTCTGTCCCTCCTGCTCCTTATTCTAACCATAACATCTCTCAGTGGGTGAGTCCATAACAAATCCCACTGTATTCATCCCTACCATCTGTCGGAGTTTGAGTTATTATTGGTCGGGTCAACCTGATATTTGTCTGTAATTGTAATTGAACTCTTAATCTACATACAAAGTTTCCTCAATAACACTGTCTAATTAACTTGTTGTGTTATCTGCTGTTCTCTCTCTCTCTCTCTCTCTCTCTCTCTCTCTCTCTCTCTCTCTCTCTCTCTCTCTCTCTCTCTCTCTCTCTCTCTCTCTCTCTCTCTCTCTCTCTCTCTCTCCCCCAGCAACTGTTTAACTGCCAGTTGCTCCATCGACTGAGCATGCCAGATAATGACCTAACATTGTTGCCGCCAGCGATCGCAAACCTCATCAATCTCAGGGAGCTTGATGTCAGCAAGAACAGTAAGGAGAATGACCACTTTGGTTCACTTCTTGATTTTTGTTTAGAAAGTTCAATCAGGTTTGATTAAGTCTTTCTGAATTGGCAGATTGACGGGATAAAGAGCAGTTTATTACATCACATCATGTCGATAAAGCCCTAGGTAAAATCTTAAGTCAAGAAATGGCTGCATAGCCAATATCACGTTCCGATTGCTTAAAAGAAAAAGAAATCCCATAGTTAAATGCCACAGCGTGTTTCAGATACCACATCTCACGACACAACACTATATGACTCAAAAACCCTTGTGTGATGGATAAAGGAAGCCAAGACCTGCATCATGCTAGACTCTGAACTCTGTACACCATAACAGAATAACTGTATGAAGCTCCCTAGAGCTGTTTCTCACGCTGACACAAACTGAAGAACTATTTTCACAGGTTGCTCACAACGTAAACCATAATAACTTTGTGTGAGAATGGCTGCACAAGGTGCTCAACTGAAAGTGTTTTCTCAGAGGTTCAATAATCAGAGTGGGGAATGACAGTTTAGCATTCCATCAAAGTGTGACATTTCATTTAACTCTGTGATCAGAGACGTGCACAGTGTTGAATATGATGGAGAGCTTTGTTCTCGGAGTCCTTCAAATTTTGCTTCTTTGTTACAGAATTGCCTTTTGTCACTGTTCCCCTAGTTTAGGAGTCAGAAGAAGCTGTTCTGTAGAGATCAGAGTACAGGGCCGGTACAGTTGAATCCTTGACAATTTCCTGTTGCAATGCTCTGCTACATATAGAATCACACAGGTGATCATGTTGTTATTTTCAGTGGAAAAGATGTACTGTTGCATGTTCCTAACATTACTGAGCGCTCAGCAAGTTTTTAGCCCTCAGAACCCAGAGAGAAACCCTAACTCTAAGTTTTTGCATACGAGTGTTGCACTTCAAGCAATTTTTCAGTAGTCTAACAGCAACAGCAGTAGCCATGACAAGTGCTTCCCATTGTATAAATTACTGTATACATTTCAAGCAGGGCAGTGCTGAAAATGAGCACGCATGCTCAGCAAAGCCCCTCCATGGATAAATAAAGGTTAAAAAGCTAGATCTAGTACAAATTAATCAGTGCTGAGGCAGAGTAAATCAAACAAGTGTCGGAGTATGTGGCGGTGTTCTCATGAACCAGATCTGTCTATGCGGTGTTTACATTCAAAGTAGCTTATCCTCCTTCACAAAGCACTCTGTGCTAAGTGTTGTGGACACAAAACAAAGTGGGTGGAAATAAACCTTGAGACTTGGTCACCTCCCCCTCCTTTTCAGTTCACACATTGCGGATGTTTGGTGAGAACTTGCAGACTATCACTCAGTGGTCAGGTCTTTTTTTTTTTTAGTCTCTATTAATGTGTCACCTCAAGCACTCCTCTCTGTGGTTGTTTAGAGAGGAAAGGTGCAGAGGCACTCTAATGCACCCTGAGCACACACAGTTCACACTGAGAGTCTTCCTGCTAGACCCATTGCTGGCTTACTCACAGTCTACCTGTGTTTAAAATTCACAGATTCTCCTAGTTTACACGAAGATGGCTAGCACTATCCCTCAACAATATTTTTGGTTTTGACAGGCGTAATTTGTTTTGCTTGAGTATGGTTCAGATGCTACATGCTTTCAGATGTTGAATTGATGGTGTGTAGCTGCTGCTGTATTTTAAAACAACTGAATGTGTGGTTTTTCTGTCTGTCTAGGCATCCAGGAGTTTCCAGAAAACATCAAGAATTGCAAAGTCCTAGCTATCGTAGAAGCCAGTGTGAATCCCATATCCAAGTGAGTACAGCGCACACCACCCTCATATTAGTGTTTCACCTCCAAGATGACAACAGTTTTGGTTTGATAAGAGTGCAATATTTAGTTTCAGTATCATGCCTTTGCAGCGGCTTTACTTGCTTTCGTGTATGTATGTGGTTAGTGATGTGATTCCTGTTCCTGTGTGTGTTGTCAGGCTCCCAGAGGGCTTCACTCAGCTTCTGAGTCTGACCCAGCTGTACCTGAACGATGCCTTCCTCGAGTTCCTACCAGCCAGCTTCGGCAGGTCAGTTGCTTGTCGTGGTCATAAAATATCGACTTTACTTTACTTATGTGGCACCTTTTAAAACCAAGTGCTTCACAATAAAAACTAATTAAAAACATAAAAACACACATCACATAGACAAAAACAGAATACCAGACACAAATATAAGACAACACAACAGCAAAAATAACACATTCAAGAGCCATTGAAAACAAGGGAGTAAAAATAAGTCTTAAGACGTTTTTTAAAAATGATCAGCGAGTTAGATAATCTGATATCGGGCAGAAGACTGTTGCACAGTTTCGGGTCAAAGACAGCAAATGCACATCCCCCCTCCAGTTTAACTACTCTGAAATGTATTCTGAGGCTTCAACTTTGTAGTGCCTGCAATGTAATTACAAGAATTTTCAAATTAATCCTTTTCCGTCATCAGGATGGAATTGAAGGGAAAGCATGCTTAAGGACAATACTGTACACTCAAGCTAATCCATTTCACTTTGACTGTGGTGGTGAGTCATTTTCAGTGGCATGAAGCAACATGGCGCAGAATTAATTGGGTCATAACACTGATGTTTACTCAGTTTACAATGGCCCTGACGGCTTATGATTGAGTTGATGATGGACCTAATCTGAGGTACACCACGTGAATGCCAAGGGGAACTGTATAGTGTGTTATTGCTATGAAATTCAAATTTTAGAAACAACACAACATTGCTTACGTAGTTAGGAATATGAATCTAAAAAACTTCTAACGTCATCTTTCACACATTCGGTCGATGCGGAACTTTACCAGTAAGGTTACGACGTCTTGAGCAGTGAAATTGGCAGAACTGATTTACTGGCATTTCGACACCGGCTCCTTTTCACACATGACGGCGTGCCGTTACATTTACAGAGCAGGCTGCGTGTGTGAAAGGGGCTTCTGTGAGCGGGAGCGGTTATTCACCTTGGGGCAGGCAAATACAGATCGTCAGCCCTGGTGTAACTAAAGGCTCCGAATCAAAACGGCTTGTAGAATCACAAGATTTTTAAATAAGGAAACTGGCAAAATGAGAGGAGTTTCAGATTTCAGTTTTTCTTTGCTGTTAGATACAATGACAAAATGCTTACATGTGGAAGAGCAAGGAAAAAACAGTTTTGTACAATATGGAACCTTTAAGCATTTACTGTTAAGCCTTCTGGAGGCGTCACGGGCCTGATGAAACGAAACACACGTGACGTGAGGCGTCATGCTAGCTCTCCATGTGGATGGGCACCATAGTTAAATAACAAGAAAGATACAGTAGATCTTGTATTTTGGTGAATGAAATTACCAAAAAAAGACCCTAACATGACCCTAACACCCTAACAGTGTTAGTAAACATATATTTTAAATACTATCTGCTTAGTGTCTGGGCCCCTATTCTCAAGCTTCAGATAGCTTATCAGGGTGTCCCATTTCACATATCTCCATTATGTCTCATATGATTGTACTTATTTGTACGTATTTTAACTGATTTGTGAATAAACTGAACTGAACTGAACTGAACATGTTGCTGCAACTCATAGCTGGTTGCTGGAAGATAAGGAGGGAAGGAAAGCACGGCAGTTATCACCATGCTATAATGGTACAGCGCTCTAATATCCCTCTGAGGGAGAATGTGAAGCAAGCATCTTTATTCGAAGTGCCAGAGACTAATTGTTCAACCCAGATACACCATTATGTAATGGACATTTCCAGAGGGGTTGGATTCTCGAATTTCACAGTAACATTATCCTACTCAGTGGAGTTCATCAGTAAAGTAACCAGTAAAATGCACAACCTCTAGCCTATCACACATTCTACCAATACATGTCAAAATGTATTTGAGCTTTCAATGCATTTGTTGCCTTCATGTCTAGGTTAAATGTCTTATGTTAAATAGTGGCACACAGGCTGCTCATAGCTGACATTAGCTAATAGTTGGACCTCCTTCAGCTCAAGTCATAATATATTTTTTGCCAAATGTTGGTTTATGTCATATTTGAGCCCATGTATTAGTCTTTATAGGTGTATTTTCTATAGGGTGGACTCAAGGAATGAAGGGCAATGAGGATTATTCTATATCACCCTAGGCTGTTCAGCTTCTGTCACATTTTAAGAATAACTGTTGTACTCCATGACCATGACATTGACTCCTTCCTCTTTCTCTGCGGCAGGTTGACTAAACTGCAGATCTTGGAGCTAAGGGAGAACCAGTTAAAGATGTTGCCAAAGTAAGTGTCCTTCATTTCACATGTTTCCCCAACATCAAACACGGAGCACACTGTTTATTCTCCAAACAAAGCCGGCGAGTCGCTGTGAGAGTCGTGTTAATGTCATGAATCATGACGGCAGCTCTTTCTCTCTTCCCCCCTCTGTCTTTCTTCTCACACCCCCTCCCCCCACCTCCCCGCCACATCTCTCACCCTGCCTCTTTCTGCCTCAGATTCTCTCCCCACACGTCTTAACTGTAGCATTAGATTCCACAGCATTACATAAGGGCCCCTTTTACTTGGCTGCTTGCTGTGACAGGTTTTATAATCTGCTACTCAGACAGTTGTGAGGGTTATTTCATCATTTGAGAAGGTTACAGTGCCCCCCGGGAGCCCAAACACCCCCCCCCCCCCCAATGATTGAGAACACTTCAGGTGATTGTGGGGGAAAGTTGCTTTCTCTTTCTATCTTCACTCATCTCTCGCTTGCTTTAATGCACTTTGCTGCACCGCTCTATTTCTTTCGTGTCCTTCTCATGCCTCAGTAAAACCGGTTCCTTTTCCTATCTGCTTGTCTTCCTGCCTCTCGCCGAGCTTCATTTGTTATCTCTCTTTGCCTTTCCTTACTTTTCGCCGACCGACCGACCGACGGACTGGCCAGCCGGTGTGTTACAGTGCAGTGCCGTGTGAGCGCGGCAGAGCAGATCCTCTCTCGCGGTGTTTATGTGACAGAGGCCAGACCTGTTAAGGGCTGGAACCCTGACAAAGGGAAGGACTAATGGTCGGGAACGTTGCCAGAGCGACACACAAGCATCCCAGAGATGTAAACAAACGTGTGTATGCACATAGGGGCGCAGAGTCTTCCCAAGGCTTACACACACACACACTACACGCTCTCTTTCTCTGAATACATACGGACACATACGCACCATCACATGCATAAGCCAAATATTGCTTGGTTTCTCTGTATTATCTTTTAAAGAAAACTGCTCTGTTCCTCACAACTGGAGATGTAAGCCATGCAGTGTTGTTTTTTTTTTTGTTTTTTTTTTGTTTTGTGGCGTTCTTGCCAACCTCAAGGTAAGAATGTGACAAACCTGGCTAGTGCTCAGTGTGAAGTCAAACTGCATCGACACGACTGGTGTTTTCATATTGCAGCAAGTACTACAAAAACGCCTTGAATCAAAGGGCTTGAAGTTATAATTTGTACGGTATGTCCTATGCTCTGATGTTGTGAGGAGCACCTAAGACAAAACAAACTCAGTAGGAGTGTGTGTGTGTGTGTGGGGGGGGGGGGGGGGGGGGGGGGCTCTGCTGTCCGTTCCCGTGCTGAGTCTCACTCACGTTTTAAGGAAACTCTGTCCATCCCTGCTGTGAGAGGATCGTCATACGATCCGTTCCTCAACAGAACATAGAGCCCATCTCCATCTCACTTCTATTTATCCTCAAATCTATTGCCTTAAGCACTTCGTCTCATACTTTTTCATCTTTACACTTCAGATTCAGTATCTTAGTACATTTTGATTTGTTACAACTATTTTGTAATCAGTTGCTTTGTGGGTCGCAGTAGAAAGACTTTAATCAGCATTTGTCAGAATTCTACCTTTTTAAAAACTTGAATAGCTTGAATAACTGAATAGCTCATTGGAGTGTTGTTCAATCAACAGTACAAACAATAGAAAGAATAGAAGTGAACTGTGTATTTGGAGCAATCGCTGTTTTTGAGACCACATTGTTGTCTGTGTGTGTGTGTGTGTGTGTGTGTGTGAGAGAGAGAGAGAGAGACAGAGAGAGAAAGGGGGAGAGAGAGAGAGAGAGGTGCATTTAGCCAAATTTATTTGAGCACGCACATGCATTTTTTTTTCTTCTTCTTTTTCAACAACACCATGCTTCATTAATTCAGTTACACATTCATCCTCCCTGGTAATTGCCCAGTAGTCTTTACTGAACAGCCATTGGTGGTTAAACGCCCTGCTCAAAGGCACCTTGTCAGTAGCTGTTATGGGAGGGGAGAATGTAATTCATTCACTCCGAATATGAAGCACGCCTTTATGGAAATATTTCACCTCATGTCTTCTGTGACTGGTATTTAGTAAAATACTGTAAAGATTGTCAGCAGTTGAAAGATCCTGATTTTATCTGCTTGTTTGCTAAATAGCAGAGAATGTGACCTGAATGTGGAGAAAAGTTTCTGGACCAAGGCCTGGAGCCAGCTTACGTCACATTGATCCATTATTTAAAAGCTTATTTCTGGCATGTGTGAGTCGTGAAGGTATTTCCTTACCCCTCATGAAACATTTCAGAAGAATGAGTAAAGATGGAGCGTGTATTCTAGCCAAATTAGGACTCGGTCTTTTTGAAAGACTGACAAATAATCTAGGAGAGAGGCGGGAGTGTTTCTGGTGGCTTGCCTTATGAAACACATGGCCCACATTGCTTGCTAATGCTGGCTGTGTTTCTACTGTCTAATCAGAGGGGGCCGTTTTGTGGTTTAATGTTTTTTTCATTCTGATTTTCACCTCCTGAAAATGTGTAATTCATGAGATTGGCATGTGACAGTAATCTGACACGTAGCACATCGCCCACATTGCTCGTCATGCCGCGTTTCTATTGTGTTCATCATCGTAAGCCACGTTTGAGTGATCTGGTTTACCTCTCGACTGTAACGTCTCTGTCTTGTGTCTTCACAGAAGCATGCACAAGCTGACGCAGCTGGAGAGGTTGGACCTGGGGAGTAATGAGTTCACTGAAGTGGTGAGTATCCGTCAGTCAGTCTGCCGATGCTTAGGGCCCTACCTCGTCTCCTCGCTCTCTTTCCCCCTCCTTCATGTTCACTGAACCGGAACTGTGTCCCTTAAGTGCACATAAGTGCTCATTTTGTTTTCACTGGTAGCCAGCTTTCATTACAGTACGTAATATCCACAGTGGAATAAATAAATTGCCTCATGATTCATTTGAAGTTTGTATTGAATTAAGCTCTTCACCCCGCCCCGCCCAACATGCACAGACAAGCACACACACATACATACACATACGCATACTTACTGTACACACACTCTTATCACTTAACCTCCTTTCTGCTATTTCCTCCTTACATCTCTAGCCTGAGGTGTTGGAGCAGCTGACTGGAATCAAGGAGCTGTGGATGGATGGGAACAGACTGACATTTTTACCTGGGGTATGATTTTACAGTCACTCCCATACACACAGTTTCAGTGGCTACCATTCCCCAAACCTTAGTCTTGAGATGATTTACTTTGATTTTCATACCACGTGTCTGCTTAGATCTTCATCATAACTAACAGCAGTCAGCTTAGATCAGGCGTTCAGCATTCTCAAAACCAGCAGTTGATAAAGAGCTGCACAGTTTGAAAATGATTGCTCTCGTTGGCCTAACATAATAAGACATTATTATAGGCGAGAATAATGGCAAAGCTTTACAGAAAAAAAAGCGGATTTCTGGTCTTCTTAATTTCACAATGTTAATTACACAAATTATACAGATATGAAGTAATTTTTTTACCCCGAGCTCCAGTCATTTATAGCGACGTGTTGATAGTGACTAGTCAGAATGTGTTACATGAGATTCATTCTTCATCCAAATGACCAGCTTGTTTGTAACTGGGTCATAATTAAAGCATTAGTTCTGCTGCCAGCGTTTCAGCAGCATCAGCTGTAATCGCAGTCTGGCCTCCCATAAGCAGTGAAGTCTGTCAAACATATAAAGGAAAACTGGATTCAGCAACTGTAAACGTTGACCTGCATATAAAATACCAGTTTTCTGATGAATCTTCACTCTGTGTTGAAGCCTGCTTGTTGGGACGCATGGGCTGAAAAATAAGTCGCACACTTAATGACACACTCTCTGGGAAATCTGTGATTACCTTGCTCAGGAGGACAATTGTTTAGCAGAAAATTCTGAAAATGTTAAGTGGTTCAGTGCATGCCCATCCAAACAAAGTTATTTGAAAAATCCGGTTGGCATTTAGGCTTGATGCATGCAGCTTAGGCTAAACACTAAACAATACAAAAAGAAAACTTCTCAGAGAGAGAGATCTTTGAAATGGTGACAAGCAAAAGAACATCAGTGTTGTAGCAGTAATCAGAACAGAGGAGCTGAGAGCTTAAGTTGTTGTTGCTATAACCCAGATGCTTAACTCCTTTTCAAACCCACTCAGCCTCACAGAAACCGCTCAGTAGGCGCTCCGTCGGCCTCATGCTGCCGCAGCGGAATAAGAGTGGAAGTCACATGTTTGAGTTTTTACATTGTTTATTTTGAAACTGCGCTGTCTATTTTCACGGGAAAATGTGTAATTCATGAAGAAATCCGGGATGTGATGTGGGATGCTTTGAAATGTGTCTTTGATGTCTGATTATAGCTACGTTACCTCTGTAATTGTAATCACGCAACCTAAGGAATACAATTATTTCTCAGCACAGGATATTTTGGGGACTGTTTAAATCCACCACTGCATCAACCGACACCACTGCGCCTAATCCTCTGCCTAAATCAACTAGGAATAATGAGATATCACTGCAAATCCCGTGTGACTGAAAACCTCTTTGTGTGTGTGTGTGTTCGTCCATCTGTCCAGATGCTGGGGATGCTGAAACAGCTGGCGTACCTGGATGTGTCCAAGAACAACCTGGAGATGGTAGATGAGCAGATCTCTGGCTGCGAGAGTCTGCAGGATCTCCTGCTCTCCAACAATGCCCTCACACAGCTGCCAGGCTCCATCGGTTAATATTACAACACACACACACACACACACACACACACACACACACACACGCACGCACGCACACACACCCCGAAACACTGTTAAACAAACAGCTATTGGCAATGTACCTTGCATTCCTGGGTCCATTTTGTTGTTTGTTGTTTTTCTTGTTCCTGTGGGTAAGTAGCCAAACGCCGATGATGTGATGTCACGTTGAGATATTTCCAGCGCAGCTACAATGAAGTTTAATAGGAGAATATCTTTCAACGCTCTAAACATCAACAAGGAAGAGAGACCACTTTCTCCATCGAAAGCAGCATCAATAGTCCATAAAGCAACACAGCCACAAGACACTTTTTCTTGACTGGGAGAACTCGCTCTCTTGACATTACTATCGCTATCAATATTCTTATTGCTCTCTTACATAAAACCAATGGCTGGATGCAACAAATCCAGGCAATTTCTCTGGAGGCTGTTGAACGTCATTCTGGGAAATGTAGGAAATCACTAACTGAAGCAGAAGTAGACGACATTTCATAAAATAACAAACTCCTGGGATGCTTTGAACATCATAAATTGATGATATATAACAGCGTAAGAGTGTCCGAGGGTGGATTTTTTCTTTAAATGTGAACAGTATGCAGTCCAGTAGATCTGTCCCTGAATAAACAGCTCAGATCTTGCTCTGCTGTGCGAAGGAGCGTCAGCAGTAGAATCTCTTTGCAGAAGGACTGACTCACTTGCACAGAATGTCAGCTAATGAGAGCGGATTTAAAGACCCCATGAAGTGGAAAATGACTTTTTTTCCACGGTGCTATAGCTACAGCGCCGTGGTCCTTGAGGCGAATTCAGGTCAGTCAGTCAAGGGTGAGACGTTGCACTCCTCTGGACCTGTGCGCTCAAATTTCATCGTTGTGTACGGCACTTGAGAAAATCATTTTCGACAGATGATGTCTGTTAGACACTAAGTAAAAGTTATATTATTGTGAAACTGTGACTTAAGTTATTAATCTATTTGAATTATGAACACAACTCACTGCTGTGGGACTACACAGAATCTGTACTTGAAATTTTGATTGCATATTTCTGAGGACTTGTCTTGACTCGTGTTGATGTTTCCTGAGTATTTCCTTCCTGAAACTCTCTGGGGAAAAACACTCAGTCCCATTGACATGTAAAGTAAAGACACATTAAATCATTATGTTTAAACCAGTTACAGTATTGATGGTAGTATGAATTAATCCAATCAACTGCTGTAATGGATATTCCTCTTTTGTGATACAACAGCAAGTGATAATCAATAACTGCCCTGAGCTGTAGTATGCTTCTCTGTAATGCTCTCTCTCTCTCTCTCTCTCTCTCTCTCTCTCTCTCTCTCTCTCTCTCTCTCTCTCTCTCTCTCTCTCTCTCTCTCTCTCTCTCTCTCTCTCTCTCTCTCTCTCTCTCTCTTTTTCCATCTCTCTCAGGCTCACTGAAGAAACTGACTGCTCTGAAAGTGGATGAGAACCAGCTGATGTACTTGCCAGACTCCATCGGAGGGTGAGTGTCACATCAAGAGATTTAAAATCAGCAGAATAAACCCTGAGATCCGTGGATTAATGTGCTGTTTTCGTCTGGCATCCACTCATCACTTAAAAAAAATGTGTAGATCAGTAGCTAACCCAGTAGATCAGATGTTCTCATTATTAAATAATGTGTTCCAGTGTGTTGATGGTTTTGTTAGAAATGTGGGTTTCGTGTTTTCAAGCGTCAACCATGTTGATTCATGCAAACAGCTTAAGACTTCCTTTATTACGCCGGGGTCAGCAGTAATCTTGAAGCAGATGAACGTTGAATACAATATTGACAGATTAAGTCAGCCGTAGCTGTTCTCAGGCCAGTGCTGACTGTATCCGACAGGTGAACCCAGCAGCTGCCGGCTGCTGAGGCTGTGGTTAGAGTGCAAGGTCAACATACTGACCCTTGGTCTACTCTAAATCACCATGGCCTAGCATAGAGATTAGGCTCCATTTTAATCCACCCACTTTTTTGTTTTGTTCAGTCCACCCCACACATCGATGAAAGCCAGAATCCTGTGTTAATTGACAATTAGTATTGCATCTGTACACTTAATTCTGGTCATTGTCCATTGTTTCCAAACACTGTCAATTATCCCTTATGTTTGTATGTGTATCCTAGTGTACTTTGGCACAGATTATGTGACAAAGCCTATGATTTATCTTAATCCCATGCAAGGATTGTAGTTTAAGCATACTTAATCTGTCTCTGTCTGTTGGTAGGCAGTTGTGCTGTTTGTCCCTGGTTTAGACTCTGCAAAGTGGAGTCAAATCCTGTGTTAATTCTTTAGCTACAGAGAATATGGAGCTCGATGATACGACAACACAGTAGCTCTCCGGCAGGTCAAACTCACTTTGCATTCATCTGAACCCCCAGTGTGCATTTGCATTTTTCATTCAGCAGAAAGCCCCAGCTGCACTGCACTTCTGTGTCAACATGGGTTCAGTTCGAAATATAAAGTCTTTTGTTTTCAAAGTCGGTGCCGTAAAGCTTTTCCCATGTTGTTTTAATGTTGTTGATGAGCGTTTCACCGCTACAATAAGACACTGTCAGAAAGCTGCACAGAAGTTTGCTCTCTGTTCTTGTTTGAAGACTTGTCGTCATCTTAATTATGCAGCTATTTCTTTTCTATTTTTCTATTTGAAGGTATTGTGTTTTTGTTTTTCTTGGTATCTGGGTCACACTTAAATTCAAAGAAGTTATACACTCTAGTAGGGATTTTTTTTTAAAGTGTGATCAGCCGATCACCAATCCAATCGGCAATTGAAATGATGCATTTTACCCAGATGTTCTACTAACAACCGCACATCATGTAAAAGCGCATAGTAAGCATAAATAGTAAAATCCCAATATAGCAATGTGTTTAACAGATTGTTCTTATGGCTGCATGACAGATTTGGCCTATCCATGTGTAAATAAATAATATTTTTATCCAAACAGTAATTACATCTTAGTGTGTGTTTGATGACTGAGGTGCTGACTCACCTATTCCCACTGGTAGCACATGAAAATAGTTTCAGTGTAGCAGCATAGGCTCTGCCTTCTGTCCAATATATTAAACTGATTCTAATCTATCATCATAGGCTTTGAAATTCAAATCAACATCAGAAATGAACTGTCAATGCCAGATGGACAACATGCTACTAACGTTGTGGTGACTGTCTGCCTCAAATTAGCTCTTACTTTTTACTTATATTACTTTATATGTTCGACCACTTTCCTGGTTTGGTGTTGGTGTTTTTTTTGTTTGTTTTTTTTATCTGCAGTTGAAATAGTGATCAGCCAATTACCGATGGCCTACCTAGAACATTTATCGGCTGATTATGATCAGTGGGAGACTGATTGGTGCTCCCCTGTACTCTGGTTCTTTTGTGTATCCTTAACTCACATCCTTATTTCTGTGCTGTATTTCATTTTTACTTCAGAAAAGAAATACAAGATGTTCATAGTATTCTGACTTTCCAAGCCAAATAACGGAAAAAAAAAAAAATAGAATTTGTGACAATGAAGGGAATCATTATTAGCCTTGCTGCTGAAAGGTTTGATACAAATAGATGAGAAAAAACAGAACCCCTTATCTGCTCAACAGGAGGGCACCAGTTAAGATTAGCCAGTTAAGGCAGGAGATGAGGTCCTTGACGCAGCAGTTTAAGAAATTGAAAGAAGAAGAGCAGGGTGCACAGGCAGGGCCTGAAGAAGAAGAAGGTAACGCCTTTCACAGTGAAGAATAGCACAGGAGGCCAGGCAGGGCCAGGAAGTGGGCTGGCTTCATTGCCAACCCCACTGGTTACACCAAACACCTACTTGGGAAGAATGACAGTGTCCCAAACCTGTTGTGCCAGTTCTGGAAAATCTTGAAGGTGATGTGGAGGAAAGGAAGGTAGCCCAGCGGCGTTGGTTTGTGGCCGGTGTCTGGATTCCCAAGAAAGAGATCTCAAAGATGAAGCAATGAAGCAATTTAGAATGATTTCACAATGTCATGCTTCTCAGTAATCTAAAAAATACTTAAAATACTTGATTAGACGGAGGCCAAAAGATTTCATTGGATAGCAGCATGTTCTAGAATGTTGGCCATAGTGAGTTGCTGCTAGTAAAGCCTTGGACATTATAGTTCATTTTTACGTTAGTTAGTCAGTTAGTCAAAAGAGTTGAAAACTTCTTTCACAAAGTATGTATGTATATAGTTCCACCACATGAAAAAAAATCTGTAAAGCATGAATAAAAGTCCTCCTGTCTTCCTCCTTCTGCTCCTCTCTGCACCAGACTGATGTCTCTGGATGAGCTGGACTGCAGTTTCAATGAGATTGAGGCCTTGCCTTCCACCATTGGCCAGTGTGTCAGCATCCGCACCTTTGCTGCAGATCACAACTTCCTTACACAGCTCCCCCCTGAGGTGAGTGTATGTGTGTGTGTGTGTGTGTGTGTGTGTGTGTGTGTGTGTGTGTGTGTGTGTGTGTGTGTGTGTGTGTGTGTGTGTGCATGAGTAAAGTGGTGTGGCATGTCAGTCAGCCCAGCTGTGACGACTCTCCCTGTTGGCCCGTGGCTCTGACTCCCTGGTTTCTTCCCCTTAACAGATGGGCAACTGGAAGAGTGCGACTGTGCTGTTCCTGCATTCCAACAAGCTGGAGTCTTTGCCTGAGGAGATGGGTGACATGCAGAAGCTCAAGGTCATCAATCTCAGCAACAACAAGTGAGTCCTCTCACCAGACTGAGGATAAAACGGAACAGAATAGAGCTGAGCGACCAGGAAAACAATTGCTCGTATACATTTTTCAGCTTACAAATGAATACACAACACAGACATTCAAAGACGTCCCCAGCCACCCTACCCTACCCCAACCTAACCCACCCTAAACCACCCCTACCGCCTACAGCCACCATAGATATAATACTGAACATACAAACACACACAAACAGCATCCTAAACAGTCTAATCCAGCCATCGTTGTAATCTAGGAAAATTTGGCCGCTCAACAAGCTTGTTGGCCGATAAAACAGGCTACAGTTGGCTGAACTTTTTATGGTCATCTGCCGTCAACAGCCAATCTGATTTGCGTGCTTCCTTGTTTCCCTACCGATGTGATTTCGTTTTATGAACAGTAGTTCCTCCTGGCAAGTGCAAAATGGGGAAAAGTTGATTCCAGCCATTCAAAGCTTCCCAGTTCTCTACAACTTTTGTTTGAAAGGCCACAGGAATAACCGTCTCAAAAACAATGCTTGGAGAGCAGTTGCATCCATCGGGGTTGATGGTAAGCAAAACATTGTAGCTGCATGAGGTCGCTACATAGATGCAGTCGGAGCCTCTCACGCCGCCCACAATCAGTTAGAATAGAGCGACCCGTCAGGCCCTGTGAGTCTCACCCTGCAGTTAGCTCCTTCACGTCCAAGTCTCACACAACCTTTCCCCCGGCTTACCCTACGTCACATCCTGTATCCCCATTTACGATTCAGGATTGTGTGAATGACGTTGGCATATCAGTTTCAGATGAAGAGCATGCGCTGTGCAGCGGAACGCGTTTGGTGGGGGTTCACCATAACACACATTTGTGCTCGCAATGTTGATGATCTGTATTCAGGGATGTGATTTGTCTTTTTTTGTTGTTGCTTTTGATTTTGGAGGATTTCAAGGTTTTGTTTTTTTAGTACACAACTCCCATTTATTTGCAGGAGGTTACTGTTTTCCAGCCTTTTTTGTGTTCCTGAACACATCTCCCATCTTTCCTGATACTCTCCACATTGCAGTCTGGCAGAAAGAAAGTAATTGAATTGCTATAAAAAAAAAATAAAACGTGTGAAGCTGAATTGAGTATGGTTGTGTAGTATGCATAAAGCCTTGTTCGATGCTTCCATTGCATAAAGGTAGCACATATATCAGAGTTGACTGAGGATTCATTTGTAAGACTCTGTGCTGTGAATAACCATACCATGGGAAAATCTTCATATATGTATAAGTGTAGCGACTAGGCTTACTGGACACAAAGTAAAGAGTCGCTGAGAGGCTGAGATAGGGCCTTGTTTGCTGATTGTCTGACGCGCTACCAAAAAAGATTAGCTGAGATCAAAATATACGTTTTATAACTTTTATTAATGAAAAAGGATCAACTTAGTATAACGTGCAGAAAAATATACTCAAAATAATCACAGCGATCAGAGACAAAAAACAGCGGTCAACAAAAAATTACCCTCTCTCTCTTTCTACCAGCTGCCATGCAGGTGAACAGGTGCTTATATTAACTATACAAATATCACCGCCCACATCCATGTGACCTGATTATATCAATCACCGTGATTGTGCAATAACATATAAACAACCAAAATATAAACCATCACAATAAATCCATTCATGGCTCCTACAATAAGGAAGATAAGAGGAGAAATCCCCTAGCATTTCAGTGGTAGCACACTGGATAGATAAACTGTGTTGCAGTGTTGACCTGCTGGTTTTCCAACAGAGTTGATGATCTGTGTATGACTGGTTTCTTGTCAGTTTGACAAGGCAAGTCTTTCACTGTTTCTTATGTATTCTCACCTTTTTCTCCAGTGCTCTACACGGTTTTATGCGTGTAAATTGGAAATAACCTTTGTTGCTGAAATCATGCTACTGTCACATGGTTCCTTGTAAAACAAGCCCAGCCAGCTTATTGAAGAGTTCTAACTGCACTGTAAAACTCACTCTAAAAAAAAAAAACACTGCCAACGAGAGGTGAAAGAATGTCACGGTCCTCTTCTTACACAAACACACACACAGTCTGAAACCTAACTTAATAATTGCAACATCATGATCGAAAAGTTTGAGTTCAGGCCAGATTGAATGGGGTTGAGTTTGGAAACTGACAAGCCTGGAGTCCTGATCAAGGTTTTATGCAGGGGTTTTCCATTCCCAGTGTCTGCTCAGTGCCAGCAGCACTAAATACATTTTGCCACAACCCCACAGCTTCAAGGGGTTTTAAAGGGAAAAAGAAGTGTGGCCACAGACCAACTTTTTACTCTCTAATTTGCCCTCAAGACATATTGAATTTGTGACATACACATCTTTTGCCTTTATAGATGCATTGTGTATGTGTCTCACTCAGGTTGTTGTTGTGCAACATTATTGAATGGCTGTTTTGTTTTTGTTCCACTACAGGTTGAAGAATCTTCCCTACAGTTTCACTAAACTGAACCAGATGACTGCTATGTGGCTGTCTGAGAATCAGGTGAGGGATCAGACATTAAAGACTCTCATTTGATATTGAAGGAAAACGGATTCACTGCTGTGACGCTACTTTGTACAAGTGCCATTGAAAAACTGGAAATTAATTCAGTTCACTAAGAGGTCACACAGCATCAGTTGGACAGCGTTCAGAAAAGTAAAAGGCAAAAATGGCTTGGGGGTCAGGTAGCAGTCTGAATAGCCAAATTTAATTAGACACATTCATATGGGTGCACAAGTCTGGGCCAAGAGTGGCTTCAAACAGGGAAATTAGGTGTTTGTTTCTGTTTAATACTGTCAGATGGTGATGTGTACTATAGAGATCAGAATGGCAGCAGGGTGAGTTGCCTTACATGAAGGAAAATGATGACTAGTATAAGACTATAATGGTATAGAAATGATGACTAAAATGTAGGTTGGCAGAGAATGTGAATTCTGAATAGACTAGATCAGAGTATTACTGTCAGAGTGGCTGTCAATTAATGTTTTCTCACCCTTCACCATCTGTCAAGCGTCAGCAGAGCGGTCCAGCATATTGACGCCTGTGTTGCATTTTTGGATACAAGCACAGAATTTGGCACACAAATATTATGCATCATATCAGTCAAAGTGAAGGTGGGAGGATAGAAAGGGTGCAATACTATTCCAGTCATGATGATTGAACAAAAACAGGTCATTTAAAATAAGTGATTACAATTAATATTGATGTTAAATTAAGAATAGCCCATAAGCAGTGTCAAGTTTCCGGTATATTTTCACATATGGTACTCATATGCTGAGATTGGTGGTGATATATGAGGGGGGAAAAAAATTGTCAGTACCAACATCCAGCTGTGAATTAATCACACTGGACCAAGTACCTCACAGGAAAACACATTCAAAATGCAGTAAACCACTTCCAGGACACTTGATCCAAACATGCCACATGGCACCGCAGGGCCTCGTGACACCCTAAACTCCACATCTTCAAAGCTCAGAGTGAACAGCACAGGACTTCTTTATTGTTACGTGATCACTTGTTTTAGGACATTTTGTTTTCCACCCAGAAGGACACACACAGAGGGGTGAAATTGACATTCATCGGCTATGAAGGTTCCTGAACACTTGAAACAGGATCGGTAACTTAGCGCTGGCGTTAGTTTGACTGGAACACTAATGTGACTTTGCTTGTGCGTTGACTTGAGTTCAACTGGCACCGCAGCGCTAACACATGGCAACAAGATGACAAGATTATTAAGGCCAAAATTTAGTATCATAATGAGTAAGACTGCTTAACCCCGCAGTGGAGGCCTGGATTATGAAACCCGGTGCTCTCCACTTTCCTGACCAGCATGAGGTGATTAAGAGAGTGTGCTAATGTCAGCGGATACAGCCTCCTGCCAGCTGGTTTCCTTATTGATCACTATCCTATAAGTGGCCTTTATCTCTTGTTTATTCTTTCTCTCTCTCTCGATCTCTCTCTCTTTTATTCCTTCTCTCTCTACGTCTCTCTCACTTTCTCCTCCACACTCAATCTATCACACACTTTCACAGAAACACTTGTCTTTTAGGTGTGCAGAAGCACTGTTAAATACACACACTTTCTTAAGAGCGGAAACCTCGCATCCTCTGTTACTACACTGACACTTCAAATACAAAAAAAAAAAAGTGGAATCTGTTTGTGTTGTACAAATGTAGTATATTAGTAGATTTATATAATATGTAATCGAAAATTCTGCATTGGCTGCTTCCACACAAGTCACTTCTTTATTACAGTATGCAGTTGGATTGTTGCCTTGCCAAAGCGCAGCACAGAGAACACCAAGACAGTCTTTGGGCATTGTTGTCTTGCCAAAGTACCGCTGATTTCGGACAGCGTACTCAAATCTGCTTTTTTTTGTCTCCCGCAGTCGAAGCCCCTCATACCTCTCCAGAAAGAGGAGGATCCAGAAACGCACAAAACTGTGCTCACCAACTACATGTTCCCCCAGCAGACCAGGACAGAGGACTGTGAGTACTGCCTGTTAAATGGGGCTCATTGTCTCTTTTTGTACTCTTTCACAATTAATCTGGCAGACGCTCAGACTTCACATGCATCATTGATCCATGTGAAGTCTTGTAAATGTTTCTGACTTGCTGTTTTCACCAGTCAAAGCTTAGCAGTAGGGCTGGGCATTTTACTTTTCCTCAAAATAAATCTCCATCCATGCTATTGTATACAGCTTTACTTGTGTACATAATAGGAGCAAGACTTGCATGCCAGACACAACAAACCACACTTGAGTGTTTAGAAATTTTCAATCGATACCCAGCCAATCACTTAATACTAGTGAGAGTATCCCACTGTCTGTAAAACCACACAAAGTTTCATGTCCATTATGTGCAGTCTTGGTGCCATATACCCAGACATTGCCATTGCATACAGTCTCTGGTGATGTGGACCCCGGTCTTTATCTTAGTAGAACGTGTGATTCTTGGATGTAACCTGGAAGGTACCTTGAATGTATACTGTATCAAGGACCTTGTTATCTGAGAAGGAGGTTGCACAAGAAACACCAGTCTTTAGTCTTTGTCTCTTCTCAAGCATCTGTTAGTTTGGTTTGGTTTCCTATTACCCCAGTGTGCCAGGTAGCTCACACTGAGCCTGTTGCATCGTAGCTTGAGAGGAATTTGCACATGCACTTGTTTTGGCTTATCATTTCTTCTCTAAATAAAGAAAATGTTCAAATCAGAAAAAAGTCATAGGCATAATAAGCATGATTAAAAAAAAATTAAGACTCGTTGATTGATACACCTCTGCTTTGGACATTTCTGTTGAAATAAATGCGTTGTTAAAAATCTTAAAATTGAAAAGTAATAGGTTCTGAAGGGGGCAGAGATTAAACAGTCTTAACCTGTCTCCTAGCAACCAACTTTAAACTCCTTGTAAGAGTAATTGTGGCAATGAACATTGTTCAAGCAGCTCAGCTTCTCCAGAGCAGGATTGAGCCTTAAAGGAAGAAAACTGTTTTAAAAAAAACAGCTGTTGGCGATGTACCTCGCGTTCCTGGGTCCATTTTGTTGTTTGGTGGTGTATTTTTCTTATTTCCGTGGAGAAGTAGCCAAACATCGACGACATGCCGTCACATCGAGATATTACCAGACAGCTACAGTGTGAGGTTAATATTCTTCAATGATCTAAAGCATCCACAGTAAACATCAGGTTTTGGTGTCAGTCCCTCAGAATTGAAGCCACAGGGCTTATTATTATGGGAAATGTTGGAAATCATTAACTAAAGTAGAGGCAGACAAGGCAGGATGAGGGAAAGTGGATACAACAAAAAGGTAAATTTCAACACGTCATCACAAAATAAGTCTTGGAATGCATTGAACATCACAGATTGATAATATACATACAGTATATACAGGTGTATGTGAGAGTGGAATTTTCCTTTAAAAACAGATATAACTTACAGATGTAGCACATAAAAGACGTCTTCTTTTCCACTGTAATGGTGGTGAGTCACTGCTTAATATTTGCCACAGTGTTGGCAAACTATGACACCACCAGAAACGCCCCCCAACAAGTTCTGTTGAAGTCAATTGGTATAGTTATAGATTGTTATAGATAGTTATCCGTTGGGTCTCTTTCCAGAGAGCTTTGTCTGTTTCCTCTTGTTTTCAGTCAGGGCCTTGGGAGGCATTTTTGATGAATGAGATAATTATGTTTTACAACTTGTTGGCATGCAGCATACACACCAGCTGACGTACCTCACATTAGCCACTGTAAGTTTACATCTGAGTCCCTGACAAATCGTTTTTATTGCTGGCATGGTTAGTCATGACATGATCAATTATAGACAGTGTTCTTGCAATCATGTGTGTTGTGAATTGTGTCAGTTGATGTCAGCTGAGAGTGAACACATTTAGATCACCTCAGTAGTTGGTTATTATGCATTTCCTCCACAGCGTTACACTGTTTTCCAATTAGTAGTTAATTTCTCAGAAGTCATAAACTTTAAATGTGATCACAGGCATGTCAGGTTTGCAAACTTATTTGTGCACATTGAATATAATGTTGTTTATGTATCCTTGTGTTTGTGCATCTACACTGACAAGTCAAAATTGAGGCTATTTCACACATTAAATGACAGCACTCAAAGTACAGTGAGCCATCTTTGGGCATGTATAACACAGAGAAAATTAATCTAGTAATTAACTAGCCAGCATAATGTTGCTAAAAACTATTTATTAACGCACTGAAAATATCAAAAATAGCTGAAAATTGTGATGAAGTACTCTTTAGTGCATGTGTACATATAATATTTGCACCCAAACAAATGAGATGGCATATTTCTACTCATACTGTTATTCAAGTTTCAACTTTGTTTGTCCCATTGGGCAATTAGTCTTGCAGCAAGTATTAAAACAACATTACATAAAAACATAAGACTGACAGTCACAACAATAACAGTCAGTCACCAATGCAGAATGTTGATGCAGAGTTTCAGCAGCAGAACACAAACAGTCATCATTATCACAACCACCACTGCCATCACCACCAATCATTGACAGTATGATTGATAAGTAATCACAGCCTTCCTCCTCCCTCTGCCAGCATTTAGGAGACATATTGTGTTTGCTAAGTAGTTGTAGCAATCAATACGTCTAACATAGTAGTTACAACTTGAAAATAGTTAAATTGATTGACAGGCAGTTTCTGCCAGAGGGTTTTTACTGTCATGAACAGCAACACATAGTCGTATGCTTGAGGTTATCCTAATTGCACTTAATAATTCAAACAGCATCTTGATCTTATGTCAAGCCTTTACATAAAATTTGTTAAGTTCCTCTACAGCTCCTTCAATTTATTTACTTACCCCATGTGAGCTGAGTGCCATCTCATGGTCAAATTCCATAATTACACAAATTTAACTCAGTGGGCAAGGACAACAAAGGCCAGTGGTTCGTGAGTAATAGAGATAATTTTTACTACAGTATCTTCAACACATTTTTCATCCTAAAGCTTAAACCACAGACATTTCACAAGCATACAAACACATTTGTGTAGGACTTGATGTAATATGTCAGTATATGTGATTTTGACGCCCATGTGCGAAAGTAAGGGAGATTTCTGCTGATTGAGCCCACTAATATTAGAGAATTGGCTGTTGCTTTGTAATGTATGTTAAGTAATTTTGTCTTGTTCTTGTTTCTGCCTCTCTTCAGACATTCCCAACTCTGACTCGGAGAGCTTCAACCCCTCTCTCTGGGAGGAGCAGCGCAAGCAGCGAGCTCAGGTGGCCTTTGAGTGTGACGAGGACAAGGATGAGAGGGAGACGCCCCCACGGGTTAGTGCTACACATTTGACTCTGTGCACATAAGCGCACACACACACACGCACACATAGGAAAGGTAAACAGACTTTTTCTGTTTTGATGCTTACAGATGGAAAATTCAAATTCAAAAGGTGACATAATTTAGTGGTGATCATTCTTCACATTATAGCTTTTCTTTGTCAAAATTTTAAAATACTCTCCTCTTTTACTTCTTTAAATACAGTTTGCTATTGGGAAATGTAGGATGTTTAGTCAGTTTGTCAGAAGGCTCTGAGCAAAAGCCTCATGACCTGTAACAAATTTGCCTCTCTCTTGTATCTAAGAAGGATGTGTCTGTATGTTATTGCCTGCACCGACTGGTGTGTATATTTGAAATGCAAGCAGCCAGGAGCTTATTAGGTACGCACTCTGAATCATTTTTCCACCAATTACACTGTCCTCTATCTTCCTCTGGTGCAATATGGCAGTCTGGCAGCAGGGAGTGTGGAGGGCGGCCTTGGTGGGCACATCGCCTCTCAAGCTGTCAGTCTTACCGTTTCACCTCTCCCAGTGCCCGTCCTGCCGAAAACTGCAACCAATGAAACTTCTTTTAACGTGTCGTCTGTTTTCCGCTCTTCCAGGAGGGAAACCTGAAGCGCTACCCGACACCATACCCAGACGAGTTGAAGAACATGGTGAAGACGGCCCAGTCCGTGGCTCACAGACTTAGGGAGGATGAGTCGAGTGACGAGTCGGGGAAGGAGGCGAAGCCCAGTGAGCGGAACCACATTGGAGTGCAGGACGTGGGAGTCAAGGTTGGCTTCAGCATCACTTGTCTTGTCTACTTTTATGTACCTCACTTCAGTTCCCCCTTGATAACAAACAATACTACACTCAAATGTGTCCCATTACATTGTGCATTTTCTATATTAGTTGTTTTTTCATGAAGTTGAATTAATATAAAATTAGATGATTAGATTAGTTGATTAGGTTTTAGTGTACTGTTTATTTTAACTTGCATTGTTTGTAAGTTGCATTAATAACAGATGCAAAGCATAATTTCATTGTAATTACCTAATTGCTATTTACCAATGAAAGACCATTTTTGTTATATAACTTGCCATCTGGACTTTGTGTTTGCGCAGGTGATTGAGGCCCCCTGTGCCAATGGCAAGGCAATGGAGGCGGAGCCCAAAGTATCAACCAACACATCTGCCCAGAACTCCTCCACCCCCGAATGTAAAGACATGTCAGACTCTTACAGCTCCCAGAAAGCCCCACTCAACTCCCCCGAGGCTTCCTTGATGAACCACGAGGACACATTGGAGGTACAACAGACATTCACTGTTCTTGCAGTTTCACAAACAAATAATAGGAAGTGAGCTATGTAAGTTTCAAATGAAAAATGCAGCCGATGGATGTATTAACTAAACATTTTGTGTTTGTATCTAGGACTCAGAGGAGCTGTCAGATGAAGAAGAGGAGATGAAAATAGCAGAGATGAGGCCCCCTCTTATTGAGATCTCCATCAACCAACCTAAAGTTGTGACCTTAAGTAAGGACAAAAAAGGTAAGATAAAAAGGATTTGTGGCATTCTTGCTTGCATTCTTGGCATTATTAAAATGTTGTATTTTAATTGGCAAAAGAAACTGACCATAGACAGAGTATAGATACAGTTACTGTACACTGACAGTGATTTTCTTTTTGGTTAACAGATGATGGGAAAGACGCAGACTCCTTGCTGGATGACACAGTGGCCAACAGCAACCAGAACAACAGTAATTGTTCATCCCCGTCACGCATGTCTGACTCTGTGTCTCTGACCACTGACAGCAGCCAGGACAACTCCCTTTGCACCCCAGAGAGAGAGGCCAAGATGCCCTTCCTCCCCAAGAGCCGGTAGAGTACCATTCTTCAACATGTCAGCATACCAGGAGAGCCATTGCTCATGTTGCTACTTAAAACTCTGTAACAATGTACTGTCGTAACGAAACGTATCACCCCCTTGTTCTGTGTTCTAGGCAAGAAGATGAGAATATGAACCAGCGTAAAGACACAACTCCTCTCCTCCATAATGGTAATGGTTCGGACACGTCCCTGCAGGCCCTGTTGAAAACCCAGCAGACCCAGCCAGAGAAAATGGGCGACTATGACCTCTCCATGGAAGCCAGGCTGGCGTTCATTGAGAAAGGCATCAATAACGGCATGGGAGACGCCTACACAAAGTGGGACCAGATCAATATGAATGTGTCCAAGCTGCCGACTGATAATATGGTTCAGCTGGACGACTTGGACAAAACCAAGAATGGTTCCATAGCCAAGGAGGACTTGAATAACAAGCAGGGCTTTAGCAATGACAACATCGACCATTTAGAAAATGGTAACCAGCAGGTCGGCGACTGCTTCAATAGCCTGGGGAACAAAAGCCAAGCGATGTCACCAATGAGAGTCGAGACATCTGTGGTGCATATGGCCTCGACAGGGGTGACAGCCAGCAGTGACATGTCTCTATCTCGCAGCACAGAGGAATTGTCCCCAGAGAAAAGGTGCCCCCCTCCTCAGGTGATGAAGTCCCACAGTGTCACCAACATAGAGACGGGGGGCATGAAGCTGTACTCCATTGATGGGGATGACGACTCCTGCGATGCGGGGGCGGTTAGCAGGGGGACCGGAGCCGGACCTGGAGCTCAGGGCCAGAGCATCGTCAGGAGCAAGTCGGCCTCCTTACTCAACGACCAGATTCTCCAGGTCTACCCCAGCTCTTCTGCATCCTCCTCCGACCTGCTCTGCAGCTCCTCCAAGCCCCCTGCCAGCACCAGCAGATATCCAGTCTCCTCCAGCATGGCCATGGGCATCCCTCCCCCTCAGTACAATATCCAGTACACAAGCAGTGCCATGCCTAAAGAGGGCCTCTGGGCCCAGAGGACGCCCATGCCCCCAGAGCACCAAGGCTACCTCCCTCCACCTCAACATTCACTAGCCAACACCAACTACTCCAACCGTAATCAGGCGCCTCCCTACCCTCTGCAGCCCCAGCAGAGGGGACCTCCCATGGGGCCCAAATCCTCTGGGGACATGTGGGCCAAGGAAAGACTCCAGTCCTCTGGTGGCCAGCCTAGAAGCAGCACTCTGCAGAGGCAAAGCAGCAGCTCCTCCACAGCCTCTATGGGCGACCCAAGGCGCATGCAGGTGCCTGAGGGAGAGTACATGACATACAGGGACATTCACACTCTTGGCAGGGGGCCGCTGGCAATGAGCCAGGCCATGCAGAGGCCCCTCTCAGCGCGCACTTACAGCATTGATGTACCCGGAGCCCCCAGGCCACACAGCGCCAGGCCGCAGCCCCACGAGCTGCCAGAGAGGACCATGTCTGTCAGTGACTTCAACTACCAGCACAGCAGCCCCAGCAAGAGGCCCAACACCAGGGTGAAGTCTGAGCACTCGCTGCTGGACGGGCCCGGAGCGGTGCCAGGAGGCGTTGGACCAGGAAGGGTACCAACCGACTGGAGAGACCAGGTGATGCGTCACATTGAGGCCAAGAAATTGGAAAAGGTAAAGAATACTGCTATGATAAAATACTCATGAGTCATTGCCAGTTCAATGCTAAAAGAAATACTGTATCTCTCTACCGTTCATCATCTGGCACTATTTTTTATCCAGGTTGGTCTTAAACCTTGGTGTTCATGAGTGACGTGGTTTAACCGGCTTCCCTGTGACCAGTAGATCAGGGTGGTGGGACCAACAGTTTGAATGTGTTCATCTTTACAGGCCAAAGTCTTAGGTGTTCCACTATTAGATTAACATAGAAGATTATTGTGTATTCTTATAACAGCATGTGAGTAAGAAGGAAAAGTTTGGGTTTTTTTCTAAAGCCTTTACTTTGCCCCTTTTTAATGTGGAAGTGCCAAGTAAACAAATTGCTAAAGCCTACTAACTCAACTATATGCCAGATATTTGTGATTCACTGCATGTTTGTCTGTGCTGTATGCTGTAAACTTTGTTATGCATTTTATGTCATCACTCATTTGGTGGATCGCATGGCCACCACTGACATGTCGGTTGGTGTTGGCTGTTCCATGTTGTCCCTCTGTTCAGAATGTGCTGTCTCGGTCCTATAATTCCAATTTTGCCCCGCTGAGCTGGTCTCACTACGGCAGCTCTAGGGATATGCATGCCAGCCAAGGGTCTCTGGTCTTTAGTGCCAGAGACGGACAGCCCTACGGAGCTTTGGGCTTCTGTGTGAGTACTGTGACTTGTAGCTAGCTACTGCAGCTCCTACTAAGCCAGGACTTCCAGCTCCTGCTAGTTTCACATCCTCCAAAAAGAAGGAAATACATATTTCCTTCTTTCCTAGAACTTGAGAAGTGATCACTGTTGTTCAGAAGCGATCTTTCACTTGTCCTTTTTGGATAAGTGAAAGCATATTGTCTGCCCACATGTGATTTGTCACCACCATGAACCCTCTAATACATGTGATGTCTTCTCAGAGGGAAAAATGGATGGATTCTAACAGGGTTTTTGTTTAGCTCCTCTCGGGGTGCGTTCAGACTGGGTCCACTTGGCTAGTTTGTTTCGAAAAAAAAGTTCATTTACCTCCTTGTCACGGTTTCTTTTGACAAGTGTGAAAGTGAAATCGCGACTTGTTCTGAAACAGACTAGCGGGACCGGGTCCGCCTGGCAGAGATGGTCTCGGCTCAATTTCAACCAAGACGGATTTCGTTTCCCATCGGTCTGAAAGTAATCGCGCTGAGACCGGGAAAAGAACTCAACAGTGATACATGTATACAGCCATGTTTTGTTGTCCATAGTTACTTCCTTCACGTGCTTTTGTCTGTTCACAAGAACCCTAAATTAATGTTGTGTCATGAATCAAAACAGGACAGACATCATTTGACAGCTGTCGGTGTGAAACCAAACGGGACAGCTATACAAACGGGACAGGGTTCGTTTGTATCCACGGTCTTGAAACAGATTTTCAAAAGGACCCAGTCAGAAAGCGCCCTCAGTGTAATGCAAATAGACCTGTTTAAAAGGGGCCTCATTCTTTGTACCATCATAAAATTGGTTTAGTGACCTTAGTAAATCCATGGTCGTATCAGAGAGAGAGGCATCGACATACTGTAACTGAAAGCTGACTTTACAGATAGATCAAGGTCATTATAGGTTGCAGTTTCTAGTGCTTTTTAGTAATGAAAGTAATGAAAGGAAAATATAAACAATTGTTTCGGTCGTGTTATTGTCCTTTGGGAGGCTTTCCTTTCTAGTGACACATTTATATGGTGTGTATATTCTCGTAATAGAATCCAACTGGCAACAAAAAGTGGCGTATTTAGTCGGGATGTAACAAGCTTGTTTGAGGGAAATCAACTTATTTAGGTCGATCTCTTGGTAAAGAAAGCCTCCTTGAATTGCATCCAAGTTCTCAATCAGATATGCAATATTGCTATTATGTTGTATGGTACAAAACACCCCCCTTTTAAACCTGGCAGACACTCTGATGTCTGAATCATTATCCCTGTGCTTCACCCTCCACCCTGCCACACTCCAATCAAAAAACACTGTGCTCCTGTAGGTTAGAGCCTGTGATTGCAATGTACCTCAGCAGCCATGATTTCCCTTCCCTTTTAATGGCACTTTCAATCATCGTCTTAATCATTCATCATCTTCACTCCTACTTTTGATCACTTCAGAATCACTTCATAACCTTTCACTTTGTGTGTGGAGATGAAAACTGTGTTTGTGAAGGTAAGTGGTGGGAGAGTGTGTCTAGCTGAATAATAAAATGTTGGGTATCGAAATCTGTGAAAATGACAGCTTTACACTAGCTATAGATGTCTGAGAATGTTGTGTATCCATTGCCTACTTTACATTTTAAAGATATGTACATATATATATTTAGAGTTACATTGTGCTTAGTGTCTGAATTGACTAACAGTTTAATCTCAGTTTTTCATCGCAGTTTGTCTTAATCAGATGTGCAGCTTTCCTCTTCTAAATCAACACCCGACTGACTAATGGGATTACGAGACATGAAAAATTCTCATGTCATTACCTAATTGTCTGGGGTGTCAGTTATCCTGTTTTTTTTGCGAGTGAGCTCCAATGACACACGAGCTTTAGAGGGTGAGATTAGGGCAGAATGTTAATCGCTGTCTCTCTCTTCCCTTTCAGGATGATGTGTTTGGTTCCCAAGGGCAGCAGAGCTACACCATGGACCCCCACAGAAAAGTAGGCCCAATACCTGTCAAAGTTGAAAACCTTTATTTGCCCAGTAACAAATGATTTTGACATAGAAATTTCAAGCTAAAAAAATGTATTTTTGGAAATGTATATAGCAGAGCTGTCTGGGTGTGTGTAGATGGTGGGATATAAGCCTAGTGACACCCATCACTCCACTTCAAGTCCTGACCTTAAATGAGTTAGGTCAGACTATGGTGCACCGTCAAATGAAATATGAATGATGCATCTAATACATTCTGTAAAACAAATGTCTTCAGATATTTTAATTTATGATGTATTTGTAATTAATTATGTACCGTGTACCATTAATGCATTGTATTGGTGTTTAATACTGGTCTTATAATAGACATGCAGTTTCTCCATTCTTCCCCCTGCAGTTTACATTATAGTACTGCATGCCTGCATCCCTCCTGCTAGGTGCTCTTGGTTCAGCTCTGTCAGAGAGTGTTCACCCCGACTTCAGGGCAAAACATGAATTATTTGGTACCTGCAGATTCTGTTTACCTCAGAGTAGATCAGTTTTTATGATTCACACAAATTGAATTTCACTGTTCAAGCCGTGCAATCTGATAAATTTAACTGAATTATGTGTGCACTTCATCCTGTGTGCTGGAAGCCAAGTGATTTTTAGGACATTGTAGTTCTAGGTGAAGAGTCGGTAGATGCAGTGGCATTCCCCTTGACTCCATCCTGAGGAGGGAGTGGGGGATAAATCAGCAGCTTATTCTGAAATCAAAAGAAGAAGTGATCGTTGAATCGATATCCTATAACACTGCTTGACTTTCGGTTCTCTCTCGTCTGTCGCTGTGTGTTTCTGTCTCACACAGGTGCCTTTAATGAACGGTCAGATGGGCCCTTCTGCTCGTCCTCAGATGAGCCAGGCGCCCATGGCCCGCCACCCCTCCAGAGAGCAGCTCATTGATTACCTGATGCTCAAAGTCTCCCAGCAGTCCCAGGGGCCGCCACGCCCCCCGCACGACTCAATGCAGCAAGAGGTGAAGGACGGTGTATGTGTGTGTGTGTGTGTGTACGCACAAAGTGATTTGCTGAAAAATGAATCAAACGTTGATTTTCAGGATATTGGTTTCACTACAAGCTGCCTAAAAAGAAACTAAGACGGGTAGATCAATGAAAAATAGGCTTTCCTGATGTTTGATTAATCACATTTGTAAGCCATTGACCCATTTAAGTCTTTTTTTTTCTTTTAAATAACTAACAAAACTTTAACAAGTGAAACTTGTGAAATGCCCTCTATGGATTTTCAAACCTAATATGTAACCAGTATGTAATAAACAGTAAGTGACTGTAAGTAAATGGCTAACGAAAGTATGTGGGTGTGTTTCAGATCCGTGTGAAAGTGGAGAAGAATCCTGAGCTGGGTTTCAGTATATCGGGAGGAGTCGGGGGCCGGGGAAACCCCTTCCGTCCAGATGACAATGTACATCCCCTCTAGATCTCGTTTCTTACCGACTACACTTACAAGAACGCCTTGAGGTGTATCGTCCATTATGTACCGACTTTGTGACTGTTATGTATGTAACTGATGGACTATTTCCCATGTCGTTTTTAGGGTATATTTGTGACAAGGGTTCAGCCTGATGGACCTGCATCCAAGATCCTTCAGCCGGGAGATAAAATTATCCAGGTATGCTGCTTTAAAAAAAAAAAAAGTCACAAAACACAAAGTGAGTTAGTTAAAAGTCTCCCAAGTGAGGATCTTTCAACATGTTAACCACAAATACGGCTTCTTACAGGCAAATGGATACAACTTTGTGAATATTGATCATGGGAATGCAGTCTCCCTCTTGAAGACGTTTCCCAGCACTGTGGATTTGATCATCGTCAGAGACGCGCTCGCATAGACTCGACCCGTTGTCGCCGAGGAGAAACTGACCTCCGCTTTGGACGTGAGACGGAGACAAGAACGCAGACATTTATGCTGACTCGTATTTTTATACACAGAAAGAGACTGGTTTATCGATACCTGCCGGGGACTATTTATAATAAGAGATCTTCAGAGCCTTGATATAACGGGGGGAAAACCACTGAATGTAGTGGATTGAGGAGAGGAGGGAGAGGGGGGGGGGGGCAAACATCTTGGAAGCACGCGTCCTCAAAAGGCCATCACTGTGGTATGTATTTTTCTATAGAGGAAGCTGAGGATATGACCTGCTCTGACGCAAATAATTACTGTGGTCTCTGTACAGATCTTTTCTTTTTTCGTCAAGTCGAAAACTCATTAACCCTTCATCATGAGTTTTATTTCTGTGGGAGGAGGAGGAGCATGAATTGTAGCTGACCACTAGGGGGCAGGGCTCCCTCTCTTTTGTCATCCGATTTGCCTTTCTTTTTTTGGTCATGACATTTTTTTTTTTTTTTTATTTAAGAAGTTGAAACCACTTACTGGTCTGCTGTGTGATCTGATATGGGGGACAGTGTTATGTGCTTTTTTTTGTGGAAACGAATGTAGAACATGGTGGTGTTTTTTTTTGTTTTGTTTTTTTTGTTGTTTGGGAAAGAATTGTTTGTTTTTTCCTGGCAAGATCGAAAGAGCCAGAATGAGGTGAAGAGCAAATCATCCGCCTCTGGCACCATAAAACCTGCATCGTCCAACTCCGCTGTACCTGCTTGACATATCACTCCACCTCCTATGCTGTCACCGGCTTATTTGTGAACAAAATCCTTCACAAAATGAGTGAATCACACCTTCTCAGATGCTGATAAAAAATGTCTGCATGTGATTTGCGTTTTTTCTGAGACTGGAATACAGAACGGAAGCGTCAAACGTCGGGGGGGGGGGGGGAACCGCGAGGGTGCGAAGTTACTGTGTGTCCGCTCGGCCTTAATCCGCCTTGCCAGTTGCAGGTTTTTGTCGAAACCAGGAAAAGATGTGGTGGTTACGCTAGTTTAACCAAAGCACGTTTGGAAATTGTGTACAGATGGTGAGCGCAGGAGACAACGCGAGAACGGGATCTGAATCGGAACCGGTCAAGTTTGGGCCTCTGTGGGTTTTTGAAAAGGGCTTCGTCTTAACAGGCGAGGGTTTCAGTGTCTGGCAACGTTTTATTTTGATGTGGGGGAAAGACCACAGTTTGCCTTTTGTGTCTGTAAAAAAAAAAAAAAAAAAACCCCAACAAAACAGGATGTTACGCCACGCTTTGCACCCATCACGTTGGAGCAGTCTCGTTTCCTTTTGCTGTACAGAGAATTGAGTGGGGAGAAGCAAGTTGTCAAGTGCCATAGACCTTGAGCTGTTTGAACAGGGGGGGGGGACCCTTTACCCCGAGACCCAAGCAATACTCACTTACTCACAACAGATGAATCACTCTTATGAGTACATTTGCAGCATAACGGCTTAAGAGCAATAGTAGAAGCCTTTATTTTCATTCAGAAAAAAAAACAAAAACATCAGATAGCATTTTTTTAAAAACACACACACAAACTTTTAGTAATCCCTGATGGTTTTACATGATTTTTTATATTGTGAGAAGAATCTTTTTGTAACGAAATGGCACAGGAGATATGTAGTGCCGTTTGTTTCCTCCAAGACATTTAATTTCTCTGCATTGTGTAACAGTGAATGTTCTCGTCACTCTGCCCGAGGCTTTTTACCAGCTTGTAACCGAGTTTCTGTTCTCAAAGCTTTAGTTGCTTAGAATACCATAACTTTGTAATGTTAATTTGTGCAAAAAAAAAATAAAATAATAATCAACCTCTACACTATTGGAAAACTAATCCAATCGAAGCTGCGATCGCGAAATATTTCATTCGTAATGTTTGTTAGTTGAATGTGTAAGAAGATAAAATGCAATGCTATGTCCACTTGATGTGATCAAATTTACATGTACCTGTTTGCATGGAATCACCCTGTTAAGTCTGTTCATCCAGTGGTAAATCATTTTTCCATGAGACGTGTTTCCAAAAGAGATGGAAATGATTGAATTCACGTACCGAGCAACGGCCCCACAAATTCCAGCAGTATGTTTGCGACCACTGAATTACATGTAGGCTACAATAATATTATTGTGTTTTTGCCCCCCCACAATGATTCAGCAAATGCCATTCTGTCACAGCTTGTATGCAGCAGACTGTCATCCACTGTACTGTTCTGTGTGTAAGTCAGTTTGATCCATGCATTATGCTCGTGGCACTGTCAAACTGAAACGACAACACTGTGGTAATTGGCTAAGTTTTTTTTATCTCATTATTATCATCGTTATGTTTATTAAAGGTTGCTCTAAGTGAAGCTGTACCCTTAATTTTTAAACTGAAGCTAAAAAGGCTTTACATTTTAAGAAGAGGCAAATGACATTAAAACACGTGCGTTTCCCCCAAATTTTCCTACAGCGTATTGTATTTTAAACGGATTAGATCATTGTTTTTATTATTTGTGCTAATTTTTTGTAAGTAATTTTCTTTTGATTCTGTAAGAATAGGAAAAATGTCTTTTTTTTTCTGGGGTAATGGTCACTTTCTTTATATTCACAGCGAAAACGTACAGTCTGACAATGTAGACAATCTAGGGAGAGAACCTGTTGTCACATTTTCTTCATCCAAGTTGGTCTCTTTTTTTTTTATGCTCCCATATTGTTCTTATTTATTTAGCAGTCTCCTGTGAATTTTAGACCGTACTAATCAAAATGTAAATACTTTTAAAAAATGAGAAAAGAAGAATTAATAATGGCATTAGTGACCGGAGTTTGTAAAACCAGCAATAAATTGCAATGCAGAGGCAACCCTTTTAATGTATAGCTAGTATTTCTAAGGTTTCTCTGGAAACAGCTACAGTAAGATGATGATTGATATGCATTTATCCAACATTCCAGATTTTGTATATAATTATCCTGTTTCTGAAGTAACCTGTGGAAAATAAACTAATGCTCTTTAAGAATCATTCTTTATTCTTCATTTCATCTTTTGGGTTTATCTGGAAAAAGGACAGAACCAGAACAAAATGTTCAGAATTGGAATTAATTTATTAGCTGGTACAGTATCAAAGACCTCGTACAAGGATTTGTTTTGGTGGCAATGGTGCAGACACATAACTTGCATTATGACACCGTTCATACTAATGCATTGTACAATAACAGAAGAGAAGAAGAAATGTTAAAAATGTGTATACTCGTGGTGCTGTAGAAAACACATTCCTGAGCCTGAAGATTTTTCTAGTGTTCAAAATTGCACAGTTTGTGAAGTAAGATGGGCAGTACAAGACCTTAAAAATAATGCCTGGTAAAAACAAATGGTGAAAGGATTTTAGGGTTTACAGGTGGTTTAGAGATTGTAAAGTAGAGTGACAACACTTGGGAAAAGGCGGGTGATGTGATGGCTGGTCTTGATCTTAATTCACAGGTAAAATCAACCAAAGGAAAGGTTTGGAACAGATTGTCATCCTGCTGGTGTGTCCAAAATTCCCTGACCACTGATTGGTTGAATGTATTTGACAAATAAATAACACATGTACAGTTCTTCAGACAGAGGATATACATGAATGAAAAGAAAAGGGTCAGAATAACACAATAAAGCTCAAGAGCTTATTTCCATTGTGGCCCTTTAACCTGATGTTAGGACAGCTGAGAGCCAATCAGCTGCTCCTGCCACAGGAAAAACATCCTCTGTTTTGTCTTCTTGAGCAGATGCTCTTGTATCATTTGAGGGAGTTACAGTGCATTTATTGATTTTATAAAACAGAAAAAAAAAACAACCTCAAGAAGCCTGCCAGGTGCCTTCGGAAAAATGTTAGGCCTACCACAAAATATTGGCGTCACTTTCCGTCAGCCGCGGAGTCATACTGAGCAGGAGACACTTGATTCACCTCTTGAGAAACGGGCTCAATCAGTAACATCAGTTCCACACAGTTCTCGTCCGCAGCGATCTGCGTTTCACACTTGGTGCTCATTTCACGAAATGTTTTGAGATGACATTGACTCCAGAGGGTTCAATATGTGTAGGTGTTGAGAAAAGAAAGTGCTCTGCTGAAACCTGCACACTGGCAGGCTACATGTCTGCCCACGCTTTACCCATATCGTAGTCAAAGAAAGAAGGAAAGAAAGAAAGAAGAAAGAGAGAAGACCCACTGTCTCCAGCACATATCAGCCTTTGTGTTGTCCCTTCCTTCCCACACTACAGATTCTATGGATTTCTTACAAGCCACTACAGTCAGTTTGGCAAGACTGGCAGTGAATGGAGACTAGTCCCCCTCGACATCCAGAGCTTGTGCACCCTCATCCCTCACTGTGACAGCCTGCATGCCATCCCGTCACAAAGAGCAGGTAATATCCCCAGGACCGAATGCCTCATAGGCTTGACCAACATTGTTTAACAAGATAACAGAGTTCATTCAGTATTCCCCCCTTGGCCAACATTTCACGCAAATAATGAACACTCAGATCCTTCTTTGACTGAGGTACATATAAAAAAAAGTAAGAGAAATGTAAGAAGGTGATAAATGTAATGAGATGTTTAGTAAAATGGGGATGTGACTGTGTTTCTTTAAAATCTACAGTATCTAAGATGCATTGATGAGATGGACAGCTGATTATGGAAGCATAGCTCATGGATCAGCAAATTAACCAAATTTGCAGCTCATGTAGGGGAGAAAGGGAATGAGGAAGTAGATGTGTTGGCAAAAAAATTTGCATTGAGATGAGGTTGATATTGTTATACCACTGAGCAAGTCAGAGGCCAAAAGATTGATATGGGTTACAGCAGTATGTACATGGCAAGAATATAGGAATAGGGAAACAAAAGGAAGACATCTCTATCAGTTACAAAGTGCAGTTCATTCAGTGAAGAGATTTGGTAGAAGAGAAATGGACAAGAGATTAGAGAAAAGAAGGAAGTTACAGTCAAGGGGATTTTGAAGATAGGAGAAGGAAGTGTAGAATTTTAATTGAATCTTTGAGAGGTACAGCTTTACTGGAGAGATTTTGAAGAGCTGTGGATTATAGGATTTGAGCAGTAGATGGCAGTAATGCAACAAATGTGGATGCCAACCGCCAATTAAAAACCAAGAAGAAGAAGCTTCAGGTTGACTTTTATATTCTTGAAAAGATGCATCCAGACAGGAAGGTGGAGGATTTTTTTTCTTTTGGTAATTGTTTGAAAACTCAATATTGTGCCTGTGTTCCAATATTTACTGATGGATCAAAACAGCCCAATACTGGAGGTACAGGGTTGGTACTGTGGTGCACTCTGTGTTGCAGAGTTGATATATAGGAAAAGATGAAGATCAGAGTGGTCATATGTTCTGACTCAAGTTCAGCTCTTAAAAGTCTGGAATCATTTTCATACACTTTTTGAGATACAGCAAACTTGATTTAGATTACAGAAAATGAGTATTTCAATTCAATACACATGGGTTCCAGCTCACAGGGGGTTGAAGGAAATGAAAGAGTGGATACACTTGCAAAGGAGGCATTGGGTTGAGAAATGGTCATGGAGGTTATTAAGTTATTAAGAGTTGGCAAGAGATGTGGGATATTTGTATACAATAGCCTATAACACAATTTCTGTGGTTGGAACATGCAAAGTTGAACAGTATCCTACATTAAAGACAGGTAAACATCCAATAGGTAATAAAGTAATAAATAATAATATGACATCTTTGTTTAATATTCCATCAGTGAACCCTGTTTATACCAGTATATTCAAATATCTGAGTGTGGGTTAATAAGTAGGATCTATGGCATAGTAGAGGGTATATGCAGGTATATGGAGTATACCCACCTCTTTTTCTGGCAATTTGGAGTACACCTACCTATCAGCCTACTGAAATATATAAGAGAGGATACCCACTTACTTCCCACCTACTTAGCAGTACACCACCTGATCAACTATCACTACAGCCCTGAGCAGGATGCAGTAGTTTGTCAGGTTGTTGTGTCAACAGAGGAATGTAGCAAGTGTTTGGCGCAAACTCCAGCCTGGTAGGGGGCGCTAGTGCACCTGCAGCTCGGATGCGAGCCGCCGTTCAAAATAACAACAAGCAGAGAAAGAAGGCAGGGAGTGAGACCTCTCGCTTCGCCTGCCTGGAATACTTTCTGCAGCGCGCCGACCGGGATGACTGCGAGATATCCTGCAAACACCACTCTTTAATTCGTCTCATTGATTTTTTTTTTTTTGTGGATTTTTTATCACCGGGGCGAAATGAGTGGGATACCGGGAACCGCTGTCGTCCAGATCACCAACCTGTCTTCAGCCGTGAGCAGCGAGCAGATGCGCACTCTGTTCGGCTTCCTGGGGGACATCGAGGAGCTGCGGCTCTACCCGCCGGAGTAAGCGCAGCCCACCTGGGCATGTCTGATAAGGCGACAGCCTGGATCTGCGGCCCTTTCCCAGTCTGGATAATCATGAAAAATAAGCCTGGTGGAAACTCCTCACGCGTGAACTGGCTGTAATTAACAACTATCCTTTCTGTTCTTGTCGTTCACAGCAATGCGCCTCTGTCGTTCTCGTCCAAAGTGTGCTATATAAAGTACCGAGAACCTTCCAGTGTTGGTGTGGCGCAACATCTAACCAATACTGTTTTTATTGACAGAGCTCTGATAGTAGTGCCATGTGCGGAAGGTGAGTGCAATGAAAAGATGTTTAGGGTTGTCTCACTGGACTTGTTGTGGCCTCCTTCCCCTGAATTCAGCCTTCACTTCTGTTTGGGATGAATTCTGGGATATTTCCCCCCCTCACACACATCGAAATAAAGGCAATTTATGCCGTTGACGAGTTCATATTTAACCTTATGTGACACAGAGAAACTGCAACATTCACAGGTCGTATCATCACCTCACTTAAACCTAATTGCACACAGTCATAGTATCAGTAGTTCAGGTTGCTGTGCTTGGTGACACAAGGTGGTTTCAACAGTAGAAAACATTAATTCTAGTTACTTTGATTTTTTTTCAAGCTTCAAGACAAATTGACAGTAATATTTATGGGCTTACCCCACTGTAAACACTGGGATCTAAGAAACTAGTAGCTAGTGTTTGGTGTTTTCTTTTTTTCCATAAAGAATAGTGATTAGTAGTTTTAAGAAAATGGTAAAATAAGTACATGGCAATACAGCTAACTTAATCTTTTTTCTCTCTTTTTCATCTTATTTTTGGTACCTTTTCCCCCCTTTAAATTTCCCTCTCTTTTGGTGCCACTGTTGTTCCCTTATGTATAGCTAAAAAAATAAAATAAAATAATATCGCCTCTAACTTGATGCTTTTGTCCACGTGACTTGGTGCTGGATGGCTACTGAGTTTATTAATTTGGTTTTGTATGTTTTTTCTGTGTGATTATGTGTGCATATCAGATGACTAGACTGGCCCAGCTGTTACACTACACTAGCCTGAGTCAGGCATTGTTTTCCAAGCCACTATCCCCGATCGGGCCAACGCAGCCTTCAAGGGGGGAATGTGACCAGGAGAATAGCCCGCTGAACCTTCCAAGATGGACACCTTGTCTCTTTTTATTTATTTTTCTTTTCTTTTGGTTTGTTTCCTTTCATACTTTCCCATGTTGTCCACTCTCTGCTGTCTCTATCTAGAAACTACAGTATTGCCTATCTCTAGCGTTGTTTTTATATTTGTTATTTTGGTTTGTTTTGATTTTTGTCCAACCCCCACCCCCCCTCTCTCTCTCTGCTTCTACAGCTGCAACTTGTGTGTGATTGGGTTCTGTCCAGGTTGCTACGGCATACCGGTGGGATGCGTATCACACATGGGGTGCTATGAAGATGACTAACACTTTACTCTCTTTGTCTCCTACTCTTGTTGATATAGTGAGGGGCTAGTCATGTTAAGCGTGAGACCCAATAACAAAACCTCTCCCTCATTTGGACAAAGTATGTTGTAAATTCTAATCAACGTTTAAGAGTTTTCCCTCACATTTTGTGCACTGCAGCTTTGAAATGGATCTTTAGCAGCTAAGAAACCATCCATTAAACCTCATTATCTTTTTGACTTGGACAGTCGTGACACAGGCGTTAATGCTTTGCGTTGTTATTATGTTTGGAAATATATTTCCTAGCACTGGAAGTGTTTAGGAAGCAGACTTGTCGTGTTACAGATACGGTAATTCATACTCAGTGCCTCCAGTTTATGGTGAAGTGGATCTGTAGTTATGTTTTTTTTTCTTTATCAGTCTGGTGCATCCTCATAATGTTAATAATATTCCAACTCTTAAGTGTAAAGCTCTTCTCTTTAACACACCTCTCTTCTCCACCAAGAAAGCAGCAGATTTAATCAGGATTGACATGAGAAAGATTCCTAATTCGATGTTTTCTTCTTTTTTTTTTTGGTTAACATTTCCTACAATTCTTAAAATTGTTGTTCTTTTCTGTATTTGATGTCCTGTGTGCTATTAGTGATGCAGCCATTGGGGTTGTCTTGTGTTGCGCACCTTTCCAACACTGCGAAACGATCGCGCCCCCCCTCCCCCCCCACGGAAAAGCGCCCATGCTTGATATCGTATGGTTCATGACCAATATGTTTCCAGTACAGGTGACCCATGCATCAAAGTGTTGACTCATTCTCTGCATTGTTTTTTTCTTTTCTTTTTTTGATCTATGAAAAGAGACCAAGGACAAAATCAGTTTTTCTTTTGTTTGTGAGAAAAAAAAAAGTAAAAGACTTTTGAAGTTCTTTGCCAATAATAATTCAGATTGACTGAGGAGAATATTTAACTCTAATGAAACCAAAGTAAGGATGCTCGGTCTCCAGTATACCATGGTTAGACTGTAGAACACTTGTAGGCTGTGTGAGGAAGTTTATGCTCTCTTTCTCTCTAGAATACAGTGGGCTAATTGTGCAGACATAGAGGAGACAGAGAGGAAAGTCCCTCTATTGCCTTCACCAACACCTGCTTCTGTCCTGCAGGGAAGATCCCGGAGGAGGCCAAGGCCTTGTCGCTCTTGGCCCCGGCCGCCCCCGTGCCCAATCTGATTCCTGGTGGGGGACTGCTACCAATTCCCACTCCAGCTCCCATTCAGAATGTGAGTGAGCTTCTTCTTCGTCCTCTGCTTCTCTCATGTGCCGGTCATGTGAGTTTAACATGAAGTGTGTGTGTGTGTGTTTTTTTGCGTTACACCAGCAGTTGAACCTTCCCATAGTGAATCGGCCGTCGGCTGTCCTGGACAACTCGGCGGCATCATCGTCATCATCATCAGCGCTCTCCCAGCCCCCCCTCATGGGGAATGTGGATCCCTCTAAAATCGATGAGATCAGGAGGACCGTCTATGTTGGCAACCTGAACTCGCAGGTAGCAAACGCTGAATCTGGATCAGATATACTCTTCCAGTCGGAACCGTATCATATGTTGCCTTCACGGGAGGATGATTTGTTTTTTTTCCAAATCTGTCTATATTCCCATCTGATTATCTCTCGTATCTTCTTGTGTTACATTTGCAAAACAGTGACTGGCTCTTGGCATGATGCTGCGGTTATAACATGCTGTCTTTCATCCGTAGACCACCACTGCGGAACAGCTGCTGGAGTTCTTCAAGCAGGTGGGAGAAGTGAAGTTTGTGCGGATGGCCGGAGACGAGACTCAGCCGACGCGCTTCGCCTTCGTAGAGTTCGTTGACCAGGACTCCGTGTCCCGAGCCCTGACCTTCAACGGAGTCATGTTTGGAGACAGACCCTTGAAGTACGCATTCCAGTATTTCAGTACAGTCAATCCCAGCATCAGACATTGTAAATCAAACAATAGCAGTAGTTCAGTCGGAGAGAAATGTAGCAGTTTCATGTTGTTTTTGAGAGTGTGAAAGCCGCTGTTGGTGTCAGCTGGGATTGTGTTGTTGTTTTCCAGGATTAATCATTCCAACAATGCCATAGTGAAGCCGCCGGAGTTGACGCCGCAGGCCGCTGCAAAGGAGCTGGAGAGCGTGATGAAGAGGGTGAGGGAGGCCCAGTCTACCATCGCGGCCGCCATAGAACCAGGTACAAAACCGCAGTCTGTTATGATGTGCTGCATGCGTCGGGTCATGGTGACGCAGATCTGAAGTGAAGTGGTGTCGAGCTCTGACGCTGACGCTGCCGCTCTCGTTTTAGCGGATGAGAAGAAGCACTCCCCCAGTCGCTCCAGGAGGCCGCGCCGGTCCCGCACGCGGTCCCGCTCGCACTCGAGGACGCGCAGGAAAAGGTCCCGATCGAAACACAGGTACCGAACCTCAACAGGTCTCTGGACTTCTGTAACTTTGTCACTTTAGATAACACGCTGATATGCTTATTGTCATTGTCGGTGACGCTGTTCTCCTCCCCTGCAGGAGCAAACCGTCTCAGAGGTTGTGGCCGAAGGTGGGCGACTCCCACAGCTCCCGCAGCGGCCACAAGAGGCGCTCTCGCTCCAGAGACAGGAGGCACAGCCGCAGTCGCTCCAAGTATGACTAAACTAAATATAATACTAAACTATTTGATGAAAATGCCTTGAAGTCACCGAAGTGAAAGATTGAAAAATTAATAGAGCAGAAATATACACAGCCTGAATCTTGATCCCTAACTTTGTGATTTCTTTTAAGATAAGATCACACTTATATTGGGGAAATTAGGGTTGCAGCAGCAAAGGTAATAGAAGTCAGTGGAGAAAAAGACGAGTATAAGCAGTATATAAAAAAAGGAATATATCAAATAAGCAATAAAAAAACATTGAATGCCCTCTGTTGGTGAATGAGGCTGTATGCTGCGTTCACTTGGTGTGGGAATATTTGTTGGAGCGAATGGATGTCTCAAAGCAACAACGTGGAATTGCTTATCAAAGTGATACACATGTAGTTTTGTAGTGACATTTACTTGACCTAAAAAAACCCACATATTTAAAAAAAAAAACCTCTCTCCGGGGAGCATGACCCCACTAGCTGTAATGCATCTTTGTGTTTTTATCACCTTTTTGACCCCTGATGTGTTTGCATCCCTAATTTTTAAGTCAATTTGTTCATACACGCACGCACACATGCACAGTGTTGCTTTGTCAGCAAGCACACTCACGTTCTCCCTCAGAAAATGTACCTAATCTAATGAATGTGGTGTCATCAGGGGCCACAGGAGGAGGAGCAGAGATCGGTCCAGGAGCCCTCGGAGGAAAGCTAGATCACCCTCACCGAAGAGGTAAAACCCAGCACATCTCCACCCTGCCTTACCAAACCGTTTCCTTCCATCGGACCCACGCTAGATGGATTAACAACCACTTATTCCCAGAGGCATTTGGTGGCCTTGGCAGAGTCTTACGTTTGACTTGTTTTCTTTGGCCTCTTCCAGGGGCAAGAAAGACAAGAGGAGGGAGCGCAGCAGGGACAGAAAGGACCGGTCCACATCCAGGAAGAGGAGCCGCAAAGATGAGGAGAGGATGAACCGCAAGGCTAAACCCGTGAAGGTAACAAAGGTATTATTTTAGGAATCTCTGACTTAACCAAAACGTCCCTGTAGAGGTGCACTGATAAGTGTCTGTAGTACTGTAGTCGGCGCCGATCCAGCTCCCAAGTACTCATACTCAGATTGCCAAATGAAGCTGTCCCGATACAGATACTTTAAAGGAATAGTTCACCCAAAAATGCAAATTTTGTCATTATCTACTCAACCTCATAAGTGGAAACACCGGTGACACTACAGCTTAGTGTCCGCCTTCTTCAAAACAACTGAAGTGGCTGGGAATTGGTTCTACTGGTTGTTTAGAGTTCCAAAAACTGCAAAAAATTACTATAAAATTTCTCAGTGTAGCTTGTGCATCTTAATTCAAGTGTCCTAAAGCCAAATGGTTGCATTGTGAGTCCAAAAGACCTGTATTTACATGTATATGTAGCGAAAGTCTTCACTAAATCCACTGTTTTAGAAAGCATTCACACTTGTGCACACCCACACATTGCGTGTTCACACTCTGCTCGGCGTGAACACACTGCCTTTCCCCACAAAAGTCAATTGTAAAGAATGTAATGGCTTCCATTCTGATGAAGGCATTCGTGTCCAAAACATCAATGGAATGAATTTAATTGTGTAGTTTGTTATATACACTTATATAGTGAGCAGAGTGGCACGTCTTCACTTAATCTGATGGAGCAGAGCAGTCGGCCAATCATAGGTCCTGTCAAACTGTCAATCATAATGAATCGATTCACGGCAATCAAACGGCAAGATGTCCAAACCACACTACTGGTCAGGTGCCCGATAAGAGAGAGAAAAGAAAAACAGAGGAAGTGAAAGCACAAATGAAGGGTATGTTATTGTGCTAAGGAGGAATATAATGTAAAAAGTTACATAGTCTTCTTATATTATGACTGGCAACAACAAAAGGTTAACAGCTTTGTTGCCACTGTGCAGCAGCACTCTGAGGAGCTCCAGAAAGTGCTGCTCCCTCTAGTGGGATAACTCTGGACATCACTAACCAGAGAAAAATAATTACATATTTTGGTACAACATAATTGACAATCCTATGAATACACAGTTTAAATTTCAATCTGATAATCTCTCCACTCCTGAGCCACTTGAGGCTAATGAAAGGCCTTGTATGTTCAGAATCTGCAAGTCTTGACTAAACAGTGTCTTTGAATGTAAAAATCTAAAATGATCTAATGGCATATGTCAAGTGCTTGAAACTAAAGTCAAAAGTAAAGTAATATTTAGCCATGTGTATTCAACATCTGGTGGTATTAAAAAATGTGTTTTGAGTCCTGTGTTCAAAAGATTCACTGGGCATGTGCTGCACATTAAAAGCTGCAATATGTTACTCTTTTTAGGGTCACTGAGGGTCGCTCAGCCGATCTACATAATAAAGTACTCGGCACTCGTATAAGTTCCGAAAAATTGAGAGTGTGTTGCTTTGGTCAACTTGTTCCTCTCTGTGTTTCCCCTTCTCTCTTTTATGATGGAGACATCATAAAGCACATGAACACTGGCCTACTTTTGAAAGGTCTCCTACAAAGATCGTATCAGAATGCTCTTGAGATAAAAGATGACGCTTTTTAGACTCGTCACATTTCATCTTTTGCATCGATAACAATCAGCAGACAGGTGAACAAATGTTCCACTTGGAAACCACTCGAAAGCGCTCATGCAGATGCGTGCGTTTGGAGTTGCACTGCAGAGTCTATACAGTATTGCCATGTAGTCTTATCTATGGATGTGTGAAGTGCAGGTCATGTAAGGGTTGAAAGTTGTGCGTGTAGAAAAAGCTATTATGTGAGAGATGGCAAGTTGTGAGAACATCCCACATGTTTCTCACATTCCACTTCAGTCATTCTCCAAGCTGGTCGTGCGTCTGAAGGCTAATTGTGGTTCAGTGTCAAAATGTCACCGTAGCTACAGTGTAGGTGTCTGCAGTGCCAGCCAGGGCCTCCGCTAGACAAATGACACCTCTGGCAAGCTACTGTGTCACTTTATTCAGATCCAGATCTGACTGGATACCAATTTGTCTTACTAGATGGTAATGCTGCCTGTTTTGTGTCCTTGGTCTCGTGTTGGTTTCACTTCACATTCTCCAAATCAGAAATATTATCCAAAAATATGACAATGTCTGTTACTCGTATGCAGACAATACATGTTATTCCATGATGGTGGAATAAGCTATAACACCTCGACTCCTTAATTTTAAACATTAAAAGATTGATGACAGGTAGGTTTCCTTTTCTACAATGCTGACAAATCAGAAATGCTTGTTGTGGCCCTAGATAGCAAAGTCACTTAGCAAAGTTGTCTAGCAGCGCGATTGGCTGTTAATCGACCAATCAGAGCCAATGTTCCCACTGCACGTCTCTCTCTGCTTCAGGTGGCAGAAAAACCGAAACAGAGAAATGACTGGGCCTACTTTTCAGGACGTCCCGGTCTGCAGCCCGGTTTGAACACGCTTTAATTCCTTGTCTGAACATTCATCCGTTTAATTTCACTTAAGCCGCTGAAGCCATGTGGAGAGGCCGCTTCAGAGACCGGGCCAAAAACCACTGGGTAGCTCCGGCTACTTGGCTAGTACTGACAAGTGAGCAGCTGTCCTTACTATGTCCTTGCTCAAATGTGCTGTCTATAAATTAAAGCATAATCAGCACAATGTCACTCTAGAATCGCAAGAGAGAGTTTGTTGATGTTTTTTTTTTGAGGGGGTCATGCAGTGAGAATGCTTCTAGATTCACCTCCTCTGAGACTAAAGTCATTTACGGGCCTAAGCAGGTTGCCTTGGGCCTTCTTGATTTTTTTTGTCATTTGTGTGATGTCATCAGCTTAGCCTCGATGTTGGGAATTATTGGAAATTGTGAATGTATAATTGATACACTTGGGTTTGATACTTTAAGCTGTTACGTTGGTCAACCTCACAGGCAAAACAGGTGGTGAGCTTGAAACTAGCACTAAGCTAGTTTTCACTTGTTTTGTATTTTTTTTTTTTTTTTTCTCAGTATTTATTTGCATGTTCTTCCTCTGAAAAACACATTGTGACAAAAGTACACTTGACTTGATGTAAATGGAAATTCAGATTGAGGCTTTGGGTTATTTTATTAGTAATATATTTAGGGGTCTTTTTCACTCAAGTCATTTATTCCAACGGATATTGAAATGTCACTTTACAGCTAATACAACTTGCGTGGCAGCTGCTGATCAGCCTTGTTTGCTGGTCATCTGAATGAGTTGTGTCATTTCAGGTGCAAAGGGACTATAACAGGGAAGAAAAGGAAGACTACGAAAGTGACGGGGAAGACTCGGCCACACCCAGCGAGGACATGACATCATCACCGTGTGCCCAACACAATGGCAGCTACAAGATGCACGCTGAGGAGGACTCATCCATGGGTGCAGACAGCACCAAGTGACTGTTAAAGACGCCATGGAAATGAGTCCCGTTCCTTCAGATCTTCTGACACCCAGTGCGTGCGTATATATATATATATATATATATACACACACACACACACACACACACACACACACACACACACACAGAGATACACACTTCGTCAGGCACAGTGGTGTATTTTCATCAACACTTCCTCCCATTGAACAACCCGATTTTTCAGTTCCATTTAATACAGTACACTCGTGCAACACGTACAACACTGGAGGTGTGCCTACATGGACCCCAGAACTGAACTCACGCCTGAAGGGCAAATGAGCACCTGGTGCAGCGGAGACCGTCCCGCCTGTCCCATGCTTGATATTCCAGCATGACAGCATTGGATTTAGCTATTGTTGGTCAGTTGTTATATTGAAAATGACCTAAATGAACTCCACCATGGCAGAAGCAACAGTTACAGTTAAACATTCAGACATTATTAACCCCATGAAATATTCAGCATTCAAGATTAAGCCTTTTTTTACTTGCAACATAACAGTTTTTACTGTTATGGAGAGGATATTGGAACTTAAGTCCCACCAAGAACCAACATATGCACTCACAGAGCACAATCCATAAATATGTGATATAAAAAATTCACTTGTGACTTGTAAACGGATAATTCAGTGAATATTAAATGGCAGAATAACATCTTTTGCTAAAACATATTTTCTAATCAAAATTCCATTTGTGGATCATCAGACACTGCCCCATTAAACTTTTGGAAAAGTCATGAAATGTTAAATAATGATACTAAGTTTATCATTTTTGTAAACTTAACAAAAAAAAAAGTACAGGAGTAATTTGGGACACAAATAAGAACACAGTTGCTGTGAGACTTTGTGTGTTTCCAACCTCTCGCTGTTCTCACCATGCAAAGGTTCCGTCTTTTTGCTCCATATCCAGCAAGCGAATTCAAGCCTCTGTGGGATTAAGTGACCAAGGCAAATTGCTCATGTTGGAAGTAAGCATACAGTTTCAGGCAACGTTGTGTCATGCAGAATATTTCCATGTGCGAAATATGATTGATATTGCTTTATATACAGGAGCACGTTGTTGAACGGCATCAGCATGAAGGCGCATTTATTCCAATGCCATTTACATCCAAGTCACAAGTGAAAAAGTATTCATTTTATGGACTGTGAATAACTTTTGTGTATGATGTTTTTTTATGTGGATTGTGTTCAGTGAGTGTTTGTTCATTCTTTGTGTGAACTTAAGTCCCAAAATATCCCAGTAAGCTGAAAGGAAGGATACGAGGGAGTGTAATGGGTGTTAAGTCTAGGCCCTCTGTCTGAACCAGTGACTGCGTTGTTCCCTAGGACAGGGACAAGTCCTCCAAGCCTGAACCAGCTGGGAAGCCTCTAGACTTGTCCTAGTCCCCCCCCCAGAACCACCAGTGTCCGCCTGCCCAAGACCCCCAGACTGTCTAACAAGAGACTCTCATGATGGCCGTCCCAGCCAGAGATCCCACAGGAAGGACTAAGTTTGTACTCGTTTCTAACAGATGCTCCTTACCAGCCACTGGGAGCAGATTTTAATAGTAGTGTTGTCTCTGACTTGTATGGACATTCCCATGATGGACAAACACAAACAATGTTTTCACTCTCCATCCCTCCAATGACCTCTTCACCACTCGCTTCAGAACTCCAAAAAGCCTTTTATCCCTCTCAGGCTACAAGTTTTTTACACTAAATACTGTATTAGAACATTTAAGGAAAAAAAATTTATGTTTTTGTCATCATATTGCAAACAGCAATGTGCGGCAGTAATCTGCTTGAACAATAAAAAAAAAATGTTTTGTGCTGTAAATCATGTCTGATTTATTTGTGACATTGGAATTATAAGGTTCTGTCAGGCTGGAGTGCAGGTCGGTGATGCTGGTCTGTCTGTCAAAGTTTTGACAGACCAGCTGGCAAAACTGTTGAGTAGTGAAATCTGTCTTTCAAGCCACATGGTGCGTTCAATGCAAAATATCAAAATCGTACATCTGGGTTTGGTTCTGGAAGCTTCTATCTCACGGTTTACAATGAGGTAACCTCAGCTTCACTGGGAGACCTGATACGATTGCATCAAACCAACCTTGGTATCGTATTTTACATTTGGATCATATTTACACTCCTTTAAATCCTAAGCCTTACATCGTGAGTTCTGCTAATCACCATAATGTCAGTTTCCAAACAGGAAATTTCACTTCATAAACAGGTTTCACTTTAAAAACTCATTTCATAACACACAACTTTTAGAATATTACAATTTTAAAACAATTTACAACATCTATCAGTTCAGCGATGTACTTACCAGCATGTTATTGTATGTTCGGCTTCTGTTATTTGTCTCATAGTAAGAGAAATCTCATTTTCTGCTCATATTGTTGTAGTACTCCTTGTCCACTGTTGTTGGCATTGGATTGGACTCTCTCTTCCTGGCCTTTTTTCTCTCTTGATCTCCCTTTTTTCTGCCTTTTTTACTGATGTGGCTGCTCTGCTGTGTTCATCCGTCTCACTCATTCTCTCTACATGCTGTTTCTGACAGGAATATTCATTCAACACCCAGCTGGCTAACTCAGTGTGTCACCAGAGTTTTGGTGCATTACCTGGGATGGTGAGCAGTGGACAGGGGTTCGTTGATATTGCATTGTTATAGATTCATCACTACATTAATTAAAACAATGATTGTTCTAGACCATCTCATGTTAGACTCCGTAGCTAGACTTGGGTATCTAGTGCCAGCTAGCACATTAGAGGGATAGTGGTTTGTTGGTAAACCAGCGATTAGCCTTGATTAAGCCTAAAATCCTCACTTAGCCTTGATTATTATCATGAAAAAGTGTAGTGATAGTGTCACTTATTTAAAAAAAAAAAAAAAAAAGTCCTATTTTCTGGCTTGTGCACAATATAAGTTTATGATTGGATGGGAAGTAGAACCTCATAGTACCAAGCTGAAATGCAGTTTCTGAGATTGAACTTTTAAATATTTAACCCCAAAATGTTCTTTTAAAATAAAAATAACACCACAGAAGCATAAAGCAACATTCAAAGATTAAAGCGGCAATAAGCGATTTTCTGACCACTACAGGGCGATAGAAACCGCAACACATTTGTAAATAAAGCACAGCAAAGACAAACCTAGCGAAGGACGGTGCATAAATGCTAATAGCTAAGCTAAACGTACCTACAGAGAAGTGTCGCCGGTTATTTATCTCCCGCTGAAGGTTACATGTCCCACAATGACAAGTGAAGAGGTAGGTAGCAAGTTTACTAGTTGAACAAGTTTAGTCGCTTGCTTCATGGATTCCGCCATTACCACTCTTTTTTTCAGGGATGGGAGAGGGAGGGGGCTGCTGTTAAACAGCGAGAGAGGAGACAAGCTAGTTTAAAAAAAAAATGAAAAGCTACTGAATGGAGGGGGAGGAGCTTCGTTCTGGTGCGGAATTTGACAACACGCAGCCAGCAACACAGCTGGCTGCTGTGTGGATATTGGTTTATATCATTATGTCTCAATGAAATCTCCACATAGCACACGTTAGTTTCAGGATTGGTTAAAAGGTCTGATATCGCTTATTGCAGGTTTAAGAATGTGGATGACTCAACTTTGATTAAAAGAACCTTATAATTCCCAGCTCACTTCATTTGTTGTACGACACTTTAAGGGGTACAAAGAATGGAGATCCCTCTGTGTCACATAAACCAGCCTCTCACCACCTATACTATATGAGGTCTCATGGGGTGTAACAACCCTTTTGTCTCTTTGTCTGCTACACTGGGCTTGGTGTGGTTGTGATGGCATGTTCCCATGTTCTGTTTTGCACAAGTGTACTGAATGAAAGGGAACGGTATGTTACATGTAGTCCAGGTGCCCTGAAAGAAGTGAACAAGTGTAACGACTAGGGATGTCCCGATCCGGTCTTTCTTTGTCTCCGATACTGATCCGGGTTATTACATTTTGAGTATCCGCTGATTCCGAGTACAATCCAATATTTTTGTAATTAATGGAAATTTATTTATTTGTCAGCCCTGCACTTCAAAGTAAAGTAAAGCTTGAACCAACTCATTCCAGTGCGTGGTCCAACTCAGCAGTGACACTGGGCAGATCCAAGTGTCTGTAATCAAAGTAATTGCAGTCACGTCTTTTAAGCAATCCAAGCGTTCACATACCTTGTTGTACAGTAGCGGGACGGCAGCGTCCGAGTCGCTCCAAATGCTCCATTAAATGGCCAAAGCTACATTTTCCACTGCCAAGAAGGGCTGGTCATCCAGTGCAATAAATTCAATAATAATCCTCTCTTATTTATTTATTTTTTTCAGTGCATTCTCAAATGTTTTTTGTCTTGGCACAGACTTCTTGTGAGCTACTACGTGTAAGAACTCCTTCAAATGGTGTTTCTCCATGTACCCGATTCAATTAGTAGCACTGTAATTAGCTCAGCTGCAGTCACCCCTCCAAACACTTGCATCGCAAACATTACAATTAGCTGTTTGACTGCTTTTGGGTTTAAAGTAATTCCAGACTGCAGACATGACTGCTACCCCGCTGCTTTCAAACAGTGCGCTGCTGAGTGGTGGGCGAGGCTCGTTTACGGCAAATACTTTATGTCAATTTGCATAGATGGATTGGGGGGGCGGAAATTAAATAAATACACTTAGAAATGGATTGGAAGTTGATCGAACAACGTGTAGCTGAAACTGATATCTCAAAATTCACCCAGATCGGGTCCGAATACTGGATATCGGATTGGTGCATCCCTAGTAACATGCTCCACAGGGATGAACTAAAGGCTGGGACAAAAACCGGATTTCCCCTGACGTATCAAATGCTCGTTTTCCCTTTGGGTGTCACCGTAGAAAACCTTCAGCTGCAGGGTCTGTGAAGACATGTTTTCCATATTCTCTGTGTTGCACCTTTCCCCGTCACTCGGGAGCCGGGGTTACGTACATAACGTACCGTTTTGATTTCATGACTTGAAGTGCTGTAATTACGAGAATGCAGACCCCTATTGTACCATTTTTGCTACAATATTATGAAAAAACAAATGAACGTGCAGGTTTTTAGATATTTGGACAGTTTGATTTCTCTCATTTCTCTACATTTGCTTTATTTCCTGTTTCTGTTCTATGGGTGTACACTTTACATGCTAAGCTTTTTGTATTTTGGTTACTAGTAGTTGCAGCAAAATCACAGTCAATGTACCATGTTCCCTTTCCTGTTATTGATGTAATGCCGTGAGACAAAATCTATTTACTGTTTCATTGATATAATACAGGCCTATACTGCAAAATGGTGGTGTTGTGCAAAATGTCTGTGTGACAGGCTAACGAAGCTCACAATGCCAGTCTAGACGAGGCTGAACATGAGATATTTCACAGGTCAACTAATTGCTCGCAAGCACAGGCAAGTCGAAAAGTGCCTAGACTCAGATTGTACAAAATATTCTAATGAAACATATGGAGACTTATTGACAGATGCAACCTGAATTTATTGTTTAGGTAAACCGAGATGATGTATGGCTAAAACTATTAAGAAGTTATATTAAAGTATTGCCAGTACTATTGTCTTCAGTAATTAATAGCAGAATAGAGATTGGACATTCACAAATTTTGTTATTGTTTTAAACATTTTCAGCTTGTCAAGTTTTTTGTCATTTCTGGTGTTGATAAAGCCAGTATTGAGTAACGTGGTGAATAAAAAGAAACTGGTATCTGCAATCTGGCCCCAGATTGAGAACACTGTTTTTGAGTTTCTGTCAAAGCTTAATATATTTTAAAAGCTTTTGTTTTGCTAAAGGTTTTAAGAGTTAATGACCTTCTCAGCCAAATTCCACTTGTATGGCTTTAACAGACCAGATTGTTTTTTTGTTTTTTTTAAGCGTATGCAAGGCCTCGGTTTGAAGTGGTAATATATCTTGTGATAATGTTTGGTAAAAGGCATTTCCGACACAATTAACTGACATCTTTAATAAGTATGTGAAGAATTTTATTTTTTATATCCATGTATTCATATATATACTGTAGAAACCATGTGGGCTCACTCCTGAGGGGGCGTGCTCTTGATATCTGCGTTTGAGACTTGGTGTAAAGGTTTGGTAATACTCTTGTTTTGAAGAGCTTGGATGTATGTAAGTGATCCTCTAAAATTTGTATCTTTATCAAAACATGATATCATGATACGTTCCCAAAAAAAGATACCCAATAAAGAGACTTTTCATTCAGTTGTTCTGCACTGGTTCCTGTGCTGTGTCATACCATATTGTACAGATACCTGCCAAAAAGTGCCTGGAAGTGTACTGAAGGGATGCAACAGCATTCTTACACAATAAATCTGATCATATAGTATTACTATTAATTCACTTAAAGGTTCTAAATGTTTTTATACTGCTGAAACTGCACTTCCTGCTTCCTATTGATTCTGAATCAACCTCAGCGCTGCTGCTGCTCCACCTGAGCATGGCTTTGGATGCGGTCGACCACAATGTTCTTAGATTGTGTTGAAAGCTACATTGGTATTTGAGAATTGGTGCTTTCATGGTTTAGGTCCCATCTATTAGAAAGAACGAATTGCAGCTTCCACAACAATATGACTTCAGAGTGTTGTAATGTGGACTTGGCATTCATTTTCATTTCTACACTGCCAACACTCAACTCTATGTAACTGTTAAACAAGTGACGGCGAAATTTAGAGGTGAACCTTAATATATACATTTGTATTGTTGAGACGTGATTACTGCAATGTCCTGCTCTCCGGTTTCCCTAATGCTACCTTTTAAAAATCATCAGCTCTTACAAAAATAGTGTGACCAGAATCTCGACCAAAACAAGAAAAAAATTGACCACATAACGGCTATCACATCCTTCCTACACTGGCTCCCAATCCATGCCAGATCTGACTTAAAGGTGCTAATATATAACGTATACAGTATATATTGCCATGCACAGTCCGTTCGCAAGACACTAGCTACCTATCTATCCCAGCAGTCCAAAAAAAACTGCTGGCAGCAGAGGTTTTCTCTTTAGCAGTCTCCCTGCTGCGATTAGAGAGACAAATTCTACTGCTGTCTTTAAATCCAGGCTTAAAACCCTGTTTATTGTCACTATCATTTGGTCAACCTTAGCTTTGCACAGTTACTGGGAGTGACTCAGTCTCTTCATAGAGTAAGGTCAGACTAGTTAGTTAGCACTAGTTCAGCTTCCTGCTGATGGGAATTTAGTTTATATGTCCTGTTTTTGCAGTCTGTGTGCGCCTGTTCATTTTGGTGCATGTCTGTTAGGAGGAGTAAGCGGTCCCCCACTCTCCCTCCTCACCTCTGGTCGTAGTTGTTGTCTATGGTGACTGAGACAGCGCTGACATTCTTGCACTACTTCACCATCATCATCACACAGTGACGATAGTGACCACGTTATGCTTGATGCCCTGCGCCAGATCCGGATGTTTCACCCAAGTGTTCTTACTATGTGTATTCTGTGTATTTTATGTTCCATTTTGTCGTTGACATTTTTTCCTCATGAGACTTTCACGGGAGCTTTTCCTTGTTCTCATTGAGAGTCTAAGGGTCGAGGGTGTTGTTTTCATAATATGTGAAGCCCTTTGAGACTGGAACTGTGATTAAGGGCTAAATCTTGGTGGAGAACACAGTCTCCGCCGCTCTAGAATCTCCTGTAAGTGCTCAAATGGACTGAGAGTCTGTAAGCGAGGGCACAGTTAGCCATGTTTGCATTATTAGCTATTCGCATCATCAGATTTACAGATGGAAGTAAGATACAATATGTACAGAAATGTATGCAGGGATGCGTACCAGCTAATGTACAATGACTTCTTTTTATAAGCAAATTCATGCTGTTGACCAACAACAAAACAGTGCTCATCAGCCCCTAATTCAGTTTCTTGGTATCACTTCTGATGTTATTAATCTTCAGGACTAGCAGAGCAATAAAGGGACTAATTTGATCCAAACCTTCACAGATTACAGTTCCATCTTTATCTGGAAAAGCTCCTTGCTGCTCTCAGTTGGACTGGTACTATGTTGACGTACATAGTCCAGTCCTGATCTCGTCACGGTCCGGTCTGTGTCCTGTGGCTGGAGCGCCACGGCTTCACTGACCGCTGTAGCTGGAATGCTCTGAGGCATCGCCTGCTGGAACATTTCCATGGTGGTATAGTCACTCGCAAAGGCAAAAGGAGAACTTTGGAAGTCTTTCTGTTGTGTGTCCGACTGTGTGGCAGCAATAACGCCGCCAGGTGAGAGATCTCCGGCTGCGTCGCTTGTGTCTCTTTGGAACCAGTCGCAAGTCACATCTGGTGACGGCGGCTCAGAGTCGGAGTCTCCCTCAGCTTCTGTGTCATGCAGAAGATACGGTAACGCTGACGATGATGACCCAACAGGGTTAGTTTCAGCTCCTTTCTCAACTATATGAAGACTATTTGTATCCCATTCCTCTAACTTCTCAGTGTTGATGGGCTCTAGGAGTTCCTGAGAAAAAACAAGAAATGAATACTTGATTGGTGCATTGGCAGGGAAATCCTCTATTTGCAAGTTTAGCACAATAACAAAGAAAAATACAAAAAAATGAAATATGAAAGAGTTTAAATTGCAATTCCTTGTTAAGGAGTCTTACTGCTGTGGGGATAAAACCTGTTCTGTCTATCCTCTTTGAAAAAAGGACAACCATGTATCTCCTTTTGAAAGACAGAAGCTTAAAGTACGTAGAAGGATTTTAGCAGCTGTAGCTTGGGTGCTGTACATTGTGTCTGGTTCAGGGACCCACAACGCTAAAACTGGTAGTATCTAACATAGGCCTACAGTTACCAAAAATACTCAAACAGACACTTACCAGCTCAAAGGGGCCATCTATTTTCTGCATTGTATTGCTGTTGCCAGGGTTAGGGATGCTTGGCCAAAGAAGCACTTTTGCTCTGAAAAAACAAAACAAAATAATGCTTGGGTCCATTGTGACGTTCGACCTTCAACCATGTGCACCAGTCAGACCAAAATGAGATTTTGATGGACCATTAGTTTGGACCATAGATGTGTTTTTTTATACAAACACATGTATTTTGTAGTTTATACTTTAACTTACTATTTCATATTTTTCTATTCTATTTTATTTCTATTACTTATACTGCAGTGTACAGGAGTCTGCACACAAGAATTTCACTCGCTTTTATACTCGCTGTAATTGTGATGTGACAATAAAACTTGAAACTTGAAACTTAACTTTTTTTAAATTAAATTTGCATTTAGTCTACACTCAGAGCCCCTTAATTATATTGTGTTTACTTCAGATATTTCTACTCATGTCAATAAAGTTATAGGAGTGATTTGATTTTCGCTATGCACTTTCACTTTTGATAGTTTATCAGCTAAAGTAAAATAATGCTCGATAATGTTTCACTGATGACTTATGTAGACAGATATTTAACAAGAAAAAGTGTGTCCTTAGATGACGTTTTGGCTTTTTCTTGTTTTCTTCTGTTTACTTCCAGTGATCAGCACCTCTCAACAGTTTTTGGTGTGTGTTACCTCCCTGTCATAGACAGATATTTAATGCCTGCAGTACCACATGTGGGAACAGGAGGTGCACTTTGCTTTCCCACAGCTTGTCAGTGATAATGCACAGCATATCATATGGTGTAAGTCAATTTCTCCTGGTTTTATTTCAGCCCGAATTAAAGATCAGCGACATCTTGTTCAAGCTGCTGTTGACAGTGACTGATGCGCTGTACCTTTTTAACAATGGAGGTCCAAATATCAGCACAACGGCCGCAACAGCAACAGCTGTGATAACACCAATTAGAGTGCCATAACCTATGGAGGGAAAATAAAGACGGTAAATGCATGATTGCTGAGGAGATCCACACAAGGTGAAGACACTTCATTGGCCTTTGATGCAAATAACAAAAATCAGAAACTCATATATGTGTGAAATTCAAAGGATCTTGGTTGGATGATATTACATTACTTTTGTCTTCACTTTTAGGAAATATTAATGGATAAATTGGTTGTTGGATTAATATATAAACCTTGAGGATTCGTTTTAAAGAGGCTTTCTCTGCTTCGCACTCCTGCTCCTGCCCGGGTGAAAGCTGATATCTGGACCAGGTACGCTGTTCCACTTTTTAGATCCCCCAGTTCATGGCTGTTTGACGCTGGATCCACTGTAACATCTGCAATCAAGAGTGCCAGTTTGCAAAACCAGTGAACCATTACGGTACAGCTCAAAACTCACCAGTGGAGCTCTACTGCAAATGCAACTCGATAGTGAGACACTTCTGCTTTAATACTCAGAAACCCCAAGAGACTGCGGGACGGCAGTAAAAAATATCTGGCGGAGTGTGGGAAATCCACTGAGAATAACTGCATTCAAAGGCCGCATGCAACTGCAGTCGACGGGTGTGAAGCAAACGCTGCCTCTGGTGAAATAATTGTCAGTTGTATATATGAATTAACAAAAATTACATGTCTGAAACAAGAAGAACAGAAGTGTAAGAGTGGATGGTGCTTACTTTTCTCTGTTTCCTTCTGGTCGTACTCGGTGTAGTGGATGATGTAGCCCAGTAGGAAACCTCTGAGGTCTTCCTCTGGGACGGACAGCCACTGCAGCACCATTGAGTTCAGCGTCACATTGTGGCTGTTGATGTTAGTGGGAGCGCTGATGGGGGCTTGGGGAACAGAACAACAGACGGACAGTATCGGCCTGTTCATTATGATCTTCACTGTCGATTGTTATTCCAATAAAGCTATGAAACCAAACGCTGAGATGAGTAAAAGGTAGACGGTCTCTCTGACTCACATCCTTCAGTAAAATAGAACTGCATGCTTCCATAAGTGCTCTCGCTGTCGTTGATGCGCTTCAGGTTGCAGGTGTCTTTGTCCGGTCTGGTGTGGAGAGCGATGTTGTATCTCTTGTACGGCTCAAAAGGATCTGGGACATTCAAACAGCCAAATGGGTTGGTTAGAGGTGGGAAACACTACATTTGATCTCTTCACTTACGGAAATATGTGGAATATTTACACACCGTTTTTAAAGGATACTGTCTTATAGTTGTTTGCATTCTCAAAGAAGGACATGTAAGCTGCTTTATATCCTTTCCTGCTCCACTCCACCGAATAGCAGGAATATTTTTTGATGAGATCCTCTTTCCAAGAGAGAGTGTAAGATGTGTTGCTGTTGAACGTCACATTCAGCTTCCCGGTTCCCATATCTGCGGGGACAAAGCAGGTCATTTGTGTATAATCATGTTCTTTATCTAATCTTATAACCCTGTGCCTACTCCTTACCCATGTCCCCTTGTGGGAGAATTGTCTGGCTTGCTGCCGGGGAGGTGCTGGCTCGGTTGAAGGCAGTGATGTTGAGATGATATTCTGAATTGGACAGGATCAGTGTGACCTCGGGCCGAGCGGTGTGGATCCGGTCACGCGGCTCCTCTCCTGACGCTTTCCCGATCGTCACGTTGTAGCCTTCAAAACCCTCGCTGACGGGAAGCTAGTGAGTAGAGTCATTTTGCGATCACAATAAAACAACTCGCCGACCGCAGATCAACATCAGCTAGCACTTTGATATGGTTGAAAATGAAAAAAATTTAAGAGATAAACGAAAAGAATTAACCTTCCATGTTACAGTGAGCAGTCGGCATCCTTTTCTTTGTGCAATCTCAGCAGCTTCTACTTTGAGGATGACAGGCTGCACTGTCAGTTCTGAAAGAGAACTTGATTAGACACCTTGCTTATTCAGTTAATATAAGAAACAACAAACCACACCAGTCTGTTCCATTGTATATTTCAGTATTAAAGTGCCACGTGTTTCCTGCTGTCCCATATACTGGAAGAAAAGGAAACAATATTTCGAATCGTTGGTGGTTTATTATTTGATAAGGGTGATATCACATAGACCCAATGAAAACCCACTCATGTTTAATGGAATAACATTTAGAAATAGCCTTTTCATTTTAAGAATAAACCAAGTAGAGGGCACACTGACCTGGTGGGACAGCGTAGATTTCTCTCCATGGGCACTGTGTACATTTGTGGTTGGAGTTGCACTGTATCTGCACCTCGTAGGCCAGTGAGGAGGTGAGGTTCCCCACTGTGCACCTCTCCTTGTCCTGGGATTGCACCAGCGACTGTAAACAACATGGGAATCAACGGATACCAGGAGGCATTGTCCAAACCTTAACTGTCGTCATTTATTTGCCTGGGCTGATCTTGGACTAGATATTAGATATTGTTGAGTAACTCCACTGTATTTAAAATCTGTGTCAAGGATGCTTATCTTACATGGCATTTGTAAATTTGAATGTCTCAGATAAATTGAAAAATGCACACACATGCTGTTTGTGTTGGATACCGACCTCGTTCCATGACTGGCTGTCCAGCGCTTTATATCTCACAGAGTAATGTTGGATGTCTTTCATCTCCTGCTGTCTCCAGCTCACGATCACTTCTAGTTTCCTTGAATGGCGACTGAAGGTCACCTTATAGGGAGGACCACATAGAACTAAAATGGGAAAAATCCTCAAACATTAACATACCTCTATCACTGAGTTTTAGCACCAAAGTGAAAGAAAAAAAGAAATCTTGCTTGTAAAAATGAATTCTTGTGAGCTTACCCATGTGTTTTGGTGACCCTTTGAAAAATGCTTTTGCGCAGTTGTTTGGGTCGCGCTTTTCAACAACATGAGCGGTCATCTTATGTTTTTCAAATAAGCTCATGATATCTTGAGAGATCCCGGATATGTTGTAGTACACTCGGCATTGTTTGTGTCTACAAGGAGCAACATGTTATGGACAAATGATTATTAGCAGAGTAATAACAGTAATGCCCTGATGGTTAATATCAAAAGTCATTACAAAACACATGAAGACAGTGTTGGCGGGTGGGTGAGTTGCGTTTTGTGTGTGCAGTCAGTATGTTTATGGTTTATTTGACGTACTTGTAGTCTAGGCAGGTGTAAATGGAAAAGTCAATCAGGGAGAAGTCTGGTATTACTTACGCTTGTTCTACGATGAGTGTGTATGTCGTTTTTGATGTGTGGTCTCCAGGTGTCCACACACATCTCCATACCATTCTTCCAGTTTCCAGGTTTCGTTGACGAAAGCAATCTAAATCACGGACTCCATCTGAAAGACAGGCAGCCTAATGTTTAGGAGTAAAAAAGTGGTCGAGATGTATGAGCTGTTTTTCCTCAAAATGGACACTGCTTTTCTGTTTTTTTCCCCCAATCTCTTCTCTCTGATGAGGCCGGTTCCACACTATAATTCAACTTGGGATGACTCAAATTCATTTTCATTACCTGGGTAAGTCCCACAGTGCTCATACGTGGACGAAATGGTGCTAGACTTGCATTTCACTGAAATATGGTGCAAAATTGTATTAGTATGCTGCATTGTAGACATGAAACAATTTTCAACTTTATTGTATTGTAGTTAGTGGAGATGTATTTAGTAGAAATGATACCGCCAGCAGGAGCTGAGTAGAAATGGTCTACACAATATTTATAACTTATTACAATCTGTTTACAACATGTCATTAATCTATTCTGCTTAGAAATTAATTGAATTATTTGAGGTAATACAAAGGAACCACTGTGATAATGAGATCAGCAAGACAAAATCTGCAGACAAAAAAGTAAGACAAGCCTACCTGAAGATGCTTGGACAAGAGAGCAGGGCGGGGTGCAGCAAGCAAGGCTCAAACCTTGAATATGAACAAAGTACAGCGTGACTTTGGTAGGAGAAAATAGGCTAAATCTGCCTTACTATGACTGTTTTTTTTTTACCATGTCCTGTAGCCCAATGTGTGCTCCTTATCGTACACACATTCAGTAGAAAATTAGTTTGCCAAGAATCATATATATCCCATAATAGCCTCTGTAACACTGTTTAGTAAATCACTGGTGATCAGATTTAAATTTAATTCATACAGCTAAAAACAATCTTTAGCCCTCTAAGCTGAATTCAACGTAATCAATTTAGAAGGATATTATGATGTACTTTACCGGTGCTACGCATTAGGAGGGTTTCTTTGAATAGCCTACAGTGTTTTAAAACCTTTAGTTACCACTAAAAAGCAGCACACCACATACAAACAAAACTAAACTAATGTATGCATATACTAATATTGGCCACTTACCAAGGATAAAACGTAGGAGTGACTTGCGTAGAAAGTGCATTTTGGGTCTAAAGCAATCAAGTCGAAGTCCATGGCCAACCATTTCGCCTTCAACTGACGGACTGAAAGACAGAAGCCAAGAAACCAAGAGTGGCTTTTGAGTTTTTGAGGCAATCACACACAGTCTGTCACCATTCATTGGGATGACGCGCACAGTGGCGCGCTGGATGGAACTGGAGGCAGTACGGGGCAGAGTAACGGTCTAGACGGGGAGAAATGGAAAAAAATTAACAATCATCACAAAAATCCTGATGTTACTTACACTTACCGTACAGAGATGACGGTGTGTGTCTCTTCTGATGTTTAGGTGTCCACATTCATTGCCGGTCCTTCACAGAACCGCCTCATTTAGGTTTACCAAAGCAGTCTAAAACATCTGGACTCCATGCGTATTCCTGGCACAGCAGGTGCGCTGCCGGCTCCTGTAAGAAAACAGGATCGATCCGACGATGGATGATGAAATGATCGCCTTCATAAAGCTGGAGCTTGCATTAGAAACTGCCTTCTTCTTTCTACTTCTTCTTTCTACAAATAGAGGTGTCCATCATGACTCATGTGAGGTTAAACCCTTTCAAATGAATGTCGCATTGATATAGGGGAGAGCGGGGCAAGTTGTCACGTGGGTAATTTGTCAAAGTGGTTTTAGTTCTGAAACTAAATATTTTAGAGCCAAAAGTCTTGTTTTACTTTCTTAATAAGCGGTTACCTATGTTGAATACAAAAGTCTAAGTCAAACCACTCTAACATAAAAGCTGAAAGTAATTAATGAAAATCTTAGTGTTTTTTCCTCTCATTTTTTCTTCTTCTAAAGGAATCAAAATAATTATACATAATACATAATGCATTTTAGACATCCAGTAGAAGATATTAGTAATTTTCAGTTCCATTTTGGTGGGAAGAAATTTAATTATACAACATACTGTAAATATATTGGATTCTATCTTGATGAGCATATGAATTTTATAAAGGGCACTGATGTTCTTTCTGAGTCAGCTAGTAGAGCTTCAGGAGGAGTGATTGGTAAAACTAAAGAGCTGAGAGATATTGGGTTTTCCACCTAACCCTAACCCTGTATCATGCATGTGTTTGTCCAGTGTTGGACTATGCTTCTGGGGTTTGGGGACATGAGAATCATCCTAAATGTGAAGGAGTTGATAACAGAGCAATGAGATACTTTCTTAGAGTACACACATTTGCGCCAACCCATGCCATTGCTGGGGATATGGGGGATACAAGTGATTATGTCACTGGAAATTATGTAAAATATAATTTAACCAAAAAGAAAAGATCATTGTGTGCTCAAATTAGATCAGGTATATTGCCTCTTCATGTTGAAACTGGGCGCTTTGTTGGTACGGTCGAAGAAAATAGACTCTGTCATATGTGTGATTTAAATGTTACTGAGGATAAAATCCATTTCATGTTGTATCGTCCTTTTTACTAAAGGCTCTATTCAGTAAGGTAAAAGGGGACATTGATTTTTTGGGCTGGGTCAATTCATTCATTCATTCATTATACATTGTGACACATAAAAGCAAGGGCCAGCTATAACCTGATAATACATTTGAATGTTTTAGTGAAGCTCTGTGCTCAGAGAGGGGACCTTTGTCAGGAAAGCCTGGGTGGGGCATGTTGTCACATTGATTTCGGGGCATATTGTCATAACTATCCAAATCCTTTTTTTAAAATTAGAAATAACTTTACATTCATTCTTTTCTGAATAAATATAAATAAACCCAGAAACCTTTGGCCTCTCTGCTGGTGACTAAGAGTGACTAAGTGACTAAGAAGCCATTTTACATAATAAAACATCAAATTAAATGTGTATATATTCCATGTACATGCATTAATATATCATACTGTTAGAAATTGTATCAGAATTTGTGTTTGTCTGAGCATCCCAGGATGGGTGAGGGACGGGTTATTTTACCCGGTGTCGATTTCTGAGATGAAGTATGTTGTTTTCAATACAAGAGTATGTTTTTCATGTTATTATTGTATATATACACCTCAGAGGAAATGGAACTGTGTGCAAAAACACAGCACACTTGTCTATGGGACAACATGCCCCGTCATGTGTGACAACATGCCCTGACATGGGGTAAGTTGTCACAAGTTGCTATGTGGTATTTAATCTGTAATAACTTTTTCTTCCAGTAAATTTTTAAAAATGTAAAAATGCCATTTTTTTTTAGGGAAGACCTTAATCTAGCTAGAAGAATTTATATCGTATCTATAAGGCACTACTGAGAAATACACCAATGAGTAAGAAGTGGTACAACATGCCCCGGTTTCCCCTATTGGAGGCAAACACAGCATCACTCACCTTACAGACCTTGAATGAATGGATTACTACTTCTTTGTCCTGCTGTTACTGAAAATGAATCTGGGAGTGACTCAAAGCGCGAAAAACAAATTACTTTCTGCTCTGCCTTTCAAGCTTGTTTTGCTTTCAAAGAATCAAATGTAAATTTTCCTTTGAAATGTTACAATTAGCCCATACTAAATATAATCGTAACAGTCATACGATTAATGCATCTTTCATTTTGACTCAGCGACCGACGTATAGTAGCCTACACCTCCCCATTTCTTCAGCTGAATGGTTTTGGGGAACTGCAGTAGGTGACCTCTAGTTCGTACACATACTGTTGAGTTTTCCTGTACAGTTAAAATAAACAGTCGTAGCCTCTCTGAATGTAATCGGATGATGTTGTCTCTGATGTGTTGCACTAAAATTGTACAAAATGTACTTGGTAGAGGAAGAACCCACACATTTACAATAAACTTCAAAATAGAAGACAAATTTAAACATTAAAAATGACTGTGACAAATAATAGCCTAATACCCAAATCTCTTTCTAAATGTCATTTTAGAGCATATAGTAGCCTACTCAGCTCAAATACTACAGAACATAGCTCCAGTGGTCAATAACAAAGCTTATTTCAAATTTATTCATTGTATTTAGAGATAATCTCATATGTGAATTCAATTGGTTCATGTCATATAGTTCAGTTGTTTGTTTTTTATAGACAGACAAACCAATGTGCTCATTGATTATTGACAACTACCAAGTGAAAGAACATCAGAATCCAAGTTTCTATCCCAGTTGGGTGGTATGTAGTGTATATAGCCTATATGTGTGTGTATGTCTGTGTGTGTGTGTGTGTGTGTGTGTGTGTGCCCTTATCCACAGAATACCAAAAATGGACAATATCTCTAATGATCCATTTACTTGGAGAGATGTTTCCCTCCTACTTCTGTCTACAAGGTTTTATGATGAGGCTGAAAGATGTGTCATCCAAGTTTTACATCAAGTTCTTGAATTAGTAGACATGCCTTTGGTTCAACACCGCCTAAAGGAAATCCACTTCACCTCAACCACTTGTGGACATTATATCTGATATGGCCCAAGGCTCATTTCTCACAGGCATCTGTAGGAAACAACTAGCTTACACTGCTCAGGGTGAGGATTTTTCACCCCTCAACACGCCTCACAACCATGCAGCCACGTCTATCAATATTTATGTTTTGAAGGGTTGGTAGTAGGAGGATAAAATCAGGCTGCACCTAGAGTGCTATGAACTCCAACTCAGCTGATGTCCAGTTTAAAAGACAACAACTCAGCTCAGGACTTTAAATAATTTTCCTGATTTAAAGTTAAGGAGGTCTTAGGGATGCGGAGAGGATCGATACTGCCAGTTAGAGTTAATGAGTCAGCTCATTAAAATGCACATCTGTGATGATGGCACAGCTCAGGAGCTGGCTAGGACTTCATTTCTACTGGGAGTGTAGACCGGACACATGTCACCAGTGACGAGGACGGCTTGCCGGGCTTCAACACCAAAGCCACTAGAAATTTGCTGCATTCACTCAATTCGGGCGTCGTTTGCAGGTCAGACTGGCCTCAGACTGGAGGGAAACTGAGATGGATTCGGTTTCTGACACAGTGGTCACAGCTCCGCAGTGGAGACCACGCTCAATGGTTTGTAACTGCAACACACACTGCAACAGAAAGCAGCCAGGAGAATTCTCCTTGGTGTGAAACAGACAAAACGACACTTGGCTAGAGCGACGCTGCGGAGGAGTTTCCTGATCATTCATTCGTCACATTACATGCATTGCATTGTTGGTCTAGATGAGAACATTCTGCGCAGTATAGTAACCGCCAACTAGTCTGGTTTAATGGTATCCTGACAATCATCACCCTGATGTACTTCCACATATAGGATCTGTTGCACGTGTTGTGAGTGGCTATCATATGCAGCAACAACAAGAAATTAGAGTAAAATTACCACTATGTGTTGTCATATCTTAGTTATTTACTATCAGCTAAGTTGTCAGAAAAGAAGGGTGAAAGCACATTACATTAAGCACTATACAGTATATGAGAGAGAGAGAGAGAGAGAGAGAGAGAGAGAGAGAGAGAGAGAGAGAGAGAGAGAGTGAGAGAGTTCACATGCATGTTCCTCCTTAGGGGCTAAACTGTATGAACACACAGGAAGCTCTGTTCACACCTCAGTGACTTCAGTTAGTTATCATGTTATTGATCTCGGCAGCAGACTTAAACTCAGGCACAGTACCAGAGGATGTAATAGGTATAAATAGTAACTGCTTACAAAGATTTTTTTGATTTTTTTTTATCTTTGTAAGTTCTTGGGTGAGACATTTCTAGGTATGTTTTTTTTTTTTTACTGGACTGGTATTCAAGTGTAGAAATCAATTGACAAGTTGTGAAGCAAATAAAAAAGTCATTTATGCTATAGGTGATAACTTCAGATTGACTTCACAAATGTTTCTCTTAAGGACCAAATTTAAGAGTATTGAAATTAGGGGATTGAAATTGCAGCCTGATCAAAAGTTGTCAATCAAAAGACAGATGATGAAACTGGTGATTATACTGGAATGGAAAATGTTGAGATCCTCGCACCAGGAAATTCAGTTCTGCTAAACTGACAAACACATGCCTACTCATTTTTTTTTTTTTTCAAGTATAAATTTCCCCACCCTAATTCTTATCATCCCTGCGATCAGCGTGCGACAAAAAGCTCACATGTGGGTTATAGGAGATTAAAAGATTATGTTTGTTCCTTTCTTGGTCTGTCGCTTTGATGGTAAATCCTTTGATTTCACCAAGTCTTCATGCCTTTCTTCTGATTGTGTTTTTACATGAAATATTCCACCAGAGAGCACAGACTTCTGTGAGCATCCCTGTAGTAAATTTCATCATTTCCTCTGTGTTTTCTGTAACCTGCATTCAGCAAATGCACGATGAAAAATTCTGATTGTAGATGTAGCAATGGAAATACATACAAAAAAACCCTCCCAAAACAAATAAAGACAATAAAACGGTGCAGTTAATGGTTCTAGTTATTAACCTGAAAAAAGTTGTTGAAAGCAAAATATTTTGAGAGCTTAACTACTGGGAATTGCATGAAACAAAAGTTTATTTTACAATATTCAATATTCAGTATTCAATAGTTCATACAGGATATGGTTCAAAAAGACACACTATAGGTTTTTGCTGGATACTTTACTGGTATTGGGAGCATATTGTGGAATGGAATAAAGGAATTTGTCACAGACAGCTACACAAATTATTATGATTATTATGACTAACAACAATATTGAATGATCAGGTATTTATTTATTTATTTGACTAGAGTGGTGATTCCCAGAATGAAAATATCACCATCAAGGCACAAGCGACTGCCTGATGGTTTAACGAGAGTAAGAGTGATAGGCCTACTACCATTTGCAACTACTTCTCAATTATCAAAAACATTGTTTGAGATGACATTTCAAATATTATCATGGAGGGTCTGGATAAATAATTAAAATTGTCACATCAAGAGCTGAGAAAAGTTTTTATGATGTATTTCCCATGGCCACACCCAGAAGCCATGATGAGAGTAGCTGCCAGAGAATATTTTGTCTTCCACCACTGCAAACAAAACAGTGCCCTCTTGTGGAGATTTCATGTGTGAACAAAACCTGTATCAAATGAATAAGAGAGATTGGTGCAGGATGGATTTGAAACGCTATACATTTCAAATTCACACAGTGCTTTGTTGAGTAATACAGCCAAGATAACCAAAGCAAAAATCTTTGTGTCTGTCTTGTAAAAATGAACTGGCTGGAAACAGGGAAACGGCTTTAGCATCTGTGTACACTGTTGTGTCAGTGATAATGGGTTGTTTGGTGATGTCATTGAAGCAGGTAGACAAGCAGTTAAACTGTCCAGTACTGGAGTAAACTTCAGACTTTTGATCATCTGTCAGGCGCATCTAAAGTGAATATGAAGAAGAGATTACAGTGCTGCTACACATTGGTTCATTGGATTGAAGATACTTTTTCACTTCTAATAATTAATTATAATCTACAATTTTAAATCTGACCAATTAATACCAAATCTGTGACAGCTAAAAATGAGTTCTACGAAAGTGTGTAGCATTGTACTGGAAGCTGCTGGCCTTGGACAGGAGAATTCAAATGTGCAAAACTAAGACTGGGGGTCGGTGATTATGGAGTCGAGGACACCGAAAGAAGTGTAGCTCCCCTTCTAGCAGTGCGGTAGAAATGAGCCTCCAAAAAAGCAGTTCAGTAAACACAGTTGACAGGTCTTGGTCTTGGCACAAGCAAGGAAACTGGGTAAATAGTAAAAAGTAAAAAGTGCCAGTTATGCCAAAGCAATTTCTCAAGCTAAGCAGGAAAATACATTAAATGGTTAATGGAAATACAGAGGCATCTAGACTTGTTGATTCTTGATAGGAAATTGTGATGTGCTGCCATCACCCCAAAACCTCAAACCGTGGCTAGGTGAAGACCTCACATGTCTTATGTGTTCAGAAGCAGCAATGCTTAGACAATAGACACAGTATCTCGTCAGGATGCAAAATCAAGTATTGAAGTCCCTGCATGGCAGCAGCAACTGAGAATTAATAGACAGCTACCAATTCTTCATTCAGCAGAAATCCTTTATTAGCAGAGAACCCTGTGCATAAAACTGGCTTTGAGTCGGAAAGACAAGTCAGAAAAATAAATTCTTATTGAGCACAAGTTTAGGCAGCTAGGTGAGGCTAGGGATTGGGAATCAACACTCAGTGGTCTGTTTCATCTATAGAGCTCACTGTACCATGGGAGAGTGTGGTAGATGAGGTGTATGAACGGAAGAAGCTTAGGGTCACTGCATTAGGAGCTCAGGCTTAACAGTGCAGCTGTAAGGCTGGGGAAAGGTGGGTGGAAGGCGGTGCTCTGGATTTTTTTAGCCACATCCACAAGTGTTGTCAGGACTTACAACAGATCATTTAAACAGCTTCTGAACAGGAGCAGTCGGCAGCTCTGGCTGCAAAGAAAAGACACTAGTTGAAGTACAAATTAGCCAAATCTATCTCATCACTAATATAGGAGTTTATGTATTATATGGTTGCATAGCTTTTTTAGCTTGAAGTCTTGAGTTTGTGTCTGGTCCTTGCTAGATGCTGGAAGTTTGGGGCTTGCCCTGGTTCTCCCTCCTGGACTATTTAGGGATTTTTTGTGTGTAAATAGCACTCCATGCTATTTACATTCCACAGCATCAGCCAGTGATGTGCCAAAGTGGTTAGGTCCTCCATTGGTTGCTCCTTTTTGGATGGAGGGCATCAGGGGCTTGAAAAGTACTTCCTTCCCTTCCAATTGGACTCTGTGTGTGGGAGCTCCGTCCTCAGGCTGTGTGTGGTGTGGTTTGCACTGGCACGCATGCTCATGGTAGTTGGGGCAGGGCATGGGCAGTCATATGCAGGTGTATTGTGCCCATTGACTGTGGATAGGCACGTGCCTAAAACTAGTAAAAAAAACAAACAAAAAAAACAAGCACACAAAAAATGAAGAAATTATATCAGTAAATAAAAGTCACATAGAGTTTGTTCTGTCGGGCCACTATTCCCCCTTCCCCTTCGGCTCCCCCTCTGCACTTAGTAGCAGTAGACATCAGTGATTGGAGAAAGACAGGAACACCTTACATGGCACAGCAACTGTGTCAGACGGGAGGTAAATAGATGTTCTTTCATATATGTTTGTTTAATGATTATAATCACCCGTAAAAGCTGCTAATGTTAGTTTATCTTGTTAGCACTCTAGCAAACTTCACATTATGTGTTTTAAGTAAACCCAATGGGACAGATTGGTTCTGCAATGACTTAACTGAAGGTTAGGCCCTGCATGTTTTTCTCCACCCTAGACCTCACCAAGGGATACAGGCAGTTGGCCAAAGAAACAGGTAAAAACCTTTCTTGGCCCGGTTGGATACTAGTTCATCCCACATTTTGTTACTGTTGCAGCCCCCCTGACTGACCTGATGTGACAACAGCACCCCCATGTGGTGCAGAGATGGACTTCACCACCCAACTCCAGCCAGTGTTGGTCACTCCTGACTTCAAGGAACCTTCCTCATCCAGACGGAGGCCTCCGGAGACGGTCTAGGGCCTGAGGGCCTGTGCTCTCACAAGTCCGACTGAACTATTCGACACTAGGAAAAAGAAAGCTGAACTATCAAATAAGCTCTAAATAAGCTGAAGTATTAGATATGGTCTCACTGGCTTGGTAAACATGAGCGTGCTGTGTGCAGTTTTCTGACATCATGTTACATGATTTCAGGGTATTGAAGTACAAATTTGTCTGAAAAATGATCTTTAAAGTTTAAAGTCACAATGTTAAGGAAGATATTTATTTTTACTGTTGTGAATTATCCTAGCAATGAAGGTTTATGATGGGACAACCAACCAATTAATGGAGCAACCAATCCTGGTGCGAGTCAGAGGAAAAACACACATTAATTTACCACCTCAGAGAAAATAACTATCCATAAAAATATATACTGAACAATGCATTAACAGGTAAAGGAATTCCTACCTCACCTTGGTTGCTGTGCCTTTTTGCCTCCTTTCTCATGAGTCAGGACTGTATATTTACCATCGGGGCCTTGTAAAAGGGGTATATCAGTAATAAGATAGATTCAAATAACAGGCTAATCCCCATTATAAAAGTAAAGTATTCATGTTTTTATGTGATCTCATTTCTGATGCATGTGGGCCCTCTAGTGGCCCTATATGAGCCTGGGGACATTAAACCCCTCTGCTCTTCCCTCTGCTGCAGCATCCACAAACAGAGATATTGGAGATATTGACCAAGAACAGACATCAGAAAGTTGCTGAGTCAGAAGTTTCAGTTTAGAAGGGGGAACTGACAAATTGTGGTGGCCAATCACAGAGGGCAAGAGCTGTATGCTAAAAGCTAGCAAATTTGTTTGCCTGAAGAAATGGCAAGTATTTGCATGTCAGTTGCATCAGAAATAATGGACAGCGGAGTGGAAGAGATAGCTGCAGATTTGCCACCCCAGCTCAAAGAAAGGAAAAGGAAAAAGAATTTGACTCTCATTTGCTCGCAAATTTCATCTGTGCAAGGGTTTTGAAACACAACCAGGCAAGGGTATTTTTAGAAGATGAAACTACTGAATCTGAAGATGAAGACTGCACATAGAGGAATCCTGGCAATGCCAAGAAAATTGCTGAATGGATTGTGAGCAATGTTTTAGTAAGCTGCCAGTTTCATGGCCAGCAAGGGGAAAGCCATTTCTGGGACACAATGCCACAGGCCCATTCTCAGACTGCCTGTGTGCTGAGCATATCTGGAAGGACTTGCTTGCATGAACAGATATTCTTCACGATGAAGATAAACAAATCATCCCATAGGCCGTGTCTAACAAGCACCTTCTCTCTATGCTGAAGGTTGCTGCAGTTCAGGACTTTACTCCTAGAAATAATGAACTTGCCTCAAAGAAAAGGTGTCAGGTGTCTGGTAGCAGGACAATCTATACTGGTTTATAGCTAAATATGTGACACAGCTGCTTCACATTCATGCAGTGGCACATCCACTCCTCAACCACTGTCTTCTACTGTTGTCCACTGAACAGTTAGGGGTCCAATGCCTTGCTCATAGGAGCTCGGTCAGAGAGTTACTTATTCTACTTTTTTTTTTTTAAATAATGACCAAAAAGCTATCTCTGCATGCAGTGCAGTTCAACTTATCATTGTGCTTTACCAGAACATGTTCACTCAATACATGTACATGTACAATCCAATAACCATATCAGTGATTATTATTACTACATGGAGTGCATGCAGGGAAAGATGGTAAAAACTATCCCAGTTTGACAGTTGTCCCACTTTGCAGAAGTCATCCTGATGGTCCGCCTTCGCCCCGGGTGGGCGGGGTTATGTTCGGGCTGCAGGCGTTGCTCGCACATCATGAAAGCATTTGGGACTTCCACAGCATGGAGCCACCACGACATGGAAGTAAACAGCGTCAAACCTGAACCAAAACAACTTTTAACTTCATTCGAGACCCTTATGCCTGAACCTCACGAGAAGCTGAGACGATAGGCGTTTTATTGCGATCACTGATTTTCGAAGACAGTGATTATTTTTTTTTACTTTATGGCTTGGTCAAAAAGTGAAACCCTGCTTTGCACTCGCGATTGAAGATGACTTTACCGGACAGGTGCATTGAAATTGTATTTAACGGTTGTATTTTCTGTTGACGTTCTGCACTGCATCGTAACAGCGTTGTGTTTTGGCTTTTACCTCTGCAGGTGTTGATGACCTAGTGTTATGGAGCGGAAGGATTTCGAGAGATTTGGCGGCGGCGTGAGTCGTACGTCGTCAGGTTCAGACACCTTGTCTGAGGGAGAAGGCGCTACGGCTTCACTGGACACCAACGTTTCTGGAGATGTGAGTCACTCCTCAGCGGCGGGACAAGAGGACGACAGCGTTGCAGAAGATGACGGGGAGAAGTCAGAGAATGAAGAATGCGCGGAGGAGGGAGACGAAGACGAAAAGGTAAACGCACGAGCCAGTTTTAACGTCTCAGCTGTCCTAGCCGTTGAAGATGCGACTGTACGGATGGCGTGACGTGTGTGCAAGTGGTATTGCTTGCATGCTCGTTTAATACGCTTGGCAAAGATGGACCACACACACACACACACACACGCACACACACACACACACACACACTGAGTTGTTGTGAGGCGTGTCAGTACAAGTCTAATCTCTAGTCTCTTTAATTACCAGGCCAGTAAACCCCAAAGACAATCTCTGATTAATTTTGGTCAGTTGTCAAAATAGTTGTAAACAAAGTGGTTTTCGTGGCCACCCACTGCACGAGCCAACGCTGACATTAAAGGCACAGCGGCTTGGCTCATGTTTGATGGGTTGCACATGAAGTCAGAAGGATAATTCACATTTTATGCATTCAGTCCATTCATCACTCATATTCAGCATGCAGACCGAGTCCTCCGATAAGAAAACAGTTAATGCATTCCGTTTTAACAAGTGTGTTCACTGTTGTTTGATGTGCCATGAAATCATTTGGAGCTAAAAAGTTGCTGTTTGATGTATCCAGCCTTTGTTGAAAGGAAACCACCTCCAGATGCCAAGAACATAATTCTGAAGACATTATGTGACAATAGTGTTTTAAGCCAAATGTCAAGTGGATATTTGTCTTGCTCATGCAGGAGTGTACCTCTGAGAGTCATTTGATTGCCCCTCTTGGCAGTGTTGTTTGGTCTGTTCAGAGAAGATGATGTGCTCATCATGTTTATTCAGGGAAAAGATGGGACAATAATCTTGTCTCAGCCTGCTAATTTATTTAATAAGGTGGTGTGACTGGTTTGACTGGCTATGATGAAGAGTTGTTTAATCCAACTTGATCTGTGCAAGGGCGTGTTCAAGATCTCAAGCGTTTCCCTGACCCACAAACCTTCTTTTAAGCATATAGTGTCATACAACATGAATTCAGGCTGTATAGGTGAGGCGACCTGTTTTTTTTTTTGTCATTGAAAACTGTGCAACATTATCCATCTGATACTCCTCATTTTTCACTTCATAACTTCTTGGATGCAATATCCAAGAAAGGCTGTACAGCAGTGGTTTACCATTTTGTCTGATAGGGTGAACTTATAAGAGAAGATTCCATTGTGAGTCAAATAATTGATTAATCACTTGATCATACATTAGTTTCATAAGTTTTGTTATAGTAGTAAGGACAATCCATTAGCTCAACAGAGATGACATCACATATTTGGGGACAGGACAAAGTCTTGTCTCTCATTTCATTCTCTCTCAAACTGAACTGTTCTACATCACAGGACTGTATTTATTTTACTGAAATTCCATGTATTTCCTTTACTATTCAGCTAATTTAATATAATTTTATTGTTACATATTCTATATTATGAGCAGAATTTCAAGGCACATATAGTCCAGATTATCTTTAAAACAAGTCAGCCCTAATTCTAAATTTGACCATCCCCAGCTTGCATTCGCCCTTTCTTCTGATCTTTTTGAAGTGTCAGATAACTATTCAAATAACCTCTCTTAATCTCCTATAACCTCACTTATGCTGGTCCCAGAACAGTAGATGTAACCTACTATGTGGAGCTAAATAAACACATCACGGGCCCACACACCACAAAGCCAGGTCAGACGAGCAGCCGTCCCATGGCGTTGCCGGTGGGTTAATCAGGGACCTCTGACCTTTGACTTATGTCATGCTGCTGTGGGGTTAAAGAAGGAAAGTCTTCTGAGAACCCTGATTTATCTATGACATCACCTCTCGACGGGCTCAGTTACAACCGTGTTTCCCGACTTAGCACCGTGCACTGTATCAAGAAGTGAACTACTTACTATGGTACTCACTGGATTTTCTCAGCAATGCGTTTGTTTGATACCGATTTCACAGTTGCATCATGGTTCATCCCAGACATCTAGATCACTTGACTCTTGTAGACCGTGATGGAGGGTATTTGCAGTCAGGATGAGATTACCCCACTGAAATAATCCTTTCTTTCATGCACAAGACTAAGAGGGATAGCATACAATCTAAATTTAAGAGAAAGATGGAAGATTTGAGTGGGAATAATATCACAATATTGCGATCAAGAAATATCACAAGATACGATACCCCCCCCCCCCCCCCCCCCCCCCCCCCCCACACACACACACACACACACACACCCCACCCCGGTTACTATTTAAAGTAACTGACATGCTTTAACTCTAACTCTACATGAGGCAAAACACTTGAATGAAGTGGGCGACACCATCAGCACACACTGCGCTACAGCTCCGCCAAAAAACAACACACACAAAAAAAAAACACACCACCTAAACAAAGATGGCCCCCAAACTTCCAACAGTGCCCTCCTCTAACAATATGTTACTGCAGCAATGGGGTAGTGAAAGCTAGATGTCATCTGTCATCACGATGTCCAGCGACCATCACAATGGCTGTCAATCATCGTTGATGTCCGATGCTATCGTCACATCACCCTGCCCTACAGTTTTCCCTCTCCTAAAGGCTCCAATGCACCCGGTGTGATAATTGTTATCCCAACGGGAGGCTCTGTTGGATTGAGTGCAATGCTAACTGGTCTACTGGTGGTTCTCGCACAAGCTGGCAGGCTGTGTTGAATTTGAACTACTGTGTCTAGATAAGGTTTTACATCTCACCAGGACCCTCTCTAGTTATATTCACGTCATGTAAACCATGTTCATCTGGTCTGGATAAGGTTATGTTTAGCATATGAGGACTGGCTCTGGAGAGAGACTCGCTTGTTAAAACAAGGCTTCAGTAAAATAAAACAAAAATCATTACATTGCTTACATTGCAAACATTTTTTTATATGTCTGTTTCTGTTAGTGAATTTGGTTGGATGCCTTTCTTTTAGTTCCTTTAGTGTAACAACAAATGGTATATCAGCCTAGCATATGAATACCTTTTATAATCATTTTAAACCATTAGAAATGACTGTATAATGTAAAATCATTTTCAACATGTTTTATCTGCTGTTTCCTTTATTATCTAGCTGATCATGAATGCACATCTCGTTCAGAGATCAAAACAGCTCGTCTGCGGTCCCAAAGTACCTCTCTGTTTTTAAAAATGGAGCCATATGAGAATATTCTTTACAACTCAAGTCACGTTGGCTTGTGAGTGTGATTTGTTAATTGATCTTCCATACATACAAATTGCAATAGGGACCAGACACAAAACCAGCATTTGTAGGCTAATATATAGGGTTGTTTAAGGGTCAAATGTGGCTACTGATCTTGGCTGTGTTTGTTCATCCTATGCGATGGACTGAACATCGACCTTGTCTTGTTAACATTATGAATATCCTTTTGATTAATTTACATATGCAAAATATCTTGCCAACCGAGACAAGTCAGTGACTATTTCTATCTGTCTCCTTTCCACTGTCCCTCTCAATCTGACATAATCTGCGGCTGGCAAATTGGCTTATTCCCTGGAGGTTTATTTTCTGAAGTTGGAAGAGCAACTGACAAGCTTTGCATCAGTACTTGCGTATCGATATTTGCTTTTGTTTGACAATTTGACAATGTTTAACCATCCCCTATGCTATGCCCCTAAATAAGCAGCCATTTCCTTCAGCAGGCTGCCTAAAGGGACATCCGGGGCTCAGTGTATGGTTTGTGGCTAAGAGGATTAACACAATCTGGTTAAGACTCTTCTCACTCCTATGGTGGGCAGTGTCACCCAGGATCTAGCTTTGATTTCTGACTTTTTACCCTGTCCTTTATGTCTGGGACTAATCAGCACTGTCTGTGATGACTGAACACTCAAAGTGATACGGGAAGTAAAGTATATTGGTAGAAAAATCAAAATGGCTCTACGTCGGAATTTAAGTAGAAGTGAATGTACATCTTCGGAGGGAAGCAAGGTAAGAGACAGTTGACACTTGGCAATTAGATGGTTTAGGAAAAGGTAGTAGGGTGAATGAAAAGTATGATTCTGCTTGTCGTGCTTTGTGTGTAATGAGATTTTGATTTGCTCAGCTCTGCGTTTTTATTTGCTTGTGATTGAGTAATGCGTCATTATGTCATCACAGCTTATTGTCCCTCATCAAATTTAGTTTTACGGTGAAGAGAGGTAGATTTCTATACATCCTCATCGGGGACGTGTAAAGGAAGAAAAGGAAACAGAAAAATATTTTAGGTTTAACTCTTGAGAATGAGAAGTCCCTTTCACTAGGCGAAACATATTTTAATTGCAGCCTGTGTTGAATTTAAAAGTGAACATATTAAAGTGGTAATGAAGTACCAAAGGAATCAGATTTTGAAAGTACAGAAGTAAAGAACAGAAACAGGAACAGAAAGTAGTCCATAATCAGTCTTTTCCCTTCAGCCTATTGCTGTGTACAGACCAGTCTCATATGGATTAAGACCAGCAGCCGCCACACATTGTCCCCACAGCACTGTAAGCATTTCATACCAGACAGAGTTAATGAGGTTATTGAGGCAAACAATTGGGAAAATAAACACAAAACAAATGGCAATAATGTTCGTTCTCCTTCTTGAACTATTACTATTATCATATTATCATCTGACTTCATTTCTTTCCGACAGCTGAAGAACTAAAAGATCCAATGTTGAGTCTGGCAAATGTATCTTGTAAATTCTAGCTGTTATGAAGAAAAAAGCTAGTTTGATGTGATAGCTCATTAATATGGCTGGATTTAAGACACAAAACATGCACTTAAAAGGTCACTGAGTAAGATGCACCTTGTTTTAAGGAACGTGTCCTGGTCACTCCATTACTTCGTGTTTTCATGGTGGACATCCTAGATTCGGATCACCACCAAAACTGAAAAAAAAAAAAAAGTTCCTTGGCCCAAGGCCTATCTGTACACCAAATTTCATGGAAATCTGTTCTTAAATTTTTGAGAGATCCTGCTGACAGCAAGACAAACAAACGGGGGCGAAAACATAACCTCCTTGACAGAGGAAATGATGCATGGTTTAATTCATAACATGTTCAAGATAACTATTTAAAATAGTTTATTGGTTGAACTGGCTGAAGGAAAGTTTTTTTTTTTAAGATTGTTTTTTTTGGCATTTTCACATTTATGAGAGAGTCTAAAGTTGAGAGACACAGGAAAGACTGGGAGAGAGAGGGGGGGATGACATGCGACAAAGGTCCTGGGCCGGATTCAAACCCAGGACGTTGTGTTTACATGGAACGCGCCTTAGACCACTGAGCCACCATGATGCCCGAAACGCCTGTATTTCAGCCAACATTGGCTCATGTCAACACAGGAAACTGAATTCCCCTCTGAGAACACACACGATTCAAGTACTCAAAGCCTGCTAAAGATCCTATTTTTCAGCAAAAGAATGGACGACGTTGTCAGTATAAGGAGAACACCAGGGTGTCCAGCCCTACTGAAATGTGGAGCACCCCCCTGGAGAATTTAGTTCACGCGGGGTTATTTGGATTTGAGCTCCTGAACTCAAGTGTACTATTTTCTTCCTGAGTAAACATTGAGGTCCTCAGTGCAAAGACAGAGGACAGAGATATACTGCCCAGACTGGAACTGGGGGAGAGTTGAAGAAGACAGATGTTCGGTGACAAGGTCGGCCCGAGCAGTTTGCTCTACTGCGGCCGACCCTGAGAAAGAGAACCATGAAAATGTTCACTATCTCTAGGGCTCATTGAGTTCAGTACACCGAGATGTAGAAGGCGTCCAACTCTCATTATGCTTTGCCTTTAGTAGTTATTAGAATATGGTGAATGAATATCGTAGGCTACTACTTAATAATGACCATATGACTTGAAGATAACCCATTGGAAAAGGAAATAATGCATAGTCACATGCCAATTGCTTATAGATATAGTGTAACCAATCACATAAGTCCTAGGTAGAAGCTCTGAATTGGGTATTTATATACTTGGCTGATGGTCTTTTGAAGCTGTGTGTATGTTCCTGCTTATGTCAGCAATATGACACCGGGGTCAGCGTGCCTCATCCCTCCTGTTACGTAACACTCTCCACAGCAGGGACGGCACTGTCAACACGATGTTAGCACACTCTCTCCGCTGGGCCCAGTTGTTTAAACTGCAGTTCCCCAACAGTCTGCTGTGCTCCCTTAGCTGCCAGACGTGTTTATCAGACATTGTTCTCTGGAGAGGGAAAAAAAAATGGCTTGGTTTTCAGTGTTTAGTTAATAGAAACAGCAATCCAGTTCTCCTCCATCTGTCTTCAGCCGTTGTCGCTGTGGGTTTATTCATAGTGTATCATTCATGTCGTCACCGCTGAAACGTTTTACTCCTGATGCCGCTGCTCTAAAAAGTAGCCCATGAGACCACGTGATGGGATCTTTTTGTGGAACTTTCTCACAGTGTTGCAGCTCTTTGCTTGAGAGACTGGGAGAGGAAAGCCTCTGGATCATCATAGCAGTTATCATATTTATTATTCTGCTGCTGATATTGGTTGCATTGTCCTCTGTTGTTTCAAAGTTCACCTCTAACTTGGACGGGAGTCAAAAAATCACTGTAGACGGGATTCTTTTACCATTCCCCAGGTGTGTGACTTATTGTGTTATCCAACAACAGTTCATTTTTTAAAAAATTTTTTTACAGTGTTTGGCTGAATGCTCATGGACTTATTCAACAAAAGACTAGATGAAATAACAGATATATCGACCTCAAGACAAGCCTACAGATCACTCAAAAGATGTAGGTGATTTAAGATCCAATTCCGATAAGTTATCTGAGTAGTGTAATGGGTTGTGGTGCCTTCTCACAATAACAAAAAACAATCTTGTCACAATAATTACATTTTGGAGGGACATTCCAGAAATTACAAAAATATACTGAGAAAAATTCTAAGTGGATCAGAAACATATTGAGTTTGTGCGTACCCGTTTCTCTGGGGAGGATTTAGGCAAAGGAGTCAAACCAAGACTAATAATGGTTGAATTCTTGAGGTTTATGCACAAACTTGCTGTGGAAAGCCAAGAAACTCAAAATACAAATGTTCTCATGAATAAAGGCTACTCAGAATCTTCCTTTAAGATTATTTTTTGGCCATTTTCTGCCTTTTTTTTTAATTAGCAAGCTGAAAGTGGAAAGACTGGGGTACAGATAAAGGAGTATGATTCTGTCCTGTGCTTTTGCCTTTTACCTCTGCCTTACCTCCTTGTCTCTGTAAAGCACTTTTTAGCCTTATTTTCTACATAAATAAAGTTATTATTATTGCATTTTTTTTATACCATTTTCGACCATGTTGTGTTCTGTTGTCACATACGTTTGTTTCTTACTTAAATTTGTTTTGAGGTGAGATGTTTTCATAAGCCCTACCGTGTGTGTGTGTTGTGTAGTGCCTTCTCTCATGTTACCACTACCTTGGTAGTCTGTGGCTATTCTGGGGTTGCAGAGGCAGCACCAGCAATAGGTTTCACAGCTGTGTGTGTGTGTGCATGTGAATGTTTCTGTGTGCATGCTCTATTGAATGTAGCATGTTGTGCATGTATGTGCTGCATGCTGCATGTCTCTTGTTGTACTTCCTCATGAGAAGCAATATCCCAATTTTGAGAAATGTTCTTACAGGGATAGCAGGATGAAGTAAATCCAACCGTGATGATGTTCATTACTTTGAAAAATGGCTATTTTAGGGTTAGAGTTAGTGTTAGATGTTTAGTGGTCAGTGAATCAAAGTAAATCAGGGCGATGTCCTCACAAGTACAGTAATTGAAATATGTGTGTGTGCAAGTGAGAGACGGACTCGTGTCTGGTGTCAAGGGAGACGTGAACGTGAGATGGAGTGCTGAGCTGCTGAAGTTGGCACCGAAGAGGCACAGAAATCATGCTGCTAATGAACGCTCGGGTTCTAGGTCATGATGTTAGACATGTTGATGTGTGATGATCTGGACACACTCTGAGATTGAAGGTGTGAAGGGGAAAATCACTCAGTCTATCAACAGAGTTATTGGTGAATTGATATGATATGATATGATGATATGTTCAAATGACTCAAGTTTCTCATACCTCTAATAGGGCCCCATTACCAGTTTTGCTGTTTTAGTCAATATGTCTATTGTCTAAGCTTCCAATAGGCATACAACACGATTATTTTAACAATTTTTAATCATTATGAACACTAATATCATGTATGTAGCAGATAGTGCTTAAAATTATTTTTTGTACAGTCTAAGCAGCATTAGTCTTAACTGAGAAGGCGACTTCTAAATGAAGATATATATATATATATATATATACACACACACACGCACACGCGTACACCCACGCACAGAAAGTTTCCAACACACAGCCCTGCTCAGAACCGGTTGTGGGCAGTTGACAGTGCCTGCACTTTCAAGTATTATGGAAAATGTATGCAGGTGCTTGTTATGTCGTCCTTACCGGGTTGTGCTGCTGTTGATTACTGAACGAGTGTGGTGGAACGGAACATGTAGGCAGGCAGGCACCCTCACTCCTTGATGCAATTGCTGTTGTCTTGAATTTGCTCATCCACTTTTCATTTTAATTTCACCTTTATTTAATACTCACAACACACATTGAGGGGTGGGGGCTCTCCTTTTCACAAGTGAGAAGTTCACATACATAGAGAGAAACACAAACAAGAGAAAGACCCACAGAATTTACTATTATTAATTAAAATGGATGAAATGAAATATAACATTCTCAATTGAAGTTAATCAGGTCCTTTATCAGATTTTGTGAATCGCAACCAAGACATCAAGCTTCAGTCCATGCTGCAGCTGGCTCCAGGATGGACCACAAAATCTAAAATAAGAGTTTCCCAGGTCAGTGCAAACACGGGCAACCTGGAGCATTCCTGAGTGGGTCTGATAAATCGATCTCTTCAATCAATAATTGACATAAGATGAGATGGTAATTTTGGAGAACCGCTTTATAAACAATCAATAACCAATACTGATGTCTTCTCTCACATACAGTGCACTAAGCATTTAGGGGCTTAAAGGTGGAGACTGCTTCATGTCTATAAATTGCATCACCATAGTCCCAAACAGAAAAAGGTTGCTTCTACAGTCTTCAATCTACAGAACAGGGGGAAGCAAGCCATGTTTCTATACAAAAAGCTAAGCTTCAGTCTCAATTTTTTGGTCAAGGCATCATTTGTCATCGATCCATGTACCTACATATTTATATTGAGGGACTCTCTCAATTTGAGAACAATTTAGAGCACTGATCTGCATGTCTTTGTAATTAATCATAATTACATGACACGATCATAATTATCAATATTCAGCACAAGTTGGAGAATGAGGTTTTTGATTAGATTAGGTCTTTAGAAGCAGTATAAGAGTAGAGAACTGTGTCATCAGTATAGAGATGTACGTTACCAGTATTTATAGATGAGACAATGTCGTTAATGTACATAGCGAACAAAATTAGACTTAATTTTGAGCCTTGGGGAGCTCCCTTAGTTATGTTCAAAAATCACAGATCGCCCGACAACACATTGAAATCTATCTGACAGGTACAGTAGTTTTGTAGCAAACCACAGGCTATAGGATCTATGCCAATGAATGGAAGTCTCTGTGATAGCAGGGAATGATCAACTATACCCAAGGCTTTAGAAATGTCTACAACAAGAACAGCACAATGTTGATTAGATTTCAGAGTAGTCACAATATTGTTTATAACCAGTAAAGTAGCAGAGATAGTAACGTCTATAAAAAAGGGCCTTGAGCTGTTTATTTGCTACTTATGCTGTCAATGACGGTTTCTATTATCCCATAACAACTCCATGTGGGTTTCCTGCCGTCCATAGGCAAACACACACACACACACACACACACAAAACACACACACACACACAAAACACACACAGCATCCCACACACTTTTGATCCCTATACATATTGCCATGATATGTAAATACATTTCTTTATGTTTAATGAGCAAAGTATCACTACCAAGCCACTGCCTTGGTAGTGATAAACTGTGTTGTCTGGGTCTGAGTAGGGTCGTATGATCTAGTGCCGTCAGTGAGAGAAAATGTTGATCCCAGGTCCTTTCAGTATGCCACCAGGCTCAGTGGATTCATTGGAATTGAGCCCATGATTAGCCCAGAAGGATGGCCTACTTGCCACTATTGAATGGGAGGCAAAAGTTGGAGGAGCCAACTATTAGCCCTTTAACAGATCTCTCTTTTTTTTAAAGGTTATTTTTTGGCATTTCTGCTTCTGTGATTCAGTTTAATATATTAGACAGAAGGCAGAGCCTATGCTGCCGCAATGAAAAGCTTTTCATGTGATACCAGTGGCAATAGGTGAGTCAGCACCTCAGTCATCAAACACACACTAAGATGTAATTACTGTTTGGATAAAACCTGTTTTATTTACATATTGATAGGCCAGCTCTATCAGGCAGCCATAAGAACAATCTGTTAAACACAGTGCTATATTGGGATTTTACTGTTTATGCTTACTGTGCACTTTTACATGATGTGCGGTTGTCAATAGAAAGTCTGGGTAAAATGCATCATTTCAATCACCAATCTGAGCCGTTATTGGCCGATCACATTATTGAAAAATGCTCAGCTGAGTCTATGATTTTAGATGCCTAAGCAATTATGTTAACTTGACAATAGTGAAAAGCCTTTGGGTATGCTATGTAATGAGGAGGTTTGATTTGATTACTGCCAATCCATGTAGTACTGTGATAGAGAAAAAACGTCAGGGAGAGTGATGAGCGAAGTATTAAACAAGCGAGGACAGCGTTAACTAGAAAGGTGCGTTGCCTCTTGATGTATGTGGTCCCCCTTCATGTTATAAATGTGTATTCACTGTGTCTTAGCAACCAATGAAAGGCACTAGTAACAATTTGTTCCCACTTGGAAAAGGTTCCTTTCATCCATCTCGATGAAATGATAAACAACACTTCCCCACAAAACCAACAAAGAGGATGAATATCCCGTGGTGTGAATAGATTGGTTGTTTGGCCCTTTGTACAACTCCTACAGGTTTGTGTTTCATGTGGAAATCGTGGCTCATCCCTCTTCAGTTTTGTCATGCGGAAGCTTGCTCGCTAGTGGAGGATGCCATAAAACTACAATCAACCTTGTACCTTGATTAGAAACGATAATCGTAGGTTAACAATTATTTTCCTTAATGTCTTTAATCGGCACCATTTAGTCCTGTAGAACTTAAATACTTTGATGTCTCTCTTTGGAGCAGCCAGTAATGTGGTTTTCTTAGACTACATGTCTCTTGTTGGAGAAAGCCATTGAAATTGTACTTTATTTTTCTCTGAATACCACAGAGTTTCCCTTGGTTTTAACTGTTGGCGATGGTGTCCCTGTGTGCAGCCTTGCTTTTTGTTATTTTCTCCCTGTATCTGCCTGTGTAGAATATGATCAGTCTTTTGCTGCTCTGTCCCTTTGCTTGTCAGTGTAGTGGATCCAGCCACTGTAGTATCTAATTGCTCCTTAATGTGCCTGCATGGGTAGTTGTAGACTCTGTTTGTGTATATACCGGTGTAGAGTAAGCCTCTCTGTAGTCTCTTTCCCTTCATCCAGTGCATTTAGTCTCTGTAGGCTCAGCTGCTCGAGGTCAACAGCAGGAATAAAGACTCCACAGTGTTTCCTCTGTTGTCTGTTATCTGCCTCATCCACGATACCCTGGACTCACTCCCTCTCCTCCATGAGCTAACTTAAGTTTAGATGCTCTGTTGGCTCAAAGTATATATTTCGTCATTCTTATTGAATTTCTGTTTTTTTTGCTCTTTCTCTTTTTTTCAATCTCCCCTACTTTCTGTTTGCCTCTGTATTTCTCAATCCCTATTTCCGCTGATCCTGTGATAACACTCTGGCTGCCCTCTGTGTTGGCTCTTAGACAAGCCATGTACCTGGAGGGCACTGTGGCCAGCACGTTTGCTCTTCATTTGACAATCACAATCATGTAAAATACCACTGCAAAATATTGGAAGGAAATCATAATTATTTATTCAAGAAATAAATAGTGGTAAGATTCATTTGATAATTTTATATTTTTTCCTTTCAGTCTTTTCTTCAAAAAGCAAATGGGTATAATCAAAATAAGAACGACTCTGTGGATATCACTATTGCTCTAATCATCTAATGGTCTATCCAAATTGTTTCAATATAGCTCCCCCTCAAAAAAACTAAACAAAACAAAACGAGAAAAACAAAATCATATTACCATTTTTTGCATGGTCTTTGCAAATATTTTGATTGGTCAGATCAGCTCAAGGTTATCTCAGGTCAACAGAGCTATAATATCAGTAATTAGAATCTGTTAGTAATTCGTAACTGTAAAGTGATTATTTACTGTCAAGGTTGTTTACTGTAAATCTTGTATTTACTACTTAAACTTCAAGTTTGTTGTCAAGTTGTTAACAGTAAATAATTGAAAAATTACTCTTGTAGAAATAAAGCAGCAGTCTAAGAAATAACTAAATAAGTAGCATTACTCCAAAAATCTACTGAAGTACAGTCACAAGAGTGATTGTAGCTGGTTATTTTTCACTGTTATGCCACTGTCTGCCACCCCGTCGTCTTACTGTAATTCTCTGTTGCTCATACAGTCCATAGTGTGGTTAAGGTAGCCTCGTCTTTGAGTTGGTAAACACAACCGGCTTCCCATGTTGTGCCGTTCACCTACTTTCATTCACCTGTCTTGGTCATGAAAGGACCACTGTCTGCTCTTTGCTTTGACAACAAAGGATTGTTGGTACTGTCCACTCTAGGTGGAAAAGAAGATGGAGGGAAGGAGGGGCAGGCCAAGTTGGGTCTTGCATACAGGATCTCAGTGCGGCTCTGTGGCACGGGGAGAAAGGAACGGTAGGTGAAAGGGCACCGGCAGCTGCCAACACTGCTGCATGTGTCTACTGCCTGCCGTGCAGTAGAGCAGGTACAGAAAGCAAATTACTGTTGGCTTACTGCAGTGCTTCCAATGTCATCAAATGAGCATTAAATGGGCTGACACCCCCTCGAAAAAGCAGTGCAGATATGTTTGGACTGGCAGAGACTTGTCTAATATATTTTAGTAATAGAGCTTACTGTCAGGCTGGCTTATGAAGTTTGTTAAAATTCAAATACAGTAGGCCTAGGATGGGCAACATGGGTTTAGTGATCAGCCAGTCGATTGTTTGTAGAATACTAACTGGATGGTTGTGGACACACTTCCCTTTTTTTTTTAACACGCTCAGCTCTCCATTATGCTTCATCAGTTGACTCATGAAGGGGAAAGCAAAAAGTAAATAGGATTGCAAGGCTTAAAGGTTAAATGTGTAATATTTCTGCTTTACTGAAGCATAATATGACTAGTAAATATCAGCAGGGGTTGCTGAATGGTAGTGAATGGTAAATGAGTTTAACTTACGGCTATAGAAATCCTATAAACTGTCTTACAGTCATTATCAAATTGGCCTCATGACTCCCCTTCGCCTCATGTTGGTGTTCAGACGGTCCATATAAGTTTACCAGTGATTGTTTTTACAACATCTCCCTAAGCTGCTTAAGGGGTCATTGCTTAGTTATTATCTGTTTCCTTATAAATTACATAATCCTCTGTCCATGCCTTATATCAGTGTGATTAATCTGAATGTATTTGCCTTCAAACACCTGAGTTTAAAATAGGCCCAAAACCCTGCTGTTTTTCATCGGGGGCAAAGATTCCTAACTTTTCATATTGTTTACAACATGGTGTTTGTCTATGGAGAGACGATATGTTTTTCTGAAACCCGGGGGTTTCCTATGAATCATTTACAAGACAAATGTGCATTCAAACATTTGGCTATCACAGGGCTTCATCTCTGCCTGTTGAGGCAGAGATGAAGTGTTTATTGCCTAAATACTAGCTGGTGAGATCAGAGTATGAATCATTCACGCAGTGCATTCTGGGTGTATTATGACTCAATTTGTTTTTATTGGGCTTAATATGTACTAGGATCAGTTGTCAAGACAGGCTGAATTGCCATTCAACAATGACTTCGTTGTAATAATTGTATCAAGTCTGTCAAAGGTAGAGGTGCTATTATGTTGTTGTTGTGGCTAATGATCGACAGCAAAAGTCCCAGTTCTATGAACAAACTATCGATGATGTAGGAAGATAACCTTAAAACAATTTTCCCTAATTTAAAGAAGTCAGTATATGACAGTTACATAATAAGCAGTCAGGCAGAGATTACATGAGATAATGTTGACTAAACATTTCATAATATTGTGCATACAGTTTTAACAAGATTAATTTTAGGCAGGTTCCTCTATCCAAAAAGAGCTTGTGCCCGCACCACAGTCATGTCATCCTGTCCTGCTTCAGCTGATATGCAAATCCCTAGTTCAGGCCCTCTTCAGTGTGACAGTATTCAGGTTGGGTTGATCCCTTCCTACATTATAACAGATATGCACATATGGAAAGTTTTCTCTCTATGTCTCCCCTTTTATCTCAGTCTCTCTGTAGCCTTCCATTATATAATGAAAACAAATTTCCTCTGTGGGCATATACTATTAAGCCATCTTGTCTTTTCCATAACAATGTGAGCATGTGTTTGGCACCTCAGGATGAATGCAATTGATGTCTGTGCTAAGGCATGTTTGAGAGAAAATGCATTCTCCCCCGACTCAATGAATTAATCCGTAGAGTTGTTAATAGGGCTCGGTTTTGTGGTTTTCAGAAATTATAGAAGGCGTCACAAAATCTAAGTTTAAAAACAGAATGTCATCTCATTGTGAGATTGTTGCAGAAATAGTATAACATTTCTACAATGAGTAGTTAAAGCTAAACTAGGCAAGATTTTCATGTAAAAAAAAATACACCCATTATCAGGCTATATCATACAGCGAAACTTGAGATACAGATAAATGTATTACCAAAATAATCACTAGTTGCTGCCCTTGACTGAAACATAGTGTATAATCTTGATTTTATATTTCCTTTGAATTTGTCCGACTTATCTGCAGGCGCTTTGGCATCCTGTTCCTTCTCCCTTCTTCACACATTGCGTTTCACTTCAGCTCCTCTGCCCTAGGCGTAAACTCACTGCTACATGACACTGATGGTAAACATGCACAATAACATCTGTTCTTGCCATAAACGCTACAGTATTTTTCAGTAAAGATGGGTCAACAATGAACGACACTGTTTTAGTGTCATGGGTTGATCAGTTGATCAGCCCGTGATTGCCTGGTTAGATATCAAGTTCTTGCCTGTAGTATACTGATGACTTTGTGATTTCACAGCTATAGGCTTTATTAAGTGACATGTTCCTACAGTAAGGACTTTGGGATATTGGTTTCAGCCACTCAGAGCATCACTTTCATTTGTTTGTACCATTTGTTCTCAGACTCAGTCTTATTACATTTGAGTTCTCTTGTGGCCCATAGTAACGTCTCACATGTCAGTCTCCCATAGCGTCCCTGGCTCTGGGTCTCTGCATTCATTGAGAGTTCAGGACGCTCTACACAGATCTGTTTCACTGTTAGTTCTCTGTGCCTGTACTGGGATCATGAATCATCCCATAGAAAACAACGGAGGGTGTTTCCCTCCAGAAAACACACACTCTGAGCCATGTATGTGTTTGTATTCTCTGGGAGGGCCTCTTCCTCACCACTGGGTATTGTTATGTAGTCTGAGCTTCATGGAAGCTCATTATCTTCTGGGAATACAATGGGCGAGGCTGGTTTAATGTGTCATTGTGTGTAATGTATTGTATTTGAAATGGATTCCTAACCTGCCATGTTCCCTGATGTAGGCAGTTGAATACTGTATTTGCTCTGCTTTTCTCACTAATACAGCATATTTGTTTTCTCTTAATATAGTTCTGTGACTGATTTCTCTCTTTCTCGCTCAGTTATGGTAAGGAAAAACTATTCTGAATTCTATTATGGAGGCAGATTGGTCGAGTAGTTAAAGAGACTGTCCTGGGGCGCTACAATGTTTGTTTACTCATTGTATTTTGCCCAAAGTTGTCGCAATGATGCATCTCACCGCTGTGTTCTCATATTTTCAAAATGACACTGATAAGCCCAAGGGTTCATCATCTCAGACACCACTGATCCAGTTTTGACATAAAATGATGCATCACTGATTGGCCCAAGGGGGAACTGCAGCACAAAGAAGTCAGTTCATTACAGTTACATAATTAGCAGTCAGGCAGAGATTACATGAGATAATGTTGACTAGGTGCGGAACAAGATGATATTTGTTATTGATTGACCCAGATGGGGACCATTCGTGGGGAACGACGTGTTTAATGTTGCCTTGTTTGTTTTAATCTCTGCACTCTTCATTATGGAGTGATTTTTGAGAATTTGGTCAATTTTGCTAGAGAGTAGTCTGATGTGGCACTGATGGGTGGATTAAAGAATAGAATTCTACTGGGAGATAGTGGATTGGAGAGAAGGGGCGTGAGAAAAGTGGTGGGAGGGTTTGTGAAGGCAATGGCTGGGGAATATGCTGTAGTGCCGCACCACCTTAGGGACCTCTGATGGCCTGGTTTAAACAATTCTATGGGAAACCCTGGTATTGTACACAGTCATGACCTGAGGTTTGTTTTGTTCATGACTACAAAACTCTAGCTTCAGAATCTTCAAATTGATCCCCTAACCTACTTGCTTTTCTTTCTGTTGTTCCCTCTAGTTGGACAACATCCTATACCCTCCCTCCATACCCTTCAGGAAGTCCAGCAACCCAGAGTTGACTCGTGGATTCAATCCTGCGCTGAAGTTTAAGCGACACCTCAGTGAGGATGGGAAGCACGTCCGAAGAAAGAGCCTAGGGGGCGCGCTCACAGGTAAAGTCTGGGACTCTCATGGGATGGGTATGTTTATACATGGCCTCCTTATTTCAGGGTGTTGTACAGATTAAGGCAGATTTGGTGAAGTATAAACAATACCTGCATCAGCCCTATACTGAGGGGTTGGGAAAGTTACCACCATAACAGCTGCTTTTTGTTACTGTATTATTGTTTGTTTTTTTCCTTGTTGTGGTTAAACCCTGAACACAAGCTGAATGCTACCATGCAAGTAATCATAAATAATCATAAACTCTCTGCTCTCTGCCACACTCTTCCAAGGCTCCTTGTGGGACCAGCAAGTTGGCAGCATGCCTCTGGTTCTCTGTGAACAATATCGAATGCTCTACTTCAAATAGGGGAAATAGTATGACTGTGTTCAATTACAGAAAGTCTGTTTCGATGAACAGTGGCCATAGACCTGGTTCTTAAACCTGACTCTAAAAAGAAAGCATTCCTCAAGGAGCCCAACAATTGTACTGTAAAATGCGACAGCTTGCAGTTAAACTCAGTAATACCAGGCCTTTCCTATGATGATTTTTCCCAGATCAATTCTTCATGTCTTGGTAGCATTGAGTGGCTAGACAGAATACTATCAAATGCATACAACCTTTACCCTAACATCAGTAACATATGTGAAAAAATACATAATATCAATGAAAAATTTACATTTATAGAGCATGCTTATAGATTTATGCTAATTCTATTGGATTTCGAAAGTCCAAGCACACCCAAAGGTCCCTTCAGAGAACCCAACCAGCTACAGAGTTCTTGAGGAATCCTGAGGTGTCCTTGTGGATCTTTGAGGCACGGCAGGTTTCACTGAAGCACCAGTAATGGAATGTGTTTGGTATGATAAACGAGCTAAGGGTCATTTTTAATTTAGTGACAAAAAAAATCAGGCAATATTTCTCAAATAAATGACAGATTTGTTCCTTCATTTGGTTCGTTCAGGCGACCAAGTCTGTAAGTTAACACCTAAAAAATAGCCTTTGATCATATGTAAATCCAACCATCCATTTTCTGCTTATCTGGGTCAGGGTTGTTGTGGCAACAGGCCTTTTTCCGGCCTTTTTCCCAGCAACTTCTTCTAGCTCCTCCTAGGGGATCCCAAGGTGCTCTCAGGCAGACTGGGAGACTGTTTTCTTGTTATATTAGGATCCCCATTAGCTACCACACACAGTGGTAACTAGTCTTCCTGGGGTCTAACAAAAGCACAAGACAAAGTCAACAATACATAATACAAATCCCAAATTACAACAGATAGAAAAAAATAATGGCGAGTGAGAGAAATAAGCAATATATATGGTAAAAATAAGAACAGAAAATTGAAATAATTGACATTTCCTTGACTGACATCCTGTTTACAACCTCATCTGGTTATGTGCTAGTGCTGGTGACACTGCATCCATTGTGTGGTTGCTCTGTAAATGACGGACCTTTTGGGGAAGTTGGTTCTAGGTCTGGGTACTGATATCAGATCATAGCTGGTCATTCTAGTATTGTGACAGTGTGAGTGAGCAATAAAATGCACATGATTGAAAATAACAGTTGGTGCTGACTGGAGATTATATTTCTGAACAGGAAGATTTCCCTAATCAGTGTTTTTCAACTAGCAACCAAGACAAACGGGCATGCACTGTTTCTCTGCTCGCTCTCATTGAACAGCTGAGCGCTGACGTAGCTGCTGCTCTGCACTAAGTGTAACTTGCAGGTATTTTTTAGCAGCTGATAACAAAACTGCTGAGCTGAGTAAACTAGATGGCAAAGAACTAGAGATTTAACAACCAGCAGTAATATGTTTTGTGAGATGCAATGAGAACATTTTTTGCCATTGCTACACCTCTGCCCATCGTCATAACCATATTGTCAATGGACCAGGACCGGTAGCTTTTTCTCCACAAGATGGCAGTGTCACAAAATCCATAGCGTTTAAGTTTATCAGTAGGTTATGATCAATAACATCAAAGCAGCGCTGAAATCCAGCATTAGTGCAGCCACTAAGTTTCCATGATCCTTTTTGCCAAGCCAGTCATCAGACACCTGAAGCATGGCTGAGCATGCAGAGTGCTCCTTCCTGTAAGCATGTTGTGAATTGGTAGTTAAACTAAATCAAAGTAGTGTTGTATTTGCTCAAATATAATACTTTCAAACACTTTACGTAGGACTGGAGGCAAGCTGATTGGTCTACTGTTTGTACTGTTGAAGGCTGTGCTACTTGTGATACTTTGTGATACTTAGGTAAAGGCACAACCTTTGCCTCCCTCCACATTCTTGGGAACCCTTCTTTTAACAAACATCTATTAAATATATGACAAATTGGAGCAGCGATATAGTTGGAACCAATTTTGAATAGCTTACTCTATTCCAAATGTTCTCAAAAGCTGTGCGAATCCATTTGAAAAAAAAAATGGATTGCTTTCAACCACGGAGAGCTTTAATGACAAATGGAATATAAAAGTTATATTTAAATGCCTTTTTCAAAAATCGTTTTGGATGTGTTTGGATAGTTCGGTATGTACGGCTCTCCCACAGTGACTTTGGCCAAGTTGGCTCCCACTCAAAAATGTGGGAGGACCTCATGGCTATGGGCTGTTGTGGGACGTTGAAGAACTGTTTGTTTTCCCTTGTGAGGTGTATGTGGAGGACTTTAAGCCTCACTGATAAAAATGCTGACCTTCCTACCATCAAGCAAACAGATAAACAAACCGACATTAACATGAAATGAGCCTTTCATTGATTGAGACTGGATTGAGAGTGTGTTTCTTGCTTTTATTAAATTCAAAATAGCTCAGTACCTGCAGGCACATATTTTGAAAGGTCCTTTAATAGTTTAAATATGTACATTAGCTCTACAGGTATATGCAAATTTCTAAACAATTACAAAAAGATAGGCTATACCATTCTAACATCAAACACAAAAGTTGAAAGTGACAGAATCAGAGAAACGTATCCTTCAATCAGAACATAACGCTTAATTTGCTTTGCACAAGAAAAGAAAGGCACAACCCCAGAGTTTCCAAACCTTGGGGTCGGGACTAGTGTGGCCCCTTTATATGAAAATGGGGTCCCTAAAAAAATTCCTAATACAACTTTAATGACAGTAGTACATCTAATCCTTAGTTTAGAATGAAAAATGAATGCCAACCACTAACGCAGGACATGAGGTAATATCATTTAAAATGGCAAATTCAACTGTGTATGAAACCCAGTAGAAAAGCGGCATTGTGTGAAGATTGTTGATTTGTCCGTTTATATTTCCAGTCATGATTCTGCTTTCCACAGGGGCGTCTGCACAAGGCCGAGTGGGGAGCGGGGAGATTTGCACCCTGCTGACCTTGCAAATACCCGGCCTTCAACTGGGCTGAAATTAAAAAGCGTTACCTTTCTCCCATATTTCTTATTATACCTCTTTCTAAAAATGTTGAACAGTCCCTCAATAGAGATTTCCTTTTTGCTGGGAAGTGATGGGCTCTAGTGAGGAAAATATTTGCCGGTAAGGAAGGAAGGACCACAATTTTCCCCCCTCGTCCTGTTTGTTCCCCCCACAGTTCTCTTGATTTTTACCGTAAGGCCCAGGATGCAACTGCGAGCATATACAGTATACTGTGACACACCAGGCAGAAAGATATGACGTATCAGTAGAGCTCTTCCTGATTAGGTGCCATACTGAGGCTTACAGTCTTGTCTGCACAGAGGAGAAGAAAGTTGAAAGAAAAACTTAACAGTGTTCATGTTCAGTGTTTTTAGCTGTATTATTTCACTAGCCCAGGTCTGTGGCTAATAGCAAGTCATGTGTTTGCCTTTATTAGAGCAGTCTCAGAGAGTGGAGAATGACATAAATATGATTTGAATTATGAAACTTAGTAAGCTGCCTGGCTATGACACTTTCTTGTATGTTTGACAGGGATGGAAGTTTGGAAATTGGTCTCTAATTTTTCTGTAAAAATGATACGTAAATAATGACAAAATCTGTTTATTTTTATCATAATTAAATCATTATTTAAAACATTCTTTAAAAGTGGCTATTTGTGAATTTATAAATGCTTAAACAAAATGAGAGGTGCTGCTATTTGTTTTGAGTCCTAACTGTGACCTGGTTCACCCATTTGAATTGGGCTCTAAAATCAAGGAGGCAGTCAGAGAGCAGCGCCTGTACCATGTGTTTCATTTTGCCATTTTTTACATAGGAATGTATGGAAGACCAGATTAGATTCTTAATGTATTCATATTTTTTATTTTTTGGTCTTTTTCACTATGATCAGGTGGCTGTTGACACAAAATCCCAAAGCTTTCATGGCTATCTCTGGCGTTTTTAACCACTGCCCCCTATCCTCTACCCTGACCAACTTTGTCTTACTAAGGATAATAAAACTGTAGAGTTATTCTCTGCCAACTAAATGGGGCATACGACTCATCTGTCCACCCTCCATTCATTGTGTCTGATCCCAACTTGGTCTATCTTGTCCTAACTGACAGGCCTGTTATTCAGCACCAGCTCTCGTTAGATGTATAGCAGTAGTGTTTGAAGGCTCTCATCTCACTGATCCTAACCCTGATCCCTAAGTTCCCTAAGTCCCTAAGTTTACAGAAGCCCAACACAACCGATGTAAAGACATACCTGCTTTAGGCCACATGGACTAGAGATATTCACTCATGTGTTATGAGTACAGTCTACTTGTCTCCTCCTCCTCCACTAGGCCAAGACTGTTAATCCTCCTCTCTCTGCCTCCTGCTGGGCTTCCTTCAACAGGAAATGGAAATATACACATGCGGATGAGAGATGATGACACTTCTAAGAAAGATTTTTCAGTTCGCGGAGCAGTCGGTGTTACACTAAGATGCTGCTAATCCAGATGTCCGCACTGCTAATCTTCTGACATGTTTTAATCTTTGTTTTGCCTCGGGGCTCTGTGTGGAATCCACACATATCAGAATGTGAGACAGAGGTGAAAGTGGATGGATAGATGAAGTGGCATTTGAATACTTGCTGCCATCTAGCTACCAACACTGGGAGCTGAATTTGGCCACCGCCTTTTGCTGCTTGACACTTAATATCCTCATATTCCATATGTTACTCGCATGAAACTTGTTGGGTGCTTCTTCCGTTTCATTTCCTTCATCTGAGCTTGAGCTGTGTCGGGGTGTGGCTGTGGTTGTGTAATGTCGGGATTGTCAGTGTGATCTCTTAATGGGCTTACTTTCACTCTGGTCTAATTTAACCCTTTGCTGCCCTGCCTGCCCACACACAGCTGACATTAGGGGCTTCAGCTCTGTACAGCTAAGGAGAGTCGACAGCTAGGATTATCTTACCTTACTGTTATGTCATTTGACCTCTGCTCTATCCCCATTCACTCCCTTTATAGTACATCTGGGGATAGTGGAGGGTGGAACTTCTATTGTCTCTTAATGACATACTTTGGATGGATAGTACTACGGCAAACCACGTTGACAGCTGCATGTGTTTTGGTCAATGTCTTTCTATCACTTTTCAACTGAACGTCACACTGTTGCTCTGCAGGACAGTACCTCCTGCTGAACACCAACCCGCAGCAGGCGTGGCAGCCGCCGTCTGAGACCTCCAACCTGGTCCGCATGCGCTCCCAGAACCTCGGAAAGTCGGACCCCTCCCTCACCTCCAGCCTGGTAAGTACTTCCTGATTCGTGACCCCTGCCAGTGTCCCACATCCTGATCCAGTTAGGATGCATATGCCCATTACCTCATACTTTGAACTGGCTGATTTAACGCAGTTTGGTCAAAACAAAAGCTGCTCTATTTTCACTGATCCAGTTATATTAAGTCATGATACATACAGGATTGCACTCAGAGGAGGATTGCTTACCTGAGAGCTTTGTTTCTTTCTTTACAATTAATGTCCAATATGCATGATAGTGACAGTTTTAGTTCTACAAGGATGATGTTTTCCTGAAATGGATGGCCTGAGGTATAGATGGTTTTCTGTTTGGTGGAAATAGTAAATTGAATCATGGAATCTGGGTTTTAAAGTGGAATTCAGACGTCAACATGGAATATACCTGCAGCACACCTACTATAATACATCTAATCAAAAAACAGAGTATGATATTACATTACAGCTTGGCCTAAACTATCTAAGCTTTAAACCTAGCTAAAATACACTATGTCCACAAAAGCATAATGCCAAAAATAAAGTACTGTAAATTTATTATTTGAATTATTTAATGTAGAAACTAGGTGGAAGTGAAGTGATGCTTTTACATCAAAAATATATTAAAATGTAATTGTTTTAAAATCTTAAAATATTAATTTAGATAAAATAATTGTTAAGAGGAATCTAAATCACCACTGACATCAATCAAATCCTATTCCCCATAAAATATTATCCTAATGCCCGTACCGCATCATAGGTCAACAATCATAAAACAAGAAGTTTCATAGTAAATGTGCGGAGCTGATGGCAAATTACATTAATAATGTATTCCAGAAAAAAAAAGTTGTTTGATCTTAAAATTTGGTTGCTGCTCTTAATTCTTTTCCGGCACCAGTGCTCCAAATAAGATATGTGAGACATTTTTTACTTGGGAGAAGCCTGAGGTAGAAGCTAGACTGATCCAAGCCTTGAGAGTAATCAGTAAAATCAACACTAAAACTACCAGCCACCAGTGTGGAGAAGCTGAACTAGGGGTTGTAGAATCCCATGATGTGAGATTAGACTTTGTCAGTAGGATGGAAGCAAAATTTTGCATAATCAACAAGGCCACATTACTCATAGCTATGCAAATCTAGTGACCTTCAAACTTTTCGTGACACTTCTGAACAGTTCCGTGTGTGACGTTTTCTGCTTGATGTGTATGGGTGTATTTTCATCTAACAGTTAGTTATTAACCTAATGTTGCCTCTGTTGTATGAACTGTTATGTCCAGTCTTAGGGCTTAGTTATGTTTTTACCTGTTTAATTTTTGTTTTTGTGTGCTGTTATGGAGCTCTGTTTTTAATTAATGTCAGGTATGTTTTGTTAATGGCTTTTATTTATTGTTGTTTTGCCTTTTATAAGCAGTTTGTTGCATTGTTTTGGAAAGTGTATATAAATAAATCTTGTGTTTGTGCAGATACAAGTTTTTTTAAACATGACTAGCCACACAATGTCAGTGCTCACAATGATCAAAGATAATTTACTATATTGAGTAATAGTAACACTATTAGGAATGCATGCATTTTTGAAAGTTGGAATGATTCAAAATATACAAAAGCCCATAAATAGGAAAGAAAGAAAGACATTTTGAAAAATGAAGATAGATTTCATGGTGCCCTAATTAAATCCCTAGTTTGGACTGAATGAAGTCATCGTTGACTGTTGCCCTATAGCAGTGACCTACAGAATGGGAAGATGCACTATCTGTCCTTCTGTGTCCTCTCAGACAACACTGATGGCTATGTTGATGGGCTATATAATGACATCCTTGTCTCAACCTGGTGAGATGCAATCAAAAGCACAGGCTAATCCAATCCTGAAGATATGAGTCATTCACTTTAATCCCAATGTCTGTTCAGTATTTGTTACCTGGATAGAGAGGAGGTTGATATAAAGCATCTGAGGCTCTTTTGTGTGTGTGTTTGTGTTTGTGTTTGTGCGTGTGTGTGTGTGTGTGTGTGTGTGCAGAAACTGTGACTGTATATTTAGTAACCGGCACTTGCACTACTAGTGCACAAAGGGACTGTAACCTGAACTAGATGTGTCTGACAGATTCTCAGATGGCTCAAGTCATTATGGTAATCCTGTTTACTCTAATAACATAATACTGCTATATGATCCTGATGATTGATTTTGAGGTTTAGATTTCAGATATAGTGTTTTACTGTTGTACTGTAGAAATGAAGGCACTCCAAGTGATTGTAATGTATCACTCTCTGCATCTAACACATAAGAAATAAGCAAAGATGTAAACAAAGTATGTATAACCTCTCAATTATTTCCCACACTGGAGGGCGCTAGTGCATTTCCATCAGTATTTGGAAATGGAACACACACTTGAGCTTGTGAGTGCTACACATAAATCCTGCTGACTCTCCTGAATGTTGAGACATTTGCATTTAATAATAATGCTATACTTTACTGATCCCTGTAGAAAAAATATTTTTTCACCAGCCAACCTCCACTGGGAGGTCAGAGGTCAGGCTTAACTGCATAGCAGCAGCCCTGGTGCTGGTAGGGATTCATTGTCTTGGTCAGGGACACTTCAGCAGGGTGGAGGCTTGTTGATACGGGGCCTTGAGCACAGGTCCTCCAGTTGAAGGGCAGTCTAGTCATTACACCACCTGCGGCCCGACTTCTACCTCTATCCAGGAATGAATAAGCTGCTGCAGAGAACTCAATTTTCTCTCTGTTCAGAAGACAGATTTTTCCTGCTGGATCTACAAAAAAACACAAATCAAAGACTTTTTTTAAAGCCACTGATCAGGTCATATTGAACACAGTAGATATTTAATATAAAAGTGCTGTCGTGGTACTCTAAGCCTTGAAGAGGAGAGGACTGTGTAATGTCCTCTCTCCTCTGTCCCCTGTCCTCTCTCCCCTGTCCTCTGTCCCCTGTCCCCTGTCCTCTCTCCTCTCTCCCCTGTCCTCTGTCCTCTGTCCTCTGTCCTCTGTCCCCTGTCCCCTGTCCTCTGTAGTGGTGTCCCCTGCTCTCTGTCCCCTGTCCCCTGTCCTCTGTCCCCTGTCCTCTGTCCCCTGTCCTCTGTCCCTTGTCCCCTGTCCCCTGTCCTCTGTCCTCTGTCCCCTGTCCTCTCTCCTCTCTCCCCTGTCCTCTGTCCCCTGTCCCCTGTCCTCTGTAGTAGTGTCCCCTGTCCTCTCTCCTCTCTCCCCTGTCCTCTGTCCTCTGTCCTCTGTCCCCTGTCCCCTGTCCCCTGTCCTCTGTCCCCTGTCCCCTGTCCCCTGTCCCCTGTCCTCTGTCCCCTGTCCCCTGTCCCCTGTCGTCTGTCCCCTGTCCTCTGTCCTCTGTCCTCTGTCCTCTGTCCCCTGTCCCCTGTCCTCTGTCCTCTGTCCCCTGTCCCCTGTCCTCTGTCCTCTGTCCTCTGTCCCCTGTCCTCTGTCCTCTGTCCCCTGTCCTCTGTCCTCTGTCCTCTGTCCCCTGTCCTCTGTCCTCTGTCCTCTGTCCTCTGTCCTCTTGGAGGTGAGGCCGATGTCGTGGGATGGCTCCCGGGAGACTTCCACGTCTTATTTGATTCTTCTCAGACTCTGCAAACAGGAGCTCAGGCCCTTGATTGAAATTAATGATTTCCAAGGCCAGGGTCAATGGAGCACAAACACAATGCCGTCTTATCAAACTGAGATCGCTGCAGTTTCACAATTTGTCTTTTCTAGTTTTACATTTTTTGTGTTTTGTATACAAATGTGTTTGTAATTGATAGTGTATTTTTGCATGTGTCTGTCTCTGTGTCCCGTCTTGTCCATCAGTCCATGCAGCACAATGGATGTTACTGCGATGCCTCATCTTATCACTCTGTTTGCCCCTGCGACTGCATGCTTAGCACCACGAGAAAATTCGATGCCGGTGACCACTGCTCAGAGAGCGTCTTGCCCGGACACGGGCTGAATCGCTGATGTGCTGCCACATCCTCACGCTATCTTTTGGAGTAGACCGCACTGTATTGAAACCTCTACAGTCTACAGCTGTTTATTATCCCGCCTTTAGAATTGGCTCAGAAAAGATGGTGAATTTGACCTTGGGAAAGGACTGAAATAGACAAACACTTAATCTTTCTACCTGCTAAATAGAAGGTGCACTTTTTTCTTCAGTACAGATTCATAAATCCTCAGTTTGAACGTTGTGGCCGTTATGAATCCGTATTTTCTGGTATAGGGATATGTTTATTTCCCCTATAAAATGGGGTGTTTAAAAATATATTCAGCATTCTGGAAACTAGCCCAAACGATGATGCCAGTTAGTTGTACAGACACAATTTAATGGCACTTGCCGTAATGATGATTGTTTGTGTTCCTGGGCTGAAGAGCATCAGTCCCTGGCCTTACTCACAGTGAATGAGTGGAAGGCTGCCAGCATGCAGACTGTTGCTGCTCCAACATGTTGAACATGAGATTGTGTAGATTCTGACCAGACTGAGATTTACATTTGGCAGATCTCTCCATGTCTGAAGAGATTTAATTGGCTCGTGTTTGGATTTTCTTTCTGTTTGTTCAGTTTTGAAATGTGCGATTTTGAAATGTGCAATAGTTTATGGTTTCTGTGCAGGCTATATCATTGCTCTTTTTTTGACCAGAAACAAGGAAAGTGACAATATTATTACAGTTTCATTGCACTTGCTCCCAGTAAAATTTTGAGCTACATTTTTTGTTCTTCATTATTTATGAAGAAGGACATGATTCATTTGCTATCGCTGACCTTTTAATACCATATGATCAGATTCACAACGACGGCTCTTCAGAGCTGCTGAGAGTTCCAAAGTCTCTAAAAAAAATAAATAAATAAATAAAAAAAAATCAGAAATTCATTTCCGAACGGCATAGAAAACAACTCTGGGTACATTCTGATTCAATTGGTAAAGGTAATCCATCACTGTTAATGAGTAGCCTACAATCTCTTTGCAATCATTTTAATAATCAATCATTTTAAATAACCCTAACCCTCCATTCACCATTTCATATTAATGCGCGTATTCGAGAATCTGGCTTCTGCTTGTAAACAAGAAGAGGCAAGATAACTACATGTTCGATTTCCGCGTTTTCCTCTCCAAAATAAATCTTTTAACCAATAGCTAATGTTCTCTGCAGTTACATCAGGACCCGCCTTCTGTCAAGCTAACATGCAAACCAAAGCAAGGCACTTCCGCCAGTTAGAGTCTGTAAAATGAGACATAAATTAGAGCTACGTTTTGCACAATTACGGCTTAAAATTGCAGCCCTTCTCTTTACTCTGAGTACCTCGTCATGTTTAGACAGTGTTTGTTTCAAAATATTTACTTTGAAAAACAGCTAAGACAAAGGACGCATAGCAAATTCTCATAAAGTGATAAAAACATTGGAAAACGATCTACAGTGATGTAAAACAGTAAGGGAAGGCAGGTAATGAGCAGAAACCAATCAATCACGGTGGAATTGCCTTTTAACTTATTCAGTCCAAATTCTTCTGGACCAGAAAGGAAACCTGTTATGGTTGAAAATATCCTCATATTAAAGCTTGACAGTTCTTGGTATTATTGTTTGGTTACATGTATAACAATTTTTGAATGCTCAAGGGCATAAAACACAGACAATAGGAATGTGTTTTCCCCTCAAAGTGTCCTCTACTCGTCCGCACCTTCATTGCTGCTTTAAGACTCCTTTGTTTCTGTCAGCCATGCCTTGCCCCTTGCCTCCCAGGACTCCTGTTATTGCTTTTGCCTTTTTTTCCTCCTTTATGCTCTTCCGTCATGCCCCTGGGTGTGCAAGGGTCTTTCCATACCGTGGCACATCTCTCTTGACTGTGATGCTCTTTGGCAGAAAATCAATACTTCACTTCTGGCGTGATATGGAGATAAGACTGTCATAATCCTGATGTTGTGGCTTTGTGGACTCTCATTCTCCCTCATTATTGTAGTCAGTGATGTCCTTTGCTGATACGACTGTTTTTTTGGTGCAATATGTAGCTGCAAAGCAAGGGACTCGGCTATATGTGGCTATCCATAGAAGTGAACGCTGAACACCCTGTTACCCTGTTTTGATAGAACCTCCATAATTTTCTGGTTTTCACTGTATAGTCCATGAAAGCCTTCAGCACATTCAAGATCACTTACCTTGTAAAGAGAAATATATCCATTCACTAGCTGATCAATGGATCACAGCAAAATCATAGCAAGTAGAAAAACATAGGTTTCTACTTTTACTTTTTATGAACTTGTGTTTAACTGATAATTTATTTTTCTCATTGTGCTATAGTTGTATTGTTAATTGGTTAGGAGTCAAACATGTTTTCTGAATTTTGCTGAATTAGCCACTGAACAAGCCAGCACTATCAGTTGTTCTTTTGTTTTCTGTTAAAATTAAACCAACAAGTGTAACACCGAAATCAGGTTGGAAGAATTTCAGTGTTACACTTGTTCAGGTTTAATAACATAATGAAAGTGATTCACTTAAAAAAAATTAAGCAGGCTGACTGTTTTTTTAATATATTGTCAGGATCTGCTTTGTTCGCGTTCGTTTATGTGCTAGAAGTGTCATTTGCAGAACTGTTTCGCCATATAATGGCAGTGAATGGTGAGAGAAAAAAATGCAATTCTCCAATCGTCTCTACTTGAGCATCAGATAACAGAGAATCACCTATTTTGGGGTTATATCATGTCCAGGAAGCTACACAACCCAAGGTACTGCCAAAGTTCAACATAATTTTAAAGTATATTGTTGACACACACAAACACATGGTTGGACTGATGAATAGCAAAGATTCTTTTATAGTGTTCTCCATGGCAACAGAAGATGAAGTGACAAGGGCATGACGCTGTTCCACTTCTGTTTTTTTACACTCCTCCTCCATGTTAACTTTAGTTGTGTGTCCCTCCACATGACGTACATAACACATCACACGGAGCTGCCTCTCGCCGTGTGCGTTCACACTGCGAGCCGCAGGACACAACAACAAGTCGCTGGGAGTCCATTAATGTCCTATAGAGCTGAGCGACCGAGGAAACTTGGCCGATGCCTAGACGGTCAACAGGCTTGTTGGCCGAGGAAAGTTGGCCGCAGATGAACGCAGTCAGATTTCTGTGCTTCCTTGTTTCCTTACTGATGGGATTTAATTCCATGAATAATAGTTCGGCCTGGCAAGTGCAAAATGGACAAGAAGTTGATTCCAGCCATTCGAACAGGTTTCCCACGGGCCTGGAAAATACTTGAAAGTTTGTGGAAAAAGCCTTAAAAGTTTTTGAAAATGAGTGTATGCCCTTTTTTATTTATTTCATTTGGTCCATTTTAACAGGGACTGAACTCTGTTCAGAGCTTCCCAGCTTTCTACACTTTTTATTTGAAAGACTTTAGGAATAAATGTCTCAAAAACTGTTGTTGTTTTTTCGATGAATGCTACCTAATTAGCACTTGCCAGCAAGCTTTGTTACCTCATTAAAATGACGTAATGTTATGAAAGGCAAAAGCAAAGGAGCAAAAAATACCTGATTTGCCTGTTCCAGAGTGGAGTGAGGGCGAGGAGGTTACACACTCCTGAAATGAGATTCAGCAATCAAGATGAACACCAGAGTTTCCTGTTAGCTGGTGATGTCATTTAAGCCCCTCCCCCTTTCCTGATTGGCTGTTTTTGATTATCTATTTCTATTGATTCCAGAGTCTCATTGAGATCAGTGATGGCATGTTGGACTCAGGGGAGAGTTTCCTATCGATTAGTGATGTCATTAATTACCCTCTCTCTTTCCTGATTGGCTGTTTTTCGTTGTCTATATCTATTGATCTCAAAGTTGCATTAATGATAACTATGGTGATCCTAGTATGCAGGACTTCACTGATAAATGTATCCTCAAATTGTGTGAAAAAATGTAAGAGCTAACAATGATGTGATGGGAGCATGATGCGTTGTTTTAAAAAAACATTAGCTTGTCATAAATTATGTGCTTGTCTTTCATTTTAGTTTATTTCACTTTTTAACTTTAAAGAAGTTAAGAAAGATGTAAACTTAATGTCTGCCTGTCCTGCTCTATAGAAACAGCTTTGGAAGTCAAGGCACAGTAGCGACCTTACAGAATTCAAAATTACACATCATGAGACATATTGCTGTAATGTAAATGAAAACTGTCACTCCTGATGAAGTAGTTGCAGTTGAGCTGTCAGACCCTTGTCATCTGCTCTGTTGGAAGTGACATTTTCTCTGTTTTGAGATTCTACTGTGATAGCCTTGTACACAATGTGACTTTGTGTTGCTTTGAAAGTGGGAGAAATGAAATGAGAAGAAAGGCTATAGGTGACTCCGGTTGGATTTCCCAGGTGGTCTCAAGCTGACATCCATTTCATGTCATGAATGCATAAATTCATATACAGTTTGGTCCTTATAGTCGTGCATATCATGTTTTCTGTACTGATTGGAAAACGGGACTAGTATTGAGAGTGATAGATTACAACCATTAGTTCCTCTTGGTATCTTTATACTGGTTGTTAAGGTCAGAGGCTTGCCTCTTCTATTGGGCTTTTTAGAGTTTGATCACGGTTGGTTATATTCTCACTCCAGAAAGATTGGCTTTGGACAGATGGGATGTTTGCGCTGCTTTACATGCAGGGAATTGACAAGGTTGAGACACCCGACTCTCTTTCTTTCCTTCCTGCTTTCTCCGCAGGCCGTGCCCCTCCTCTGCCCGCCTTGGATCCGCAGGTTGCCTCTTGCTCTGGTAAGCTCAGGCAGAGCAGAGGCTGTGGCTCACTCAATCAGCACTCTCTGCATGCTTTCAGCGCCAACGCTCCCTCTTCTCTCTCTAGGCAGCGAGGAAATGACCTCAGCTGCCCACCTGCCAGGAGGAAATGAGTCACAGAAAGCCCCTGGACTTGCCCTAGAGGCCTTTCTGCAGCTCCGCTCCGAGGCAGAGACTATCGGCCTTTATGGCTCCATGCCCCCTAAACCCACCAAAGCAGCTGTAACCGCTGTGATCGGGCTACAGATGTTTAAAAAAAACTTGTAAACCAATGAAGGTTGTCGCTGTCACAGCCTTTGCCCTTTGCCCATGAAGTCATTTGCTGACATTTGAATCCTTATATGAGCTGGAGGCAAGCTATTGTATGAATTGTTCTCTGAATGCTGCATGCAGGAGCATAGCGCCTGCAGTATTTACTTTCAATTTACACTGCGGGGCGAGTTCTCTCTATTGAATAAGACAAATGACCCTTCCCTTGTGTTCTTGCAGCTTCTCATCCTCATTCTCAGTCCAAAGTTGATTTTTTTTAAAATTTGTTCCTTTTAAGCAGCGAAAGACGGAGCAGTGAATCGGGACTAGTCAGTTGGAAGCAACGGGATGTTTTAATTCCCGCAGGTAATCTGGAGGGCATTGTTCAGACCCAGGGAGTTGTACTACTGTAATCCTCCTCCTCCTCTGAGGTTTTAAAGGTTTATACAAAAACAGCGTGATTACCCAAGCACAGGCCCGGCCTTTCTCCTCTCTCCTCCCTTATCAGCACAGCGGCACAAATGACTGTCGCCCCAGCCGCTATGCAACACTCCGCCGGCTCTCTGTCGCACAGGTCGAACAATAGGGAAAGTTTATGTAGCGGTCACCTGTCTGACATTCCTCCGTGCTCCTCCTCCGCCAGCCGTAGTGGGTAGCTGTCATTCCAGTCCATGCTCGCTAACAGAAATCATTTGAGCTTGGCTGGAGATGAGGAGAATGGAAGGGGCCCACTTAATATTCACAGAGCGGTACCACAGTGAATGGAAATGAGCGCGAGAGAGAGAGAGGGTGAAAAAAGAGAAGGGGAGGGGGGGGGGAGGCAAAGAAAAACACAGACTGAAACGGACTGTGAAATTGCAGGATGGAATTGGCATCATTGCATTGGAAACAACTTATTTTCTAAATGCTAATAATTCAGTAGGGGAGTAGAGTGTGGGGACATTGAGTTTGCGAAGATCTGTGGTCACTTGCCGACTGCCTCAAAACTCAGATCTGTGCGGTCCTGGAATGAGTTGTAATAATAGATGGAGGCAGTGTGTGAAATTGTTGGAAATTGACGCGGGATATGCAGTTGTACACATAACAGGTTGTGCAGGGGAGTGCGGTGGTCTAGTCCAGTCGATTACGGCATGATAATGGTAAGTAGCGTGTTGTTCGGAGTGAAGGAAGCCTTCACACATCCAAATCAGCCCACAACAGTTGTCTCACATTTTCACACCGGGTTAGAAGACGGCCTTGGGCAGAACCCCTTTTTTTTTTGCTTCTCTGTGTGCATGACTATTATTTTTCTCTCTCTCTCTCTCTGTCTCTGTCTCTGTCTCTGTCTCTGTCTCTGTCTTCTGTATTTTGTGTCAAGTGTAGTCTCTGCCATCCCGGTTCCTTTGCCAGCCTAACCTTCAGGTGCGCTAGAGTCTTCAAGTGATTGAATGACTCATTGACTGCAATAAGACTACTAAGTCCGTTAGCCCGCCTGCCGCAGACAGGATGCCGGATTCATTGTGAAGGCTGAGGCTGGACAATGCTGTGAAGGATATCCTGTAATTGTCATGGTCACCTAGGGTGCCCGAAAAGCGTGGCCGCTCAGAGAAAATGAGTCCTGGGGCCCCCCGGCTAACCCCCTGCTTACCCCCCCCACCCCCCACCCCCCCACCCCCTCGCTCTAGTTGCTACGCTAAATTAGAACTGCCTGTCTTCTCCCTGCTGCCCGATTCTCTCTCTCTCTGTCTCTCTTCCTTCATTTCTCTCCCTCACTCCTGGAGTTACAGAGGAGAGGAACAAGAGGAGGTGTCAGCTGACTGCCCCCCTCCAATCAGATAAGTTCTGATGGAAGTGTTTAGCAGCTGCTAAGATCAGATTTAGCCGGAGGGAGGGAGGGAGGGAGGGAGCAGGAGGCTGGAGCTAGGCAGTGCAGCATGGCTGTGCACCGGTAGGGAGGCATGATAAGTCGGGTCCTGTGCCATGGACGAGTCCAGCATTCTGAGGAGACGGGGGCTACAGGTAGGGGAGCGAACGGAGCTGGTTCTGTGTGCGCTTGAGGCTGCGGAGTTAGTTTGCATGTGTGGATGGTTTGTGAGGCTCCTGCAGCGTATATGTGCTGGTTAACGGAACACAGTTAGGACTTTCAGACCTTTTGTGTTAACACTTGGCAGTACAGAGTGAATAACAATTTGGCTCCGTGGCATGCTGCTGACTGTGTGTGTGTGTGTCCTGCATGTGTGAATCTATTCACAGAGCTGTGGTGGTAGTTTTCACTGAAATATGTAGATGTACTTGTGAGGATGATTCTGTTGATGATAATAAAAGGTTGAAATTGACTAATATTCACTGACAGTTTGACTGAAGAAATGTTTCAAATGTCCTCAACTTAACTAGTTTATATAGTTTTAGAAATTCATAGCTCATGTGATTCTGAATATGTCCCCAAATTAATGAGTTATTACAGTCACTACAGCCTCACATTATCTGTGGGATTTTATGTGTATAACCTGCCTGCAGGGGATGAGAGCTGTGTGTTCCTGAGCTGGACTGATTGTGTTGAGTGAAAGGCTGTCTGCCTGGATCTTATGCTTTATTGTCTCTTTATGATAATGGAGTATGTAGTGAGGCTTGTGCCTCACTCTAATTGGGTGAGATTAGGACAACTGTCAAAACCAATTGCTGTACTTTATCAACACATTATTGTATTCATTGTGTCATAACGTAAGATATAAATGGACAGACAAGCCCAGTGGAAGTGGAGAGGGAGTGGAGAGTATTGGAAAATGAAATTGCCTTATTTCACATCACGTCAGATGATTTTAATCCCAAGACCTTTTAGATATTTATAATTTTCTCCAGCCGGTTGACGAACCCAGCAGTAACTCAGCATAATTTCTGCTTGATTTTTAATTTTGCTGATTCTATTTTGGTAGTGAGGCCACTTATTTTGTTTGATAAACATGTTCAAAGGGATGGCTTTTTTTTTTTATTCAACTCAAACTGTGTGTTGTGAATCCTAATTCCCCGTGACTCATTTTATGTCATTCATTTTAATTAGACTGCACTCTGTAGACGAATTAAAGCAATAAAACAGGATTTATGCTCCAACACTAATTTCACAATAAACAAAGGTAAGTTTTGCCTGTTTTGCCATTTTATTTCCCTGTAATGTTTTATTCAACTGTCGAGCAAATTCTATGAATGAAGCAGATAACATTTGACTTTCATGTTCACAGTTTAAGTGTCAATGTGTTCCTCTGTGATTACACATCTTTGTGAAAATTTGACAGCAGACATTCTGACGTTTAATTTCTGCTCTCTGAATTTTTTTTTTATTGTCTTAATGGATTTCTCAGTAGAAACCATTAACATTTTGTGTAATTGCTATGTGCGTTTATCAGAAACTTGTGCCCTAATTTCTATTCCATTGTCGGCTGCGTTAACTTTAAAGAACACCACCACCTTCTTCCTTGTTCATAGTCGCACACAAGACATTGTACCACAGGTCTTTATGTGCCCTGTGGCGCCAGCTAAACCAAA